>NC_089240.1:66391363-66714579 GCF_963924675.1 Phocoena phocoena | reverse complement strand
ATCAGTTTACAATCCCAACAACTGTGAACAAGGATTTCCTTTTCTCCACATCCTCACCAACCCTTATCTCTTGTCTTTGTGATGATTGCTATTCTTACAGGTCAGAGGTGATATCTCATCCTGGTTTTCATTTGCATTTCTCTCATTATTAGCAAAATTAAGTACTTTTTCATGTACTTGCTGGCCATTTGGATGTCTTCTTTGGATAAAAGTCTATTTAGTTCCTCTGCCTATTTCTTAATCAGATATTTTTGATATTGAGTTATATGAGTTTTTATAAATTTTGGATATTAACCCCTGATTCAATATATAGTCTGTAAAATTTTCTCCAATTCTGTAAGTTGCCTTTCCATTTTGTTGATCGTTTCTTTTGTTTTGCAGAATTTTTTTTTATGTCGTCCCAATTTTTTTTCTTTTGTTTGTGTTTTTTGATGTCATATTCAAAAAAGCATTGCCAAGACCAATGTCAAGGAGCATCTTACCTGTTTTTCTTCTAGAATTTTTACAGTTTCAGGTCTTATGTTTAAATCTTTGATCCATTTAGAGTTAAGATTTGTGAATGATGTTAGATAGGGTCTCAAATTCATTTTTTCTTTCTGTGGTTAGCCAGTTTTCCCACCACCATTTCTTGAAGAGACTGTCTTTTCCCCACTAGGTGTTCCTGACTTCCTTATCAAATATTAGTTGACCATATATGTAAGGGTCTAATTCTGGGCTTTTCTGTTCCATTGATTTATGTGTATATATATATATTTTTTGCCAGTACCATATGACTTTAGTATTTTGAAATCAGGCTGTATGGTGACACTGGTTTTCTTATTCTTTCTTATGATTGCTTTGGCTATTCATGATCTTCTGTGGTTCCATACAGAATTTCAAATTGCTTTTCTATTTCTATTAAAAACATCATTGGGATTTTGATAGGGATTGCATTAAATCTATAGATGGCTTTGGTAGCATGGACATTTTGAACAATATTAACTCTTCCAATCCATGAAAACAGAATATGCTTCCATTTGTTTGTGTCTTCTTCAATTTTTCTCAGCAAGGTCTCATACTTTTTATTGTACAGATCTTTCACTTCCTTAGATAAATTTACTCCTAAGTGTTTTATTTTGTTTGATGCTATTTTGAATTGGATATTTTTTAAAAATTTCTTTTTCATATGTTTTATTGATAGTGTATAGAATATCACCTAATTTCTGTGTATTGATTTTACATCCTGCAAATTTTCAAAATCCATTGATTAGATCCAACATTTTTTTAGTTGAGATTTTGGGATTTCAACATAAGATCATATCATTAGCAAATAGTGATAATTTTACTTCTTCCTTTCCAGTTTGAATGCCTTTTATTTATTAATCTTACCTGATTGCTCTAGCAAGGATTTCTAGTACTATGTTGAATAAGAATGGAGAGAGGGCACCCTTGTCTTGCTCCTGATCTTAGAGAAAATGCTTTCAATTTTTCTCCATTGAATATAATGTTAGTTATCGGTTTGTTGTATTCAGCCTTTGTTATGTTGGGGTGTGTTCTTTCTATACCCAATCTGTTGAGAATATTTATCATAAAAGAATGGTGTATGCTGTCAAATTATTTTTCTGCATCTATTGAGAAGATCATATATATTTTGTCTTTCATTCTATTGATGTGGTGTATCACATTTACTCTTAGTCATGGTGTATAATTTTTAATGAGTTCTTGAATTTGGTTTACTGATATTTTATTGAGAATTTTTTCATCTACGTTTATCACTAGTGTTGCTCTATAGTTTTCTTTTCTTGTAGTGTCATTATCTGGCTTGGTTATCAGGGTATTACTGGTCCCATAGAATGAGTTTGGAGGTGTTCCCTCCTCTTCAGTTTTTTGGAAGAACTTGAAAGATAATATCATTAATTTTTTATATATATATAAAACAACTTTATCAGCACATCCATCAATGGACACTTAGGTAATTTCCACATCTTGGTTAATGTAAGTAATGCTGCTATGAACATTAGAGTGCAGATATCTTTTTGAGATACTGTTTTTATTTTCTTTGGATATATTCCAAGAAATAGACTTACTAGATCATATCATAGTTCTATTTTCATTTTTTGAGGATCCTCCATATTGTTTTCTATAGTGGCTGCACCAATCTACAATTTCACTAATAGTGCACAAGTGTTCCTTTTTCACCACATCCATGTCAGCATTTGTTTTGTCTTTTTAATGAAGGCCATTCTAAGAGACATGAGGTGATATCTCATTGTGGTTTTAATTTGCATTTTCCTAATGACTAGTGATGTTGAGCGTTTTTTTTTTGTTTGTTTGTTTGGTTTATGTACCTGATAGCCTTTCATATACCTTCTTTGGAGAAATATCTATTCAGGTCCTTTGTCCTATTTTTTTTAAAACTGGGGTGGGCTTTTGTTTGTCTTTTTTTATTGTTGTTGAGTTGTATGCATTCTTTATATATTTTGGTTATTAACCCCTCATCAGATATATGGTTTGCAAATATTTTTTCCCATTTTGCAGAGTTTGTTTTTTTTCATTTTTTTGATGGTCTATTTTGCTGTGCATAATCTTTTTAGTTTGATGTAGTCCCACTTGTTTATTTTTATTTTGCTGCTTCTGCTCTAGGTGTCATAAAAAAAAAAAAATTACAAAGACCCAGGCCAAAGAGCTTTATTCCTGTGTTTTCTTCTAGCAGTTTCATGGTTTTATGTCATACATTTAATTCTTTTATACAATTTTAGTTAATTTTTGCAAGTAGTGTAAGATATTGGTCCAGTTTCATTCTTATACATGTGAATATCCAATTATCCCAGAAACAATTATTGAAAAGACTGTTTTTTCTCCATTGAGTATTCTCAGCTCTCTTGTCAAATATTAGTTGACTATATATGCTTGGGTTTATTACTGTGGTCTTGATTCTGTTCCTTTCATCTATTTGTCTGTTTTATAACAGCACTGCACTGTTTTGATGACTGTGCATTTATAGTATAACTCCAAATCTGGAAGTGTGATGCCTCCTGCCTTGTTCTTATTTTTTTCTCAGTGTTTCCTTGACTATTCAGGGATTTTTGTGGTTTCACATACATTTTGGGAGTGTTTTTTTCTACTTCTATAAATATTCCATTGGAAACTTGATAATGATTGCATTGAATCATAGATGGCTTTTGATAGTATAGACATTTTAACAATATTAATTCCTCCATTCCCTGAACCTGGGCACCTTTCCCTTTCTTTTTGTCTTCTTCAATGTCTTGTAGTTTTTAGAATAGAGATTTTTTACCTCCTTGGATAAATTTATTCCTGAGAATTCTTGGTGCTGTTGTAAATGTGATTAATTTCTTTATTTCTTTATTCAGAAAATTCATTTTTGGTATATAGAAATGCTACTGACTTTTGTATGTTAATTGTGTATCCTGAAACTTTACTGAATTGATTAGTTGGATCTAACAGGTTTGTTCTGGTGGAGTCTTTAGAATGTTCTATATATATAAATCATGTCATCTGCAAATAAATTCTATTTTACTTCTTTCCTTCCAATTTTGATGCCTTTTATTTCTTTTTCCCTGTGTGATTGTTCCAGCTAGGACTTCTAGTACTGGGTTGAATAGGAGTGGTGACAATATGCACCATTTTCTTGTACTTGATCTTGGAGGAAAAGCTTTCAATCTTTCACCATTGAGCATGATGTTAGCTGTGCACTTGTCATATATGGCTTTTATTATGTTGAGATATGCTCTTTCTATGCCTAATTTTTAAAAAGTTTTTATTATGAATGGATGTTAAATTTTATTGAATGCTTTTTTCTGCATCTATTGAAATGATCATACAATTCTCTAATTCTGTTAAAGTGGTGTATTGATCGATTTGCATATGTTGAATCATCCTTGCATCTCAGGGATAAGTCCCACTTGATCATGGTGAATGATCCTTTTAATGTACTGCTGAATTCAATCTACTAATATTTTATTGAAAAATTTTCCACTGGTATTCTTCAGGGATATTGGACTATAATTTTTGTTTCTAGTTGTGTCCTGGTTTTGGTATCAGGATAATGTTGGACTCATAAAATGAGTTTGGGAGTGTTCCATTCTCTTTGATTTTTTGGAAGAGTTTAAGAAATATTGGTGCTAATTTTTCTTTAAATGCTTGGTAAAATTCATCATTGAAGCCATATGGCCCTGTTCTTTACTGGGACACTTGTTTACTGATTCAACCTTCTTAGTAGTAAATGGTCAATTCAGATTTTCTATTTCTCGCTGATTCAGTCTTGTAAGTTGTATGTTTTTAAGAAGGTTTCCATTTCTCTTAGGTGGTCCTGTTTGTTCTCAAATTGTTGTTCATGTTTCAAGGTTTTTGATTTCTTCTATGTTATCTACTTTGTTGGCATATAACTTTTTGTAGTGGTCTCTTATAAGCCTATGTATTTCGTTAATGTTAGTTATTGTTTCTCCTCTTTTATATCTAATTGCATTGATTTGAGTCTTCCCTCTTTTTTTCTTAGTATCACTAAAGGTTTGTTGATTTTATTATCTATTTGAAAAATCTGCTTTTAGTTTCATTGATCATTCTTCTTTTTTTCTGATATCTATTTTATTAATTTTCACAGTGATCTTTACTATTTCCTTAGGTCTCCAAACTTTGAGCTAACTTTGCTCTTATTTGATTAGTTCTTTAAGGTGTAATGTAAGGTTGTTTATTTGAAATCTTTCTAATTTCTTAATATATGCATTTACCACTATAAACTTTCCTCTCGGAACTGTTTTAGCAGTGTCCCATAGGCTGCAGTGATTTGTGTTTTTATTTTCAGGTGGTTTTAGATATTCTTTGATTTTCATTTTAATTTTTTCTTTGACACATTGGTTGCTCAGGAATGTGCTGTTACATTTCCACATATTTGTAGATTTTCCAGTTTTCCCATTGATTTCTGGTTTCATACCAGAAATACGTGGTCAAAAGAGATACCTGGTATTATTGTGGTCAAAAGATATATGAGGAGTTGAGGAAGATGACAGAAGAGTAAGAAGCAGAGATCACCTTCCTCCCAACAGATACACCAGAAATACATCAGCACGTGGAACTGCTCCTATAGAACACACACTGAACGCTGGCAGAAGACCTCAGACCTCCTAAAAGGCAAGAAACTCTCCACGTACCTGGGTAGGGCAAAAGAAAAAAGAATAAACAGAGACAAAAGAATAGGGACGGGATCTGCACCAGTGGGAGGGATTTTTGAAGGCGGAAATGTTTCCACACACTAAGAAGCCCATTCGCGGGTGGAGACTGTGGGTGGTGGAGGGGGGAAGCTTCGGAGCCGTGGAGGAGAGTGCAGCAATGGGGTGCAGAGGGCAAAGCGGAGAGATTCCCGCACAGAGGATCGGTGCCGACCAGCAATCACCAGCAAGAGAGGCTTGTCTGCTCACCCGCTGGGGCGGGCGGGGGCTGGGAGCTGAGGCTCAGGCTTTGGTTGGATCCCAGGGAGAGGATTGGGATTGGCTGCATGAACACAGCCTGAAGTGTTTAGTGCACCACGGCTAGTTGGGAGTTAGTCCAGGAAAAAGTCTGGATCTGCCGTAGAGGCAAGAGACATTTTCTTGCCTGTTTGTTTCCTGGTGCATGAGGAGAGGGGATTAAGAGCGCTGCTTAAAGGAGCTCCAGAGATGGGCATGAGCCACGGTTAACAGTGAGGACCCTGGAGACAGGCATGAGACTCTAAGGTTGCTGCTGCCACCACCAAGAAGCCTGTATGCAAGCCCAGGTCACTCTCCACACCTCCCCTCCTGGGAGCCTGTGCAGCCCGCCAGTGCCAGAGTCCCGTGATCCAGGGACAACTTCCCCAGGAGAACGCACGGGGCATGCCTCGGGCTGCTGCAACATCACACTGGCCTCTGCCGGCGCAGACATGTCCCGCATTTGTACCCTTCGCATCTCCAGCCTGAGTGAGCCAGAGCCCCTGAATCAGCTTCTCCTTTAACACTGACCTGTCTGAGTGAGGAACAGACGTCCTCAGGCAAGATAAAGGCAGAGGAGGGGCCAAATCCAAAGCTGAACACCAGGAGCTGTGAGAACAAATAAGAGAAAGGGATAGGCCTCCCAGCAGCCTTAGGAGCAGTGGATTAACTCTCCACAATCAACTTGATGCACCCTACAACTGTGGAATACCTGAATAAACAAAAAATCATCCCAAATTGAGGAGGTGGCCTTTGGGAGCAATATATATTCTTTTTTCCACTTCTTCTCTTTTTGTGAGTGTGTATGTGTATGCTTCTGTGAGAGATTTTGTCTATATAGCTTTGTTTTAACCTTTTGTCCTATGGTTTTGTCTGTCCTTTTTTCTTTTTTTCTGGTTTCAAAAATTTTTTTCTTAATATTTATTTTATTTTTTTATCTTACTTTACTTTATTTTAATCTCTTTCTTTCTTTCTATTTTTCTCCCTTTTATTCTGAGCCATGTGGATGAAAGGCTCTTGGTGCTCCAGCTAGTAGTCAGCACTGTGCCTCTGAGGTGGGAGAGCCAACTTCAGAACACTGGGCCACAAGAGACCTCCCAGCTCCACGTAATATCAAATGGTGAAAATCTCCCAGAGATCTCCATCTCAACACAAAGACCCAGCTTCACTCAAGGACCAGCAAGATACAGTGTTGGACACCCTATGCCAAACAAATAGCAAGACAGGAACACAAGCCCACCCACTAGCAGAGAGGCTGCCTAAAATCATAATAAGGCCACAGACACCACAAAACACAGCACCAGACGTGGACCTGCCCACCAGAAAGACAAGATCCAGCCTCATCCACCAGAACACAGGCACTAGTCCCCTCCACCAGGAAGCCTACACAACCCACTGAACCAAACTAAGCCACTGGGGTCAGACACCAAAAACAATGGGAACTACGAATATGCAGCCTGCAAAAAGGAGACCCCAAACACAGTAAGATAAGCAAAATGAGAAGACAGAAAAACACACAGCAGATGAAGGAGCAAGGTGAAAACCCACCAGACCTAAAAAATGAAGAGGAAATAGGCAGTCTACCTGAAAAAGAATTCAGAATAATGATAGTAAAGATGATCCAAAATCTCAGAAAAAGAATAGACAAAATGCAAGAAACATTTAACAAGGACATAGAAGAACTAAAGAGGAAACAAGCAATGATGAACCACACAATAAATGGAATTAAAAATACTCTAGGTGGGATCAATAGCAGAATAACTGAGGCAGAAGAATGGATAAGTGACCTGGAAGATAAAATAGTGGAAATAACTACTGCACAGCAGAATAAAGAAACAAGAATGAAAAGAACTGAGGAGAGTCCCAGAGACCTCTGGGACAACATTAAATGCACCAACATTTTGAATTATAGGGGTCCCAGAGGAAGAAGAGAAAAAGAAAGAAAATATTTGAAGAGATTATAGTTGAAAACTTCCCTAATATGGGAAAGGAAATAGTTAATCAAGTCCAGGAAGCACAGAGAGTCCCATAGAGTATAAATGCAAGGAGAAACAGGACAAGACATATATTAATCAAACTATCAAAAATTAAAAACAAAGAAAACCTATTAAAATCAGCAAGGGAAAACCAACAAATAACACATAAGGGAATCCCCATGAGGTTAACAGCTGATCTTTCAGCAGGAACTCTGCAAGCCAGAAGGGAGTGGCAGGACATATTTAAAGTGAGGAAGGAGAAAAACCTACAACCAAGATTACTCTAACCAGCAAGGATCTCATTCAGATTCGATAGAGAAATTAAAACCTTTACAGACAAACAAAAGCTCAGAGAGTTCAGCATCACCAAACCAGCTTTACAACAAATGCTAAAGGAACTTCTCTAGGCAAGAAACACAAGAGAAGGAAAAGGCATACAATAATAAACACAAAACAATTAAAAAAATGGGAATAGGAACATACATATTGATAATTAACTTAAATGTAAATGGCCTAAATGCTCCCATCAAAAGACACAGACTGGCTGAATGGATACAAAAACAAGACCCATATATATGCTGTCTACAAGGGACCCACTTCAGACCTAGGGACACATACAGACAGAAAGTAAGTGGATGGAAAAAGATATTCCATGCAAATGGAAATCAAAAGAAATCTGGAGTAGCAATTCTCATATCAGATAAAATAGCCTTCAAAATAAAGGCTATTACAAGAGACAAAGAAGGACACTACATAATGATCAAGGGATTGATCCAAGAAGAAGATATAACAATTGTAAATATGTATGCACCCAACATAGGAGCACCTCAGTACATAGGGCAAATACTAACAGCCATAAAAGGGGAAATCGACAGTAACACATTCATAGTAGGGGACATTAACACTCCACTTTCACCAATGGACAGATCATCCAAAATGAAAATTAATAAGGAAACACAAACTTTAAATGATATATTAAAAAAGATGGACTTAAGTGATATTTATGGGACATTCCATCCAAAACAACAGAATACACATTTTCTCACGTTCTGCTGGAACATTCTCCAGCATAGATCATATCTTGGGTCACAAATCAAGCCTTAGTAAATTTAAGAAAATTGAAATTGTGTCTAGTATCTTTTCTGGCCACAACGCTATGAGACTAGATAACAATTACAGGAAAAGATCTGTAAAAAATATAAACACATGAAGGCTAAACAATACACTACTTAATAACCAAGAGATCACTGAAGAAATCAAAGAGGAAATCAAAAAATACCTAAAAACAAATGACAATGGAGACATGACAACACAAAACTTATTGAATGCCACAAAAGCATTTCTAAGAGGGAAGTTTATAGCAATACAATCCTACCTTAAGAAACAGGAATCATTTTAAATAAACGACCTAACCTTGCACCTAAAACAATTAGAGAAAAAAGAACAATAAACCACCATATTTAGCAGAAGGAAAGAAATCATAAAGATCAGATCAGAAATAAAAGAAAAAGAAATGAAGGAAACGATAGATAATATCAATAAAACTTAAAGATGGTTCTTTGAGAAGATAAACACAATTGATAAAGCATTAGCCAGACTCATCCAGAAAAAAAGGGAGAAGTCTCAAATCAATGGAATTAGAAATGAAAAAGGAGAAGGAACAACTGACACTGCAGAAATATGAAAGATCATGAGAGATTACTACAAACAACTCTATGCCAATAAAATGGACAACCTGGAAGAAATGGACAAATTCTTAGAAAAGCACAACCTGCTGAGACTACACAAGGAACAAATAAAAAATATGAAGAGACCAATCACAATAACTGAAATTGAAACACTGTTTAAAAATCTTCCAACAAACAAAACCCCAGGACCAGGTGGCTTCACAGGTGAATTCTATTAAACATTTAGAGAAGAGCTAACACCTCTCCATGTCAAATTCTTACAAAGCGCAGCAGAGGGAGGAACACTCCCAAACTCATTCTACAAGGCCAACATCACCCTGATACCAACACCAGACAAAGATGTCACAAAGAAAGAAAACTACAAGACAATATCGCCGATGAACATAGATGCAAAAATCCACAACAAAATACTAGCAAACAGAGTACAACAGCACATTAAAAGGATCATACACCATGATCAAGTGGGGTTTATTCCAGGAATGCTAGGATTCTTCAATATATACAAATCAATCAACGTAATACACCATATTAACAAATTGAAGGAGAAAAACCATATGTTCATCTCAATAGATGCAGAGAAAACTTTTGCCAAAATTCAACACCCATTTATGATAAAAACCCTGCAGAAAGTAGGCATAGAGGGAACTTTACTCAACATAATAAAGGCCATATATAGCAAACCAAAGCCAACATCGTCCTCAATCATGAAAAACTGAAACCATTTCCACTAAGATCAGGAACAGGACAAGGTTGCCCACTCTCACCACTATTATTCAACATAGTTTTGGAAGTTTTAGCCACAGCAATCAGAGAAGAAAAAGAAATAAAAGGAATCCAAATAGGAAAAGAAGAAGTAAAACACTCAGTGTTTGCAGATGACATGGTACTATACACAGAGAATGTTAAAGATGCTACCAGAAAACTACTAGAGCTAATCAATGAATTTGGTAACGTAGCAGGATACAAAATTACTGCACAGAAATCACTGGCATTTCTATACACTAGTGATGAAAAATCTGAAAATGAAATTAATTAAACAGTCCCATTTACCACTGCAACAAAAAGAATAAAATATCTAGGAATAGACCTACCTAAGGAGACAAAAGACCTGTATGCAGAAAATTATAAGACACTGATGAGAGAAATTAAATATGGCACAAATAGATGGAGAGATGTACCATGTTCTTGGATTGGAAGAATCAACATTGTGAAAATAACTCTACTACCCAAAGAAATCTACAGATGCAATGCAATCCCTATCAAACTACCACTAGCATTTTTCACTAGAAGTAGAACAAAAAATTCACAATTTGTATGGAAACACAAAAGACCCCAAATAGCCAAAGCAATTTTGAGAACAAAAAATGGAGCTGGAGGAATCAGGATCCCTGACTTCAGACTATACTACAAAGCTACAGTAATCCAGACCATATTGTACTGGCACGAAAACAGAAAGATAGATTAATGGAACAGGATAGAAAGCCCAGAGATAAACTCACACACATATGGTCACCTTATCTTTGATAAAGGAGGCAAGAATATACAGTGTAGAAAAGACAACCTCTTCAATAAGTGGTGCTGGGAAAACTGGACAGGTACATGTAAAAGTATGAAATTAGAACACTCCTTAACACCATACAGAGAAATAAACTCAAAATAGATTAAAGACCTAAATGTAATGCCAGACACTAACAAACCCTTAGAGGAAAACATAGGCAGAACACTCTATGACATAAATCACAGCAAGATCCTTTTTGACCCACCTCCTAGAGAAATGGAAATAAAAACAAAAATAAACAAATGGGACCTAATGAAATTTAAAAGCTTTTGCCCAACAAAGGAAACAATAAACAACACGAAAAGACAACCCACAGAATGGGTGAATATATTTGCAAATGAAGCAATTGACAAAGGATTAATCTCCAAAATACATAGGCAGCTCATGCAGCTCAATATCAAAAAAACAAAAACCCAAGCCAAAAATGGGCAGAAGACCTAAATAGATATTTCCCGAAAGAAGATATTCCGATTGCCAACAAACACATGAAAGGATGCTCAACATCACTAATCATTAGAGAAATGCAAATTAAACTACAGTGAAGTATCATCTCACACCGGTCAGAATGTCCATCATCAAAAATATCTACAAATAATAAATTCTGGAGAGGAATCCAGGAAGGAGCACTCTTGCACTCTTGGTGGTAATATAAATTGATCCAGCCACTATGGAGAACAGTATGGATGTTCCTTAAAGAACTAAAAATAGAACTACCATATGACCCAGCTATCCCACTACTGGGCAAAAACCCTGAGAAAACCATAATTCAAAAAGAGTCATGTACCAAAATGTTCATTGCAGCTCTACTTACAATAGCCAGAACATGGAAGCAACCTGAGTGTCCATCACTGGATGAATGGATAAAGAAGTTGTGGCATATATATCTACAATGGAATATTACTCAGCCATAAAAAGAAATGAAATTGAGATATTTGTAGCGACGTGGATAGACCTAGAGTCTGTCATACAGAGTGAAGTAAGTCAGAAAGGCAAAAACTGGTACCATATGCTAACACATATATACGGAATGTAAAAAAAAAAAAAGGTCATGAAGAAGCTAGGTGTAAGATGGGAATAAAGACACAGACCTACTAGAGAATGGACTTGAGGATATGGGGAGTGGGAAGGGTAAGCTGTGACAAAGTGAGAGAGTGGCATGGACATATATACACTACCAAATATAAAATACATTGCTAGGGGGAAGCAGCCACATATCACAGGGAGATCAGCTCGGTGGTTTGTGACCACCTAATCGGGTGGGATAGGGAGGGTGGGAGGGAGAGAGACACAAGCAGGAAGAGATATGGGAACATATGTGTATGTATAACTGATTCACTTTGTTATAAAGCAGAAACTAACACATCATTGTAAAGAAATTATACTCCAATAAGGATGTTTTAAAAAAAAAGAGAGATACTAGATATTACTTCAAGCTTTTACATTTGCTAAGACTTGTTTTATGTCTTATATTATCTATCCCTGAGAATGTTCTGTGTACACTTGAAAATAATATTTCTTCTGCTGCTCTTGGATGGAATATTCTATAGATGTCTTTTAGGTCCATTTTGTATATTGTAAGGTTTGCGTTCATTGTTTTCTTGTTGTTTCTCTGTCTGGATGATTCATCCAGGTTTGAAAGTGGGGTGTTAAAATCCTTTATTATTACTGCATTTTTGTCTGTTTCTCCCTTCAGATCTATTAGTATTTACTTAATATATTTAGATGTTCCAATGTTTGGTGTGTACATAGTTATGGTTGTTATATCTTTTGGTTTCCACTTTCATGACTTATCTTTTTCCATCTCTTGACTTTGAATTGACTTTAAACTTACACCTTTAAGATTATTTCATCATTATTTTTTGACAGCTTCATTATAATGAGTCTTAGAGAAGGTCTTTTTACATTGAGATTACAGGGCGTTCTATTAGCTTCTTGTACTTACATGTCCAAGTCTTTTCCCAGGTCTGAAAAGTTCTCAGCTATTATTTCTTTAAATAACCTTTTGCTCCCTTCTCCTTCTTCTTCCTGAAGCCCAATTATTCTAATATCTGCCTTTCTTATTGAATCTCATAGCTCTGGTTAGCTTTCTTCACTCTTTAACTCTTAGTTCCCACTCCTCTTCTAACTGCATTATTTTCATATTTCTACCTGCAAGTCACTTATTTTTTCTTCCATCAAGTCTGCCCTGCTACAGATGCCTTAAATCTGAAATGGGCCTCTTTTAGGTGGTATATATTTGGGTCTCATATTTTTTAAATCCATCCCGTCACTGTGTGCCTTTTGATTGGTAAGTTCAATCCATTTATATTTATACTAATTATTAATATATAAGGACTTATTTATATCATTTTATGAATTACTTTCTGATTGTTTTGTATTTATATTGTTTCTTTTTCTCTCTGTTTCTGCATACTTTTGTAAATTGGTTAATTTCCATGGTGGTATTTTCTGTTTCCCATTTCTTTGTCTTCTGTGGATCTACTCTAGGTTTCTGAACAGTCTATTTTAGATTGATAGCAACTTATATTTGGATGCCTATAAAACTCCACCCTTTTACTCCTCTTTTTTTGTGTAATTGATGTTATAATTTTCTTCTCTTTATGCCATGTAATTGTTAACAATTTATCGTAGCTGTAATTATTTTTACTACTCTTCTCCTTTAACTTCTTTTTACTATAGTTGAGTGGTTAACACACCATCCTAATATAGAGTTATAGTTTTCTGAATCTGACTGTCTATCTTTCATCTTTACCAGGGTGTGGTGTACTTTCATAGGTTTTCCTGTCACTGATTAGTGTCTTTTTATTTCAGCTTGAAGAACTTTCAATATTTCTTGCAAGGCGGATCTAGTGGTGGTGAACTCCCTCAGCAATTGTTTGTCTAAGAAAACCTTTATTTCTCCTTCTTATCTGAAAGATACCATTGCCAGATAAAGTTTTCTTGGTTGGCAATTTCTATCCTTCAACTCTTTGAATATATCATTCCACACTTTCCTGGCCTGTAGAGTTTCTGCTGAGAAATCTGCTGATAACCTAATGGAGTTTCTTTTGTAGGTTACTTTCTTTTATTCCCTGGTTACCTTTAAGATTATTTCATCATTATTTTTTGACAGCTTCATTATAATGAGTCTTAGAGAAGGTCTTTTTACATTGAGATTACAGGGCATTCTATTAGCTTCTTGTACTTACATGTCCAAGTCTTTTCCCAGGTCTGAAAAGTTCTCAGCTATTATTTCTTTAAATAACCTTTTGCTCCCTTCTCCTTCTTCTTCCTGAAGCCCAATTATTCTAATATCTGCCTTTCTTATTGAATCTCATAGCTCTGGTTAGCTTTCTTCACTCTTTAACTCTTAGTTCCCACTCCTTTTCTAACTGCATTATTTTCATATTTCTACCTGCAAGTCACTTATTTTTTCTTCCATCAAGTCTGCCCTGCTACAGATGCCTTTTATTGCATTTTTAAATCTCATTTATTTAATTCTTCAGCTCCAGAATTTCTGTTTGGTTCTTTTTCGTAATTTAATCTCTTTAGTAAATAACTTCTTTTTTTATTTCTAATTTGTTGAATTCTTTCTGAGTTTTCTTGTAGCTCATCGAATTACTTTATAACAGCTATTTTGAAGTCTATATTAGTTAGATGAGTTTGGTTGCTGGAGAAATGTCATTTTGTTTTTGTGATGCCATATTTCCTTGAATTAAAAAAAAATTGTAGCTTTGTGTTTCTGCTTTCACATTTGAAGTAGCATATGTCTCCTTAACTAAGCTTTTATGTCTTCTTTGGTTCTTATAATTAAGAAGGCTGGCTATTAGAAACCTCTCTTTTGTATTTCAGAAAGTAGTGCTATAGCGCATGTTTTTGTTTCTCCCTTGAGAAACAGTTGCCTATTTTCAGAGCACACTATCTGTGTCATGAGCTTGCTCTTCATGATGTATTTGGGAGCACACACAAGGAACTGGCAGCAGACTGGTGGGAGGTCTGGGTCTAACACTTGTTGAGGTGTGTTTAGGGAGTCTGAGGACCTAGTAGATAAATCTCCAGTTGTGGCACTCCTAGAGACATGTGGATGGACTTTCTGCTGAGCCCAAGTCCCTCAAAGCCATTTGAAATTCTAATCTGCTTCTTCTTTTTTTTTTTTTTTGCTTTACGCGGGCCTCTCACTATTGTGGCCTCTCCCATTGTGGAGCACAGGCTCCAGACGTGCAGGCTCAGCGGCCATGGCTCACAGGCCCAGCCGCTCCGTGGCATGTGGGATCTTCCCAGACCAGGGCACGAACCCGTGACCCCTGCATCGGCAGGTGGACTCTCAACCACTGCGCCACCAGGGAAGCCCATAATCTGTCTCTTTCTTAATATGCTCCATTCCCCCAGTTTCAGAGCCCCCACCTTAGTACTCTGGGTGCTGGTGGCAAGAACTTGTTTTCTCCGGCAGCATCCCATTTAGCTGGCATAAGGGGAAGCCCTTTCTTTCTCCACAGGAGAGGTCACCTCCAGCAGATAAACCAGCCACAATCAATGCCTTTTGGGGGATGGGACGGCACTGAGAAAGTTTCTTTCACCATCTCCACTGTGACAAAATTCATGTTTTTTTCTTTTTTCATTTTTTCTTATCCAAAGTTATTTTAGATTCTCCCTTCAGGAAGCTGGAGTTCTGCAAGTCCTTTCTTGAGGGTAAGTGTCTGCTGAATTCAGTACTCACCCAATTCTTGCCCAACAATAGCAAGAGGGGGCCAGGCAGTCATACTGGTTATGCTGTTTCTGCAACCCATATGGTGATCTCTCTATATCCTACTATCTGCACTGGTGGACAACTTGGGTCCTTTAGAGCAATGTACAAAGTCCAGAAGTTCCCACAAATGTGCTCTTCTTGGTGTATGGATGTCTAATTTGTTGATTTAAGAGGGGTATACAAAGGAGGAATGTCTTATGCTATCATGTCACTGATTTCACTCTCCCAACATATATTTTTTTTATTGTCTACTATGTTGCAAGTAGTGAGGTAGGCATTGTATATACAAAGGAGAAAAAAATCTTATATTCAAGTAGGGCAGGTGAACAATAAACAAATAAAATAAGTACAAATAATAAGAAGCCATGAGAAAAAAATCAAGATAACTTATTAGAAATGAACTTGTGTCTAGAGGGGTGGGGAGCTCTTTAGTTAGGGTGGTCAACTTTGAGAACTGCCAAACTTTAACTGAAGGAAGGGAAAAGATAACTGTTGGAAGAAGATTCTAGGCAGAAGAAACAGGTACTGCAAGACACTTTTTGAAGCAATTTTAATTCCTTGGACCAATCAAGTTTGATGGCAAGCCTATGCTTTGCATCTGAGCTGACTGGTGGGAAGTCAGGAAAGGGAAGTGTTGCTTCCTCTCTGGGAACAGAGTAAAGAAAGTATAGGTGGGATCCTGACTAGTGCAATCACTTCCCATAACCTTGTTTGATCCCCCATGTTGCAGGTTTTAAGTGTTGTCCATACACTCCCAGAGCACCACCACTATAACTATTTTCTGAAGGTTGCCCCTCCTTTTGCTGTAGGTAAAAGTGCCATTGAGTGATTTAGAAAACCTCAAGAAGGAAGAGAATTTGCTGCTCCATTAGAGGGAAGTGATGATTTTATAACATGGAATGAGCATACAAGAGACTACTGGGTTTTATGGTTTGTATGGAATTCTTGGGGCAAAATGACATCCCTAGTACTTCTGATATCCATGGAATGATAGATAATACACGTTGTTACATCATATTTGTTTTTCTTTTTTTATAATAAAAGAATTTTTAGCTTAGCATATGGCAACCCGTAATAATGACTACATATTCTAGTCTCCTGTGCAGCTTGGCAGGGCCATGTAGCTGATTTCTAACCAGTGAGTTGTAAGCAGAAAGGATTTTCAACACTTCCAGTCACCCCCTTAAAAAAAAAGCATGTCTCCCTTTCCCCATTCCCCCATCCGACTAGCTATATAATGTGAACGTGATAGGAAAACTTGCACCATTCAGATTGAGAAAACACCCCAGATGTGTTGGAAAAATAAGACAGGAAATGTATATCCAAATATCTTTCCAAAAAAAGCCACCAACTGGCTAAGACTTTTACATGAAAGAGAAATACATTTCTATCTAGTTTAAGCCACATTTCTATTAATCACAGATAAAACTATAGCCTAACCAATACAGCTTATAAAAAAAGATTCAAAGGAAGAAAATGTGAAATATCTGAGGGAAATTTTAGAGAAATATAGCCACCTAACTATGAGCAGTATTCACAGAGTTTACATAACAATTACATAGGTCTCAGAAAAATTTCAGAATGTACATTTACATGGATGCATTCTAATGCTACTCTAGAAGTATTGTTTAGTAGATGATTTTGACAAAAATGTAGAAATTTAAGCTGTCAGCAGTGGTATTTTTACTTTTAGTGGACCTGAATGTGCTGGACTCCTTCCCATGAGAGTCATGATAAATTTGGATCGAGGGATCCCTGAACTGAAATCAACATTATTCTGTATCAAACTTCTGCAGTAGAAGGAAGGCTTAGCTAAGGCAAACAAGATCAGGTTAATAGATGATTTTATCTAAGTTGGAACTTGTTCAGATTGATAAAAAGTAAATTTTTATACTTGTTAGAATTTAGTGTTTGATGTCATTACTGAAAAACATCTAAAACCGGTTCTTATCCCTTACCCCTTTTGATCATATATTAAATAGTTCATTTAAATGGTACTATAACTTATTAAAATTTTGAATTATATAATGTATGAAATGTACTTTTATATAATCTGGGGTAAGGAGAGTGGGTACAGACATAGAGGAAAGAAGACTGGCCATGTGTTGCTGTTGGTTGAAGCTGAGTAATGGGTACATGAGGGTTTCTTATACTAATTGTTCTTCTTTTCTTCTTTTGAATATATTTGATTTTTTCCATAGTAAAATACATATATATGTTATACATATTATATATATATATACATATCTATCTTTATGTGCATCTGAGTGAAAAAGTTAAACTTATTTAGTGACACTATTTTGAACCCATTATTACAATGTTTGTCTTTATCCAGGTATGGTGTAAGAAGTTTATAATAAGATTACTTCCTTCATACTTTCATTCCCTGAGCCTCAAACTTGGATCGTTATTGTTTCAAGCTGTTTTTGTTTATTTTTTCTTCTCATTAGATTGGCATTTTAAAAAGTATAAATGATCCTGGTCTTTCTTCAAGTTGTGAATATTCAACATTATTTAGGAAAGGCTGAAAAACATCTTTCCATTGTGGGACAGAATCAAACTTGAAGAACAGAGATCCTAGATCTGCCTCTCAGCTCTGCTTCTGAAGCTCCTGTAAAAAGGAAGATATTGGGGTCAGAGTGATAGGCCTAATTACAGCCCACTTCCCACCAATGAACAGTTGCTCTATTATTCCTTGAAGAGATCCAAGAAGGAAAATGTAAGGCCTTAAATAAGGACTATGCCTATAGATGAATAAGCAGATGTTCAGTAAGTAGTTAGATGAAGAGAACTTAGTCAACAAAAAATAGAAGAAGAAATAAGGTCTTGGAAAAATCAAGTAAGTGTTTAAGTCTGAGGAAGTTCTGCTGAAGAAATTATCTGTGAAGTTCAAAAAAGATACAGCTCACTGCCTGCCTCTCAAACACTCATCACATCCTTTAATATTGAGGAATAAATAAGTTGAAAGAGCCACATTTACCTGAGAGTTTATCTCTCACTTCTTCCCTCTCAAAATAAGGTACAGTGAAGGCAGTGAAATTACTTGTGAGGTGGCTTCAAGAAGGCATGTAGGAGGGATGTACATTATTTGAGGACATTTGATGTATGAGTCAAATCCCATATTTATATCCCATTATTTTTTTCAAGTCTACCAAAACATCAGAAATTTCTCCTTAGGAAAGCCTTTACCACTTCCTAGGAACATTTTCCTGTAGCAGTCAAAATGTGTAATTCATAAAAACTTGGTTATTGCAGAAGATACTGAAAGCATTAGGAATATAGGTGAGATGAGGAGGGAGTTGCTAAAGTGGAAGAAAGATAACTAGGATGAGGGGAGAGCCAGAGACAATTCTCCTGACTTTACTATTTGTTTTGTTTTGTTTATGTAGATCTGTTTTGAGAAGAGCAGAGGGAGTTAGTGAAGGATAAGACTTTTTCCCTGCTAATCTATAAGAAAAATCAAACTATTGGGTCTTAAAAACCCTTAAGATTAAAGAGAAAATATTCCTTCTGTTCCCTCATCTCCTTTTCTGCCCAAAGACTATACTTTAAAAAGTACAAGTATTTAAGTCATTTGGGTAAACTTGGTCAACAAGTGAGGATGGGGAATAATCTTAGTAGGGTGTGAACAGTATGGGAAGAGTGGATGGCAGGTGTAGGGTAGGATGGGGAAGTGGTTCATCTTTCCATTTGAAAATAGAATGCACCACTCCAGAGAGAAAGGGAGAGTAGAGCCTCTGGGGACTTACATCCATGTATGTGAGAACACTGACAAAGATCATCAATTACATCAGTTTGCTGAAAAAGTGACATTGAATTCTGGAGGCAGAAATTTTCTATGCAAATAGAGAGACCATCTTTATTACTAAAATGCATATTATAAATTATAGACATAAATATATTCCAAGTGCAACATTTTCACAGTGTTTTGGGAGTAAAAACAAAAAGATGACAGAAAAATTACGTTGCACAGGAGTTCCACTTATGCATAGTTTCAGACCAAGGTAATTTGATCTGTTGTTCCTAGAGCAGATGGCTCCTTTTCATGGAATTACAGGTTAACAGAATAAGTTCCTAAACCAAGAGACAATAAAAACATATAAACCATTTGAATATAATAATAATAAAAATAACAATAATGACAATAATAATAACACGGAAATCACTCCATATTAAAAATATCTGTTGGGGACTTCCCTTGTGGTGCAGTGGTTAAGAATCCACCTGCCAATGCAGGGGACACGGGTTCGAGCCCTGGTCCGGGAAGATCCCATAGGCCTTGGGACAACAAAGTGCATGCGCCACAACTACTGAACCTGCACTCTAGAGCCCATGAGTCACAACTACTGAGCCCACGTGCCACAACTACTGAAGTCTGCATGCCTAGAGCCCATGCTCTGCAACAAGAGAAGCCACAGCAGTGAGAAGCCCACGTACTGTAATGAAGAGTAGCCCCCACTTGCCACAACTAGGGAAAGCCCATGCTCAGCAATGAAGACCCAATGCAGCCAATAAATAAATAAATAAATGAATAAAAATTTTTTAGAAAGCCACTTTAAAAAAATATTTGTTGGAATAATTGTGTGTACATTTTACAATCAGAATTCAATAACTTTAATAGAAAATGTGAGTTCATTTATCTTGAATTGTATATTGCTGTAGTTGATGGTGTTTACTTTTTGAGGGTTTTACTTTTTTCATTAAACCCGGAAAGTGACAAATGGGAGGTTTGGAGAGAAAATTCTCCAAGGAAAGGAGACACTCAAGAGGCTGCTGTCTGGATGGTAGCTGCAACAGTACTTCTCTCCTAGTTTAGACTTTTCCCTGGAAATCAGATCCAGAGTTGGAAGGGGAAAAAGGCAAAAAGAAAAAGAAAACAAGCAGAGATCTGAGAAACTGATAGTCATGTTTGTAGATATATTTCTTAAAATTTAGCATCTCCATTATTGTAAGAAAATTAGGTGATCACTTACTATATGTAACCTGAAAGGCACTGCTGTAAGACTCACTTTCTTCAAAATATTTTCCTTTCCAGTCTGCTTCAGTGTCTTTAATCCCTCATTAAAAGTGAGAGATTTACACTTTGAGTTAAAGTTCATCCCTAAGGCCTAGAATTCAGATATCCTTTGGCAAATTAATATTAAGCTAACATTAGTCATTAGTACATTAGTGTGAATAAATTTATCAGTTACTGACTAGAACAAGGGAATAAGACAGAAGACAAAACATACTGATGATGATGAGGGCTTGATAAAGTAAATCACAGCATTGAATACAAACTTAGATGGGCAGGCCTGAAGAGAAGGTGTGGTCCTAGTTAAGCAGCATAAAAATACTGGACACTTGTTCTCTCTGTCTTTTCCTCAAATGATATAAATAATTTTCAAGGGCTTCTGGACTGCCTAATAAATGGGCTATAACCTCAACATTTCCTCTAAGAATGAGGAAATATATCTCCTGGATATATTTCCCTCCTGTTTAAAATAATAGATATGTTTAAAGTGAAATTAATATGTTAATGAAATTAAATCACTGGTCTCCCAAAATGACCCTAAAAAGTGTAATTCATGCTAATATAGAAAATAATAGACACATATAGTATAGACAAGGCCCTTTCGTTACAAGTACCCACAAAATTATTACTTCTAATCCCATTACAACACTGAATTATGTTCAAACACAAATCACTTTAAAGCAAAGAGACCAGGCATAATTACAGTTACCCATTTTAAAACACAATTTAACACTCATTTAACAGATCAAAATATGTACCTTATGATGAATAATTAAGATATAAATACATATACTATTGCTAGCAGCACAAAGTCAATCTTCTAGAAGGGTATTATCTTAATAACAAAGTACAAGCAAATCAACACTTGCCTAGAGAAAACATTAGAAAAATTTCCATTCATCTTAGATATTAGAATTCATTTTGATTTCACCAGTTTTTTTTCCCCAAATATATTGGTATTATAACTGTGTGCTTAAAATAACTCCCTTTCTGTAAATATGATGGAGCGCTTCCTTGATTTTCACATTCCTTCCAGATAGGAAGTAGCATGTTTCTTCATTTTAAAGCACACAGATTTTAATTAAAGCACGCTTTGAAACTTAGAGATTTTTGCCAAAGTATTTTTCAAAGTATTCTAATATTTAAGACCTCAGGTTAAATTACTACTCATATCCTGGGTCTGTTTCCTTCATACTAGTACTAAACAGGTAGGAGGCAAGGCATTTTAATGGGCGTCCAATGTGGCCAAAATTAATCTTCTGCACTTTTCTCAAAAGGGGAAAATATTGACTTCCCCAGATGCTGGGAGGGAGGCTGTGCTGGCCTTACAATGGTATGACTGGGGCAAAGCTGGGCCAGAAAAATTACTGAAGACTCTAGGGTCCACATGCCTGGCTGCCTCCAAAACTACTCTGGCTTGTGAATGCAGCTTGACAGTTGCCACCTAACTTAAAAATAAGAAATAACTTCATCGTTTTGCTCTGGCCTAAACTTAGTGGCCTAAACTTAGTGCACTACTTCTTCCATAGGCTCAGAAAGTGCAGTAACCTGTCAGAGGTACCTTGATGTCACTCTAGAAGCATGGTGGACATTTCTTTTACTTGGCAGATCCGTTTCAGAGGTGTTCTCTGTAAAAAGTTTAAGAGAATCAGAACTATGATTATCACCTATCTGCTTTCTCCTGGACCTTTAAAGGCAATTTGGGTCACATTGTATGAACTTTGACAAGCCACCTGCCCTGGTTAGATTAAATATGGCAATTTATACAGTCATAGAGAGTATGTGAATTTATTTCTTGTTCTTATTTTAAACATACCAGAGGCCTGAGTTCAGATTTTCATTCTATTAATAGATGTGACAGATGATTTTTCATACTGATATTGAAATGAAGGAAATAGCTATTTGAGTCTTCAAACACTAGAGTGTAATCACATATGGAGATAAAAATGGTCCATGAGGGCTTCCCTGGTGGCGCAGGGGTTGAGAGTCCGCCTACCAATGCAGGGGACACGGGTTCATGCCCTGGTCCAGGATGATCCCACATGCCGCGGAGCGGCTAGGCCCATGAGCCATGGCCGCTGAGCCTGCACGTCCAGAGCCTGTGCTCCACAACGGGAGAGACCACAACAGTGAGGGGCCCACGTACCACAAAAAAAAAAAAAAAAAAAAGGTTCATGATTTTAACACTGTTTTTGCAGAATAATATAATGTCCATCCTACTTAAAGACAACTAAAATATGATATTGGGATATAAACTGTGATTACTAGTATAAATAGACAATTACATTGCTTCTAAATACAAGGAAACTCAATGTCCATTGTAACAAAACTAAGTGCTTATAATGACTTCAACCTAATAGTCTCTCTTTGTCTTAGGTTCACAGATACAACTGCTGGCTCTAGTTGAGATCATATGTGTATAGTATGTCACTGAAATTTTATAGCTTAAGTTTCAGTCCACATCCAGTTTTTTTTTTTTTAACATAGTTCAGTTGTCAAGGTAGAAGTGGTATGGCTGCTCACAAATGATTTTGCATGGAGTTTTATGTTATCATGCAAATCTTGTCTTGAAAGCCGTCTTCTGAACTCATCAGTGGTAAAGTAGTATATGATTGGGTCAAGGCAGGAATTCAGACTAGCAAGACACAAGGCAATAGAATGAAATATTAAAATCACCCTTCTGGCTAGGCAGCTTTTAATTTCATTGGACTTGACCAGGAAATCTAAAGGAAAACTGAAGTGATAAGGTGCAAAGCAAATTAGGAAAACTCCTGCACAGGTTAGAATCATCTTCAAGGCTTTCTTTTTCTCTCCAAGGTCTTGGGCCACAGGATATTTATCCTGCAGTGATAAAACCGTCTTCCAGGTACAATACAGGACAGTCAGAAGAGGAGTGACAAATCCAATCAACTCGCCAATGGTCATCATGACAACAGACTGGGCTAGATTGACATTCCTGGTAGGAAGATCCACAAAGCATTTTGTTCTGTTGCTAGGGGTGTCATCACTGCTTCGGAGGAGTGGAAATAGCAGACAGGCAAGGCAGATTATTAGCCAGCCAGCAATGCTGATGTATAGGTCATATTTCTGTTTACAGTCGTGGAAGCGAAAGGGGTAGAGGAGAAACCAAAATCTTCGCACACTGATGCAGACCAAGAAGTAGATGCTTGCATACATGTTGACATACTTCAGGTAGAAACAAAACATGCAGAGGCCAGGCCCAAATGGCCAGTCATGATTCAAGTAGTAAAAGATCCTCAGTGGCAAGGAGAGGACTTGTAATAAGTCAGCAATGGCTAGGTTTATCATGAATATCACAGCCCGTTTGGTTTCTTTCATATAGCCATAAAATATCCACAAGGCTAATATGTTCCCTATGAGACCTGGCACAAGAATGACAGTATATGTCACTGCATAGATGAAGTACCGAAAATCTGTATTGGATCCATCTGTCCCAGCACATGTGTCATTAGCAGGCATGTTTCTTTCTAGAGAAACTGCCTTTGCTAAATGGTGGTTAAAAAGCTGAATTTATAATCTACTGCTGCTCTTTCTAAAAGACTGATCATCGATGGGCTGGGGAGACTGAATATAGAATAACCTCCTTTTTATTGCATTGGTCTAGGCTTATATACATGATTTGGGTTTTTTTCAAGTAACTATCTGCATGTTTGCTTTGGATTTGTCTACATTAACTACATTGAAGTCTAATGTGTAAGCACAGATGACAAGCTGTTATAATTTTCCCTTCTTCTTTACTCAGTTAAAAGGCCTCTGGGACGTCATAACAGTTGATCCTCTCCCATTTGATCATAAATGTGCCATATAGTAGCTCTTCAAATTCCCATATGATGACAGTCATCTCTTTACTGGTGTTTGGCAGGCTGTTTTTCATTTTTTTGGCTCACATAGAAGAAAGGTTTGCTTTAGTACTCAGTGGGTCCACAACTCTTCACAGGTGATTAACTTGGATGGATCATCTTTCTGGGACATTTTCAGTTATGTGTCGTAAACTAAAAAGTGAGAAACAAAGTCAGAGCTGCAAATGAAAAAAAATTAAGCCAATTATTGTCTAGAAATTTTTGAAAAAAAAGCCTATGTGTAGAAAAATCTATTACCTTTAATGGAAAGTTCTGATGTGAATGAGTGTGATTAGTCACAAGTTCCATAAGACACTTTAGATTCACAAGACAGTATAGCTAGAAGGAACCTGAGAAGTAATCTAGCCCCTTACTACTCAAAATGTGATCCATGAACCAGCATTACTAGAGAACTTTTTAGAAATGCAAAAGAATCTCAGATCCCATCTGGCACTTGCTGCAACACAATCAGCAATTTAAGAAGAACCACAAGTGATTCTTAGGCATATTAACATTTGAGAGGCTCTGATGTAGACCACAGCTTCACAAACATCACTGAGGGTCACACTCATCTGGGGAAGTTTAAAAAAATTACAACTTTCCTTAGATTTTCTAGTGTCTCCTGTAGAGATTCTTATTCAGTACTTAGGGCCTGAAATTTGTATTTTTAAAAAGATCCCCATATGATTCAGATATAGCCAACCCAGCCAGCATTTGTCCTTGAACCATCATATAGGGGCCACTGATTTGTTTCATATCTTCCCCAGATGTCTGAAAATTAGTGGGCAACCACCCTCTCTTTAATTACTTGCAATAACAAGGGTCATTTAGCCACTTCTCAATTATCCGAGACAAAAGACCATGACACCAATACGGAGAATCAAAATCCCCAAAAAGTTGACCCAGCTAGGTCCATGACCTTTGTTCTAAAACAAATTTTAGCTTAGGCACCTGGATAGTTCCCTCAAGGCTGCTGAAATGCAGGAGGAGTTAATTGACTTTAAAGATATGTGGGAAGAACAAAAATGAAGTAGGAATTATAAAACATCCTGCTATGGATTATCAAATCCATGTAGATTATCAAATCCATGTTTGAAGTTGGCTTGATTCAACCCCTGAAGGAATTGTAATTGTTATTATTTTGCCTCAATTGCCTGGTAAGTAAAATAGCACATTTGTTCAAAGATACAATGCACACTTTATTTAAACATGCTGATAAATAGTATGAACTATGCATTCAGATTGAAGGGGTTAAATACTTGAGATTTCTCAGATAAGGAAGTAGAGAGACGGTGTTATAAAATAACAAGAAGCAAGACTGTAAAGAATAACATCGATGTTGAAAGAGTGGCTAAAATTAGAGGTTGTTCAGCTCCCAAACTGAAATACATCTTTGAAATATTTTCACAGGTAGTGATTTTGATTAGGTGACAGGCAAAATTAGGTGGCAGACTAAAAAGTCACAAGCCCTGGGTTTTCAACCTCCTTTTAACTATTTATATAAAAGTCATCACCTGCTAACATCACTGATAAGAAATCAGAACTATACAAATAAACATCCAGTCAACCTCTAATGAACATTCACCTCTCCTATCAAAGCCAATGACTCTTAAATCTATGTCAATCCTGAGCTGTAGCTCTCTTTCCAACTATATATAACACCTCTTCTTTTGGATATTTCATTACCATCTTAAAATTCAACATATGAAAGTGAAGCCATCTTTTCTATTTATTGTCATCTTATTGTCATCTTTTCTATTTATGTCATATCTTGTCAGATAATGTCACCTCTTTGATAAAAAATCTAATGTCTTCTCATCTCACTCAGAGGAAAAATAGAAGTCCTTACAACAAATGGCCTATTTTAACTACATGGTCTGGCCCCTGGTTACTCTTCTGATCTCACCTTCTAAGATTCTCCCCCTTGCACTCTGCTCCAGCAACTTTACCATTCTTGCTGTTAGGTGAACAGACCAAGAACCTTCCTGCCTCAAAGCATATGAATTGGCAGTTCCCTGTGCCTGAAATGCTTTAGCCTAGTTATTTATTTGTTTTACTCCCTTGCCTCCTTCAGATCTTTACCCAAGTGGGTCCTTTTCATGAGGCTTTCTCTCATCTTCCTATTTAAAACTGCAGCTCACCTCCAACACTCCCCATCTCCTGTCAGTATTTATTTTATCTATTGCCAGTTGTAACTAACATACTCTTTGATTTTTACTTATTTATTTTGTTTTTATATATTTTCCCTACTAGAATGTAAAGTTCATGAGGACAAGGATTCTTGTGTGTTTTGTTTACTTGCTATAAAACAGAACTGAGGACTGTGGAAGACACAAATAAGTGCTTAGTATTTGTTGAAAGAAATAATTTCAGTAAATAAAATCAATATATCTCACACAAAAATTATCATCCCTCAAAACTTCAAACCAGATTCTGCTCCTGACTTCTTCATTGCTATTAAGTTCACTAATGTTTTCCTAGGTTGTCTCAAAGTCTTGGAGGTATTGGCTCTTTGTCATTTATTTTCCACTTCCAAACAAGTTAGGGAAGATAGCTTCCTATGGGGGAAATAACATATGTTTAGGAGTCAGGATTACCTGGGTTTAAATTCTTGCTCTTTTAATTAATAGCTGTGTGACTTCAGGTATATCACCAAGCTTCTCTGATTCTTTAATTTCTCATAGATAAAATGAGAATAATCATAGTACCTAACTTAGAGTCAGTGTGAGAATTAATTGAGCTGCTGTATATAATTTATTTAGCATAGTGTAAGGTACATAAATGCTTGATAACTGATATTATTATTATTACTACTTTCTGCAACTGCATTATTTCTCATAATATTATTCTTTAAATTTGCATTGTTTATGCTCTAGTTCAGGACCTTATTACTTAATTTATTTCCCTATCCCTTATCATTTTCTACTCCATACTATATAATGCTGTCAGATATTTTTTTCCTTAAAATGAGCTCTTAAAAAGCATTAATGGATTCCTATTGCCCCAAAAATCACAAAATACAGTCTGACAGTCAATGGCTTCCTTAAATACAGTGCCATCTACCTTTAGGATTTTGTCTCCCAGTGCTCTCCTAACATGTCCAGAACTCCAGCCAAACTGAGCTCCATACTATTCAAACTGACTTTTTCTTCCCCCACAAATAGCTTTTTCCATTTTTTCATTCTGCTACCTCAGCTTGGAATATCTTTTTTTGTTTTGTTTTATTTTTTTGCATACCAGTCCTACTTATTTGTGAAGACCTTTCTCAAATTTCCTGTCCTTTGTGAAAACTTCTTTAACTCAACACTGTTGTCCTAACTCCTTTTTAAAACCCTCATGTATACCTCTTTTAAAGCACATACTTCTTCTGCTTTTTGGTTAGTAACTTATGTCTGTGTCTTATTTATGCCTCTGCTCCCCTTTTCACCCCACTCCACCACAACTATGCCAGAAAATTGTTGAAGTCAGGGGCTGAGTCTTATATATCTTTATACCCCCCAAAGCACCTAGAACTATGTTTGGAATATGTTGGGATCATCCAATATTTATTCAGCATGTATCATTTGCCAGGTGCATGCTTGCTACTGGAGGTATAGGCGGTGGAAAAAGGCACAAAATCTCTGTCTTTTTAGACCTTATAGTCTAGTGAGGAAGAATGATAATTGCTGCACAATATGAAAAATGTGATCATAGGCAATGTACAGTGTTCCCTAAAAACACAAAAAAGGGGAACGAACTAAATATTAAGAACATTTTTGCTCAAGTGATGTGAACTTAAACTCAAGACTATCTTCCTGAAGTCTGTATTTTTCCTGTTGGTTGTTCCCTCACTGGCCACATTTTAATGCTTTTTCATCTGTATATCCTAAACTGCAAACTTGAAATGTTCTTGAATACAGAATCTCCCTTAATATTCTTCTGACTTCCTTCTGGGAGAGCTGGTAATGTTATCCCTTTGTTAAGATAACATTATTTTCTAGTAGGAAAAGTTGCTTGGGATTGTTGGAAAGGCTTTCAAACATGGGGAAAAAAACCCCTAGTCAGCTGTGCTGTAATGAATATAAATATTCCTTTATCTAAGAGCGATGGACACAAAAGATGAAGGAGGCATTTTTTTCAGAGCATATTACTATTTTTTTTGAGATTTCCCTTTCTCAGGAAAGAATCTGTATTGTAACAGACACTGGAACAGACTCCAATTTTAAATGAGCTATTTATTTGAAGTAACATGCCAGATACCTTGATCAATTTTTTCTTGCTTCAGGAGCCTATCCTTACTTAATTTTACTCACTTCCTTGGGAAGAAGAAAAACATAAGAGAAAAAGTGAAACTGATGGCCTGAGTTTAGCCTGATTTCCAGCAATATACCATCCAGAAACTATTCCATATATAGTTCTTGTGGGAAGTTAGTATTTTTATTTATGAATATTTATCAGTTTACCTGAACCTGAAGCTTCACTAAATTTTACTCATGATATGGTTCAAGAGTGTTTTCAGCAATATTATGTATTTGGTTGCTTATTTCTGGGAAAACCTGTTTCAAATGAATATCAGGGATAGCTTTCTGTGTATTTTACTGAGACTTCTTAGTAAAATCTCAGCAAAATGTGTTTCTGTATTTTAATAAAGGGAAGTGAATTATTAAAATTATTAAAAGACCTAATTTATAATGGTGGTCTTTGAGACATATTAGTGGCAAGTAGAGACTATATTTTGGGATGTGGAGCTCTGCTCAGCAACCATCCAATCACAGGTCAAATGCAACTGCTTGCTCAAAAGCCAACTTTATTTTAGAGTTCTGGTTATGTACACACTTTAGTAAGCCAAGAAAAAGCAGACCTAGTGCTACAAGTGACTGCAAATAATGTGGGACAGAACAAGGAGCGTACATGTGTGTGGGAGGCAATTATACTTTTACAATACATGAGTAATCACAAATATTGAATAGATGAGAGCAGAACAATTTCTTCCTGATTCTAATTAGCACACATAGCAAATCTCAGGGCTTCTTTTTCACTTTTGAAAATCTTCAAAGTGAAATAATTTACAGTATTTCCAGAAAACCTGTCCAGCAACTATATCTAAGAGCTGACTACAACTCAGTAAGCAAATACTTTAGAAAGTCTTTACCTAGTTAATTCTCCTAGGAAGAATGTTCCATCAGAATTTTTATTTTAAAGAGGGGTGGGGGGCTTCCCTGGTGACACAGTGGTTAAGAATCTGCCTGCCAATGCAGGGGACACAGTCTCGATCCGTGGTGTGGGAAGATCCCACGTGCTGCAGAGCAACTAAGCCCGTGTGCAACAACTACTGAGCCTGCGCTCTACAGCCCACAAGCCACAACTACTGAAGTCCACACACCTAGAGCCGGTGCTCCACAACAAGAGAAGCCACTGCAATAAGAAGCACATGCAGGACTTCCCTGGTCGCGCAGTGTTTAAGAATCCAACGGCCAATGCAGGGGACACAGGTTCGAGCGCTGGTCTGGGAAGATCCCACATGCCACGGAGCAACTAAGCTCATGTGCCACAATTACTGAGCCTGTGCTCTAGAGCATACGAGCCACAACTATTGAGCCCATGTGTCACAACTCCTGAAGTCCGCGTGCCTAGAGCCTGCGTTCGGCAACAAGAGAAGCCACTGCAATGAGAAGCCCGTGCACTGCAACAAAGAGCAGCCCCTGCTCATCACAACTAGAGAAAGTCCATGCACAGCAACGAAGACCCAGCACAGCCATAAATAAATAAATAAATAAATAAATAAATAAATAAATAAATAAATAAATAAAAGAGGGGTGTTCTGTATAGATACCACATCTAATCATGCTCCCAACTCCTCTTATCTCTGACATCTATGATTCCTTGATAAGCCAGCTCCATGAAGGGAGGAAATACCTATGTGTGGACAAAGTAGTTATTTAGAGTTATTATTTTGCTAGGAAGTTTCACTTAGCTGAATCTAAATGTCTCTTCTGAGATCTGAAGCACATTTTCTCTTCAGCAGATTCTGTATCTTGTTGCTCTGCTCTGAGTAATACGCTTTTAATTACTCGGAGAAAGAAGGAAGGTCATCACTCAATCTCACATCAGAGTGAATAATGCCCAGACATGTTGCCTTTCCTCAGATATCCTAGTTCACAATCATTTTGTATCCCGCAGACCAGCACATGCCAATTGGTACTGGGAATGGGTTACTGCAGAAGCTGTTGAAATCTGTACTGATAACTAAAATTACTTTAGCCACTATCCACTTTCTTGCTCCTACCATCCATTAAAAAAATTAGTTTGTTCTTACATGGCTCCCACCTCTCAGGGTCTCCTTCTTATCCACATGATTTATAGGTGTCTATTTTTATTCTTTCCTTTTTTCTTAAGCAGGGCTTCTCAAAATGTGGTCTCTGGGCTAACATGGTGTATATAATAACTTTTTATTCAAAATACAAGTAACCATTTTACAAAGTTCCATTTTACACGTTACATTTAAAATATTTTCACTTTGTAGAAGTGATGAGAGGATCACAAGTTATGTTACAGTGGGAAAATGGTACGTATTTTCTGTTCTCACTGCTGACACGACTGTGGGGATTTTCCTCAGCTCTTTTGAATGTCACCTTGTGTCTCAGACCAGACATGAGCATTTGGACAAGAAGGGGGATTTTTTTTAAGGAAAGTTATAAGCTTCCAAGCTTACATAAAATAAACTAAGGTCCAAGATAATCAGGTCCTTCTGGACCTTTTTACTTTTTTGCAGTTATTTTTCTTGCAATTTTCTCTTTGAGAGTGTACCCTATCCACTGCTTCACAGGATTAATAGTCTGTGAAAGTGGAGGAGTAAACCAATCTTAAGGGTTCTGGTAAAAAGAGCAAGGGTGAAGTGGAAAATTAAACCAGTCTCCAGGGCCTCATTCCGTAGCTGGCATTGATTTGGGGTGTAGGTAGCTACCTAATGTGGTGTAAATTCATGGATTGCCAAAAAGCCCTCCTTTAAGGAAAAAGAAAGGAAAAGTCCTTTCCTACTTGTTGGCTGGGGCCCAAACTCCTTTTTCTTAAGGATAAGCCTTTTGCCTTATAGGGAGAGTTTAGGCTTGGAATTTCAGCCTCCCACCCTTAATGATGGAGTGCAGTAATTTAAACCTGGTAACTTTTCTTGGGGAATGTCAGTACCACAGACAAACTCAGAATTTCTGGATCGTGTGTAATAGACCTCAGAGCTTTTGCATCCTTTGTCTTTCTGCTCATTGTATCAGATCTTTCTGGTGTTGGTACTCAGTGGTTACCCCCCTCTCCACAGTTACTTGTGTTTGACTTATAATATGGAGCCATTTTCTCCACACTATATTATCCAAGGTGTATAGCATTTTGTTTTTAAAAAGCAAAGCATAATATAGAAATGTCTCAGCAGATATTGGGGTCTTCAGAAACTGCATAAAGAATCCTGATGGAAAATTATTTAAATTGAATTTTAAATACTAAAATGCAAATGGCAAAAAGGAATTGTTTAGCCCTCAGTAATTACCCTTAAAAGTGGTCATAGAGCCTTCAGTAATTACTCTGAAAAATTCCCAGGGAACATTTGATATCCAAAGAACAAGACAATTAATCTAATAAAAGAGGGGTGTCTTGAATATTACTTTTTTTTAAAAATCTTTTGGCCTCACTGCACGGCATGTGGGATCTTAGTTCCCCGACCAGGGATCAAACCTGCGGCCCCTGCACTGGAAGCGCAGAATCTTAACCACTGAACCACCAGGGAAGTCCTATCCTTGAATTTTAAATGACAGATAATATATACTGTTCTTCAATCAGGCTTTAAGGGAGGCATAGGAAAGGGGTACAAGACACTGAACACTGTTATCCCAGATGACTGAATATAAGCCTCTCCTAGTGGTGGTTTTGTCTTTGCTGGACCTGTTTTATTTTATGGCTCTTGGTAGTATGTCTTCTCTCAACAGGTTTCTAGTTGGTTACTTCTCAATCTTCTACCATGTTTTCTATACTTAGAAAGTAGATCCTATAAATTAATCAAGATTCTCACTTCAAAAAATAAGTCCCCAAAGTCCTTTAAGTCACTGTCTAAAGAGTAACCACATACCAGGAACCATTACTGTGGTCCTACAGTTCTTCCAGCATCAACAGCCCTCCTGACTAGTAGAAACAAACTGAGTCTTCTGGAAACTCTTGGCTCTTAGAGGTATTTTTCTGATTACTGAGACTGAAGTGTCATTGAAAAAGATGACTGTATTCCTTGACTAATTTTCCACCAGTGATGGGAATGCTGTGACAGACGCATGGCCCTTGGCATAGGTGGAAGCAGAGAGGGTGGCACATCCCTGCTAATGTTTCTTCTTCCCAGACTCTCCTTTTTTATAAGCCACCATATCTGAGAAAAGAGCTATGACTGTAAAGTGTTAGGAGTGGAGGGTTCTCTTTCCCTGGATCTGTCTCCGAGAGGAGGGTTATAGGGGGTAAGGTGGGGAGAGTCCTAGACTAACCTCAAAGACCCTTGTTCTAAATCTACTGTACCCATGGATCCAAGAACCAGATAATGACATATTCACTTGGAGATCACTCTAGCCCAAGTCTAGAATAAGGATGCCCCAGGTATGAAACATCAAATTAGATTGTAGGTCCTCACCAGAACTGTTGTCACATTTGTCTGAGATGACATCATATACATATTGATTGAAAAGAGGTTGTAAAAATTGTCATATGGGACCCTTTCTTATGACACTCTCTTCATCCCACACTAATATTTTAGGTACTAGATTCACAAATACCGAGAAATTTTACTCTTCTCTAGGACAGGGTTGAAGTGTCCTAAAGAATCACAGACCACATCTGAGGTCAAGCCTAGGATTATGTTAGCCTCTGGAGCTTGATACATGTGCAATATTTGACTGGAATTTTGTGTATTTGTTTTTACTGCATAATGCTCTGTTAGCAAATAAAATAATTTTTCAGTGAGTGTCTTTATTTGTAATAGTTGGGCCATTTCTGGTGACATTTCACTGGAGTGAAAGGTAATATAGTTCAAGATTGGGATATAATGAAGGACAAGCCAATGTTGTCCTTCACTGATCTTGTTCTTTGGCTTTAAAAGCAGATATATATCGGGACTTCCCTGGTGGTGCAATGGTTAAGAATCTGCCTGCCAATGCAGGGGACATGGTTTCGAGCCCTGGTCTGGGAAGATCCCACATGTCATGGAGCAACTAAGCTCATGCGCCACAACTACTGAGCCTGCACTCTAGAGCCCGTGAGCCACAACTACTGAGCCTACGTGCCACAGCTCCTGAAGCCTGTGTGCCTAGAGCCCATGCTCTGCAGCAAAGAGAAGCCACCACAATGAGAAGCCTGTGCGTCTCAATGAAGAGTAGCCCCTGCTCGCGGCAAGTAGAGGAAGCCCATGAGCAGCAACAAAGACACAATGAAGCCAAAATAAATAAGTAAATAAACAGATAAATTTGTTTTAAAAGAAGCAGATATATATCATCTACTGTTTTCTTGCAGTCTGTAGTATGAGTTGAAAAGTATCTAAGAAACCCAGAAAATCCCTTCCTCTAAAGTCTTTTGCAGATGTTCCTACAGAAAGACTATGAGCTTCTATTCTGTTTTGACTCAAAGGATAGAGTGTCATCTTCCACTTAAAATGAATAGGCAAGCAAGTAAAGAATACCGACGAGCGATTGCAAACTTTTTGTACATTTCCAGCATAGTATCAGTAACACTCAGCAATATTTCAGGAGGAACAGACATTCATATTTTATCTCTGTTTACAACATTTTGACATGAGCAATAGCTGTACTTCCTTTCTATTATGTTAAATATCACAACTTTATTATTTTAGACTAACATATTTCTACAGATGTCTTTATCAGATACAGATTGAAGCATATCATGCACTTGTGCAAAATCCTTCAAATATTCACACTTTGATGATGTAAATATCTGATATTCAAAGCTCTATTTTCTCTCTTGAGCCCAATCTCTTATTACACTCTTCCAAATGTCCTAGGCTTCCACCATGCCAGGCTTATCTTGAATACATCATGTACCTTTTAATGTCTCTCTCTCTTTTAATTTAGTCGGAATGTCTTCAAGGTCCAATCCCTTATCCTCACTTTCCCACTTTGATAGGAAAATTCTTGATAGAAAGGAGAATTTCTATAATCTCATTTCTTCCTCCAAGACTCTCTTGAGTTCACCCAAACTGGAATTAACTCACCTTCCTTTGACTTCCCACTGCATAGTGCATATACCTCTATTATAGTCTGATGTGTTTCATCCTGTCTGATAGTACAGTTAGTTGTCTAAATAACCACTAGATTGTAAGCTTTCTGAGAGTAGGAACTCTGTCCTAATCATCTATGTATTTCTCACAACACTTAGACCTGTACTAAATGTTCATTGGTAGACCTTTAGTAAATGCCTGTTAAATTTGGATACAAATGTCCCTGCAAGTCTGTAGAATATTTTTTTCCAATTATCCAGTTCTGTATAAATTTTGAAATATGTCACTTAAAGGCTTTTCAAGTTATAAAATCTAAAAACATATTTAGTAATTTCTAGCTATTGTTTTAATCATTGATATTGGCTACTGCAAAGTATTTGGAGATTACAAAACCACTTTTTAAAGAGTTTTTCTTTTTTATTTGCTGAGAATCACATCTGAATTATTTTCTGTATGAAGTTGTCTTTTTTGTGGAGGACAGGCTCCGGATGCACGGGCTCAGCGGCCATGGCTCACAGGCCTAGCCGCTCAGCGGCATGTGGGATCTTCGCGGACCGTGGCACAAACCCATGTCCCCTGCATCAGCAGGCAGACTCTCAACCACTGCGCCACCAGGGAAGCCCTATCTTTCTTATTGGTCACCTGCCAATGGATAAAATAAGTGCTCTGGATGCCATACCATTGAACTGATTACAATTTCCTCCATGGTTTCCTCAAAACAATCAAATGTATTCACTTAAGTGTTTGGGAATCAAATTGAAGAAATTTCAGAAACAATCAAAAAGAAAATTCCTCCTTCACAGCAACAGTGGCCCCCACAAGCTCCATGCTCACTTAACGTTTAAAAAATTATTCAACTACAATTTTACCATATTTATCTGCAAGCTCTGAACTAAGGCAGAGTACACGACTCAAAACACACTAATTGCCTTTTTAAAAAATCTCAACTCTTAATGTACATATAAACAGCCACATTGTATTGCAATCAAGTGAAGTGCAAATAAAAGGAAGTCAGGTTTTAAAAGTATTACCCTCCCACCACACACACAAACACACACAACCCAAAATGGAGAAGAGCACACTTCTTTGTGGTAATGTGGTGCTATTTTTACTTTTTTTTTTTTCCACCACCTGCTACCTTCATATGGCAGGAAATGACAACTCTCTCCCCCACCACAGTCAGGGAACTCACCAAGTACCAAAAGTGTGTTGAACAGGCACTTGTTCCCAAAATCTGCAGTTGAGAAAAGATTATATTTTTTTCCTATTACATTTACCTGCTGGTTCGCTCATTTTTATATCTGACATAAGCCAATTGTTTACGTCTCTCTCTCATTATCTACTCAGAGAGTACAGCTGGACTTCTGGATACCTAAGTAATTTAGGCATAAGCTTGCTATTTAGTTATTTCCAATGCCTTTCCCTTAAATGTATCTTGTGAAAGGCTAAGGGGAGAAGGTACTTTGAAACCAAAACTGGTGACAGTAAATAAAGATTTTTTTCAGGGAATGGCATTATTTGCAGTATTTGGTTGGTTTTTGATGACTCTTTATATCACTGGATTGAAAACTAAGTGACTAGCCACTTCTTGAGATTCATTGCAATTGAGTTCATTGCATTTTCTTCCTGCTATATTTGTAACTGTTTAACAAGTGTTAAAGCAATGACATTTAGCTCTAAGTGATGGCAAAAAAAAACCAACTTGAATTCAGATGTTCCCCCACCTCATACTTACCAACTTAAGTGTATGTCAGGGTAAACGAGATAGGAGAAACAACTCTTTGACAGTTTGGAATGCCAATCGGTTGTTTCAATGATTGACATCAGTGACAGAGTAATTGCGAACATGAGAAATACGGTTATTTTTTATTTTAAGATGATCATCAAATGGTAATGTGCTTCCATCATTTGTTCGTGATCTATCTAACTGTCCATCGATCATATCAACAAGGCTTCACAGACAGGATAAAAGGAAAGTTGAAACAAATGGCTAGCAATCTTAAGGGCAAATTTATCTAAAACTGGGACCCTTCTCTTTCACTGTTCTTCCCAATACTGGGTATGTCACTGATACACTAATAACTCAAAGTTTTGACTTTAAATTTTTCTTTAATCTCCTTCCTCCCTCTGTCCTGTTCCTTTTCTCTTCCTCCTATTTAGACTGCAGCTTCCTCCAACTGACCTTCTCTGCCACACTGTTGTTATCTACATTGTTTTTTCCTTAGCTCTAGTTCTATCTATCTGACTATTCTATTCCTTATTACTCTCACAAACTCTTCAACTATGTCATCAACATGTCCTACATACCACACCAAGGTATTCATCTCCAATAAATTTCCTTTGCCTGGGAGGATGGATGGTATTCTCCATGTGAACTTATTTATCTGGGAAAAGTCACCCAAGAGATACAATACAGCACACCTGCACACACACACACACACACACACACACACACACACACACCCACACACACACATTACCTTTCTAGACTCCATCAATGAGTTGAAACATTTAAGACATTGGGTTCCTCACAGTGATAATATTTTTAAAAAAATAAAGTTATTGGAAACAACAATGCAGAACTATAGTTAATATCTTGTAATAACCTATAATGGAAAATAATCTGAAAAAGAATATATATATATATATATATATATATATTCTTGAATCATATTTAATAGTGAAAGACTGAATTCATTCCTCCTAAGATCAAGAGTAAGTAAATAATGTCTGCTCTCTTTCCTTCTATGCAACATTGTACAACTTTCCAGGGCAACCAGGCAAGAAAAAGAAAATAAGGTATCCAGACTAGGAAGGAAGAATCAAAATTATCTTTATTTTTAAATGACATGATTGTCTATGTAAAAAAATACAATGCAATCTTCAAAAAAAGAACTACCAGAACTAATAACTGAATATAGCAAGGTTTCCAGAAAAATATCAATAAAGAAATATCCACTGTATATCTATGTACTAGTAATGAATAGTTGTACATTAAAAATTAGAAAAATATAACCTTTACAATACCATCAAAATATGAAATACTTAGAAATATACCTGGTAAACGATGTCGAAAAAACTGTACACTGGTATTCACAAAATCTTGCTGAGAGACTAAAAGACCTAAATAATGGAACAACATATATTAAAATAAATAAATAGATAGATAGATAAATGAACAAACTTATCAGGAAGCAAGCAATCAAATGAGTTTGTCTTTCCTGAGCTGTCACTTTGAAAAGCTATAGGCTTATTCCAATTACATTCCTTATTGCTCAGGAAAATTTTGGAGCTCTCCCTTAGAATTGCACTCAGAGTCTGCCTCATATACTTTAGAATAATCCCTGTGGTGAAAAACCTTTGTCTTTTAAGGGTAGTTGAATTTTGGAAATAGTCAAAAGCCATTCAGAAATAAGTCTGAACAATGAAGTTAAGGATCAAGTTAAACATGCCATTTTTGGCTCAAAGCAAGGTATGATAAGGTATGACCATAGTGTGTTATGACATATTTCTCTTGATTAGCTCAAATCCAGTCTCAAAGATAATTTCAAAGAACAAGTTATGAGACTATTTGGTGAAACACAGCATCACTACTGTAAGCATATAACTTTGCATTTGAGGGTGACATTTATTCAAAAATATAAATAGTGATGTATTTATTTAAATTAGTAATAGCAAAGTCAATTTAGCGTAATGAAAATAATATCAGATTGAGAGTGAGAAGACTTGAGTTCTTGTTTCACCTCTGCCATTGAATATCTGTGTAACCTCGAGCAAGTCAATTTATCTGGACCTCTATTTCTTCTCTGAAATGTGTAGGTTAAGCCAAATAACTTTTAATAGCATTTCTAGCTCTAATATTTTGTCATTTTATTTCTGGATTTTATTCATTTTATTTTTATTTATTTATTTATTTATTGGTGCACCATGCGACTTCCAGGATCTTAGTCCCCTGACCAGGGATTGAACCCGTACCCCCTGCAATGGAAGCACAGAGTCCTAACCACTGGGCTGCCAGGTAATTCCTCTACATCTGGGTTTTAAATAGCCCTGGCATTCCATTTCATATATATGTTTTCATGTACATGCATTATATAATTATTGCATAATATGCAAACATTTTATAAATAATGAGGAATGATTTGTAGTTGGCAAGAAAACAGACTCTGGAGCCAGTGTTCCTGTATTCAAATTGAGGCTCTGCAACTGACTAGCTGTGTGACTTTGAGCAAGTTACATAAACATTTCTACATCTCAATTGCCTCATCTGTAAAATGAGATAACAGTAAGTTCCTCTATGGGTATTTAATGAGTTGTTATTTGTAAGATTCTATACCAAGTGCCATATAAATTATTAAATAAAATGAACAAATTCTTAGCATTTTAAACAGTGTAAAATAATTATATGTATGCATAAATGCTGTTGCTAAAGACTGAATGCTGGTTAATGTCTCAAGGAGGAAATCATTTAAACAAATTACATAGATGACAAGTTACATACCTATTAATACAAATTATAAATTGCATACCTATTAATACAAAGGTTTTACTGTTGTTGTTCATCTTGTTTAGCTTTTTTGTTTGTTTGCTAGTTGTAATAGTTGAGTATTTCTCTTTTTCTCTCTTAAGCCTGAGGTTTTATCTTGACTATGGACTTTCATGGCTATTAATAAATGAAAATGTGTTTGAATTTCCCCTAGTTAATTTGAATTTTATATCACAATGGAGATTCAGGCTCAACCAACACTTTCATTTGTTAATACTTCCAATGGAAGTATAGTACTTTAATTGAGCCAACAGATATTTATTCCACAGAAGACTACAGAAATATATCAACTGTGTAACCTACTCCACCTATAATTAATCACAAATTTACGTGTGTTACAAACATAATATGTTTTGGACAGATGCCTAAATTTTTCTCCTTGTCTCACTGAGCTCTCCAGCTATTGTCATCCTGTTTACCTCAGGAAAAATCTCAAGTGATCTTGAGAAGAGGCTCTTTCCCTTTTTACAAGAAAGTGCAACTGGAAAGAAAGGATGGAGTGGCTTCAAGTTGGCTTTCATATATCCATAAATCCATACACTAAATACTTAAGTTAGACATGCACACATTCACATACAAAGGATATTTTCACTACAAGGTATTGTATTATTTATTAAAACCCTGACCTCATGGTTAGGAATTTAACTGAAAATGGCTATATTTAGGGTCTTTTTCTCTCCATGTTTTAGTGATCTGCATAGTCATTTTGCTCATGGTTTTTTATTATATAAGTTTCAGGTGTACAGCATTATAATTAAACATTTGATACACTACAAAATATCACAACTACAAGTCTAGTTACCTTCCATCACAATAAAGTTGACCTTACTCATCCATTTCACCCACTCCCCAAAACCTCCTTCCTTTCTTGTAATCACTAATGTTTGCTGTATCTATGACTTTGTTTTCATTTCATTTGGCTTTTTTGTTTTGTTTTTTAGATTCCACATATGAGTGAAATAATAAGGTATTTGTCTTTTTCCATCTGATTTATTTCACTTAACATAATATCATCAAGTTCCATCCATGTTGTCAGAAATTGCAGGACTTCATGTTTTTTTATGGCTGAGTAGTATTCCATTGTGTGTGCATGTGTGAGTGTGTGTATAATCTTTTTTAACTGAAGTGTAGTTGATTTATAATATTATATTACTTTCATGTACACAACATAGTGATTCAATATTTTTATAGATTATACTCCATTTAAAGTTAGCCATAAAAAAGAATGAAATTTTACCACATCTTTATCCATTCATCCATTGGTTGACACTTTGGTTGTTTTCTTATCTTGCCTATTGTAAATAATGCTGCAATGAACATTTGTGTTTATATATCTTTTCGAATTAGTGTTTTCATGTTTTTCAGATAAATACCTAGAAACGGAATAGCTGGGTCATATGGTAGTTCTATTCTTATTATTTTGAGGAATATCCATACTGATTTTCATAGTGGCTGCACCAATTTACATTCTCATCAACAATGTAGGAAGGTTCTCTTTTCTCCACGTCCTCTCCAACATTTGTTATTTCTTGTCTTGTCAGTAATAGCCATTCCAAAAGGCATGAGGTGGTATCTTATTGTGGTTTTGTCTTGCATGATGATTAATGATGTTGAACATCTTTTCATGTCCCTGTTGGCTATCTGTATGTCTTCTTTGGAAAAATAAATAAAATGTCTATTAAGATCCTCTACAACTTTTTAAATCAGATCATTTTCTTGTTGTTCAGTTGTGTAAATCCTTTATATATTTTGGATATTAACCCCTTATCAGATATATTGTTTGCAAATATCTTCTGCCATATAGTAGGCTGCCTTTTCATTTTGAGAACAGTTTCCTTAGCTGTGCAGAAGCTTGTTAGTTTGATGTAGTTCCATTTGTTTACTTTTGCTTTTGTTTTCATTACCTTTGGAGTAACATCCACCAAAACATCACTAAGACCCATGTCAGTGAGGTTACCACCTATGTTTTCTTCTAGGAATTTTATGGCTTTAGATCTTATACTCAAGTTTTTAATTCATTTAGAGTTAATTTTGTATGTTGGGTAAGATGGTTTCATTATTTTGCACATGGATGTCCAGTTTTCCCAACACCATTTATTAAAAAGACTGTCATTTCTCCATTGCATGTTCTTTGCTTGTTTGTTGTAAATTAATTGTCCATACGTGTGAGTTTATTTCTGAGCTCTCAGTTCTATTTCATTGATCTCTGTGTCTGTTTTTGCACCAGTACCATACTGTTTTGATTACTACAGATTTGTAGTATAGTTTGAAATCAGGGAGCATAATACCTCCAGTTTTGTTCTTTCTCAACGTTGTTTTGGCTGTTCAGGATCTTCTGTGGTTCCATATAAATTTTCGTATTAGTTATTCTAGTTCTGTGAAATATGCCATTGGAATTTTGATAGGCATTGCATTGAATCTGTAGATTGCTTTGGGTAGTATGGACATTTTAACAATATTAATTCTTCCAATCCATGAGCATGGAATACCTTTGCATTTATTTGTGTCTTCTTCCATTTTTTAATCATTGTCTTATAGTTTTCAGTGTAAAGGTCTTTCACCTCCTTGGTTAATATTATTCTTAGTTTTTTTTGTTTTTTGTGGTTTTTTTGATGCAATAGTAAATGGGATTTTTTTTTTTAACTTCTCTTTCTGATAGTTCACTAATAGTGTATAAAAACACCACAGATTTCTGTATATTGACTTTGTATCCTGTGACTTTTGTGAATTCACTTATTTCTAACAGTTTGAGGTGCAGTCTTCAGTGTTTTCTATATATATAGTGTCATTTCTTCTGCAAATAGTGACAGTTTTCTTTGTTTCCAATTTTGTTGCCTTTAATTTCTTTTTCTTGCCTAATTGGTATGGCTAGAATTTCTAATACTATGTTGAATAAAAGTGGCAAGAGTGGAATCCTCATCATGTTCCTAATCTTAGAAGAAAAGCTTTCAGCATTGAGTATGATTTTACCTGTGGGTTTGTCATATATGGCCTTTACTGTGTTGAGGTATCATCCTGCTATACCTACTTTGTTGGGAGTTTTTTTTTTTTTTTTTTTTTTTTTTTGCGGTACGCGGGCCTCTCACTGTTGTGGCCTCTCCCGTTGCAGAGCACAGGCTCCAGAAGCACAGGCTCAGTGGCCATGGCTCATGGGCCCAGCCGTTCCACGGCATGTGGGATCTTCCCAGACCGGGGCACGAACCTGTGCTCCCTGCATTGGCAGGTGGACTCTCAACCACTGTGCCACCGGGAAGCTCTGTTGGAGTTTTCATCGTAAATGGATGTGATTTTCTTTTCAAATGATTCTTATGCATCTACTGAGTTGATCATATGATTTTTACCCTTCATTTTGTTAATGTGATATATCACGTTGATTGATTTGTATGTGTTGAAACATCCCTACATCTCTGGAATAAATCCTACTTGATCATATAATCATTTTAATATATTGTTGGATTAGATTTGCTAACATTTTGTTGAGGATTTTTGCATCTATGTTTATCAAGGATATTGTCCTGTAGTTTTCTTTTTCTGTGGTATTCTTGTCTGGTTTTGGTATCAGGGTAATGTTGGCTTCATAAAATGTGTTTGGAAGGATTTCCTCCTCTTCAGTTTATTGGAAAAGTTTGAGAAAGATAGTTATCAAATCTTCTTTGTATACTTTGCAGAATTCATGAGTGAAGGCATCTAATCCTGGACTTTTGTTTGTTGGGAGATTTTTGATTACTGTTTCAATATCCTTACTAGTAATATGTCTATTCAGATTTTCTATTTCTTCATGATTCAGTGTTGGAAGATTATATTCTTCTAGGAATTTACTGTTTGTTCTCAGTCGTCCAATTTTTTTGCCATGTAATTGTTCAGAGTAGTCTCTTATGATACTTTGATTTTCTGTGCTATCAATTGTAACTTCTCTTTCATTTGTTTTCTTTGAGTCCTCTCTCTCTTCCTTGTCTAGCTGAAGGTTTGTCAATTTGGTTTATACTCATGATTTTTTAAACTGAGCTTAAGTATTAGGCATCTATTAGTCATGTCCACTTCTGATTGTTAGATATCTAGGCTGGTTTTTCAGTAATACACTTCTTCTAAGAATAGGCATCAAGACAAAGGAGCCAAAAGCAAGCATAGAAAACACCACCCCATCTCCAAAATCTGTTCTTAGCCTACATTCATTGACCTTTAAGCTTAGTAATCAGTGAATAGATGCTTGCCTAATATGCATGAATCACCTACAGCTACTGTAGTCTTCTTTTTTAGCAAATGGCATCCCTTTTCTCAACAAACACATATCCTCTGTTGTATGACTAGTGTGGCCAAAGTGTGCTGAGTGATATATCTATATCTATATCTATATTTATCTATATCTATATAATTTAAACTAATTCTTCCTTTTGTCTCAGGCTCCAGTATGACTCAATGGGACACTATTAATAAAAATCACATTCTACCAAATACTCCATAAACCGCAGCTTTTCATGTTCTATAAGATTACATTTATTGACTGAGATAAATGTAATTTAACTGGCCATTACCTGGTAATCTATCAAGTGGACCAGATGTGGGACAGGCTCTCATTGCCTTCCCAGGGCCCACAGAGTGAAAGAGCACTCTTTTAGGGATGATGCCAAAAGAGAAGTCAAGATAATATTTTAGTACGTACTGTTTTCTCCAGTGTTGGGGAAATTCTTTAATCAGAGCAATAGGGTCCCCTGAAGAAGCCATAGGGAATCTGGCTGGTTTAATTCATTCATGCCTGAAAGAACATAGAATAACAGTGATCAAATGCAGCGTGAAGAAGATGCTCAGGAGGGCTGGAAAATTTCAGCAAGTAGATGCTGAAACCCCAGAGACAGATTACCACTGGGCAAAGGAGAACGTGAAAAGAGTTACACTTAGCCCTTAGTGGTAGCAAAGTAGGGTGAGTGGGAATCCCTTTACTACCATCTGACATCTCCTTTTGACTTAGCAGCTTTTAGAAAGGGTGAGAGTGGATAGGGATGTCAGTGGCAGGGTTCACAGTCCCTCCCTGGTCATAAGGAGCTCTTCATTATAATGAGCTAGCCCAGGAAAATCTCACAGCTTATAGTCAAACTCAACACAGTTGGAGTGTAGAAACTGATTTTTTCTCAGTTAGGGATTTTTCTGAGTTCTCATGACCACAACTGTTTAATTAATTAGTGAATACACATGGAAGGAGACCCAGCTGGCCACTGGCTGTCAGCACAGTTAGTGCTAAGAAGATAGACTAACTTCTGTGCAAAACTACCTTACAGGTACCCTTTCAATGCTTATAGATGGCTTTCTATGTGTGGTGATTTGAGGGCATCAAAAAACCACACTCCACACCTGCTCTTCTCTGCTTCACTTTACCCAGGGATCTCTTGCTCAGGCTTGCCACTTTGCCTGAAATATACCATTATAGATTAAATCCTTTAAGGCACTTTGTCTTTAAGGCACTTTGTCTCCAAGAATCTCCTATTAAAATGAAACTACTACAAGGAGGATTTTCACTTTAACCCATTAACTGTAATCAATCAGATAAGGTAGTTCACCTTAAAAATGAATGGGATGAAATATAAAGAGAGATACGTTTTACTTGGTAGAGGAAGGGAAGTAAAGGAATGTAGAGGCAGATAGCCTTAGGTGGTGCAATATAGTAGGATTACCTGAGAAGCCAGATTGTATCATAAGTTTTGGTAGAGAATTCTACAAAGGGGAGAAGAGGGCAGGAAAGATAGAAGGCAGGTAACTAACATAGCAGCTGCCACCTAAACAAGTTTGCTTCAAACCAATCATTTTAACAATTTTTTCTCAGCTAGATTGCCAGCTCCTTGAGGAAGGGGATCCTTTCAAAGAGACCAGAGTTCAAATGCCAGGTTCAGTTGGGGAAAGTCTCTCTCTCTCTCTCTCTCTCTCTCTCTCTCCCCCCCCCCCTTTCTCCCTCTGTCTCTCTCTCCTCTCTCCCTCTTTCTCCCTCTTGTAAAATGGTATAATAAACAATGTCTACTCCTGGGGTGTATTGTTAAGATTGCATGGGGTATCCCAAGTAAAAGCCAGTAAGACCATGCTTGATACACAATAGATGGTCAATATACATTATTTGTCCTTTTCTTCTTGCCTCTAAGACATAGCAAATAGGGTGCTAGGCACACAGGAACCTCTCAATATATGCTTTAAAAGGACCTGATGAAGAAAATTAATGGTGAAAATAAAGTAGACTAAAGTTCTTTCTAAATTGCTTTGTCTTTAAAAGAAGGTAACAATGCTGAATAAATAGACCTGAGAAGAGAATGAGTAATGTATTCTCGGTTCCCCAGTATCCACAGAAGTCTGTCATGGGGGCTGAGAAAGAAAGCCAAGACAATAAGTTACAGACAGTTATAATCTCTACTGGTAGTTTGCCGTGTGTGAAGGTAGAACAAGAATTATCCAAGTACCACCTAAATGGGGCAGATATGTGAGGAAAAACTAGAGTAATAAACCATAGAGACAGAATTCAATGACTGAGTAGGGCCGCAGATTAATCATAAACTCTACCAGGCAAATACAGCTGACTAGAAGCAGATTCTATTAAGATGGTGAATATTCTCAGTAATTTTTTTAGGTCATTTAATTTATTGTATTTCATGGACAGGACTCAGGCAAGATATCAACAAGTGGATTTTGGTTTGGGAGTCACTTCATCAATTTCTTCTAGAACAGTCATATACCATAAAATTACTGTTTTACTCGCTGGCTTTTTCAACTCCCAAAACAGGCCACTTAACCTGAGAGAAAGCAGGACGTAGGGGAAAGAGCACTGGTTAGGCATAGGATACCTGGCTTCTAGTTTTGGCCATATCACTAATTAGTGGTATAACCTTAGGAAAGTTCCTTCCATCTCTGGTGCTCAGTCTCTCATCTGTAAAATGAAGGACTTTGTAGACTAAATTATCTCTAAGGTTCTGATACTCTTAAGTCTAGTAGAAAGTTTGATTTGGCAGATAGGTCCAATTCTAGATAAAAATTGGAAAAATATGAAGAAATTTTGTGTTCTTATTCTTAAGTGCTTCATCACCTCAGGTCTGATCAAGAGTCCTCACATCACAACCTACCTGCCTGGAGTCCATATCCAATCCAAGACCCATAATCTTAGGCAGACTTTCGTGATGTGCACAAGCTTATTCCTTTCATGGACTGCTCCTCATCAAAACATTTTTAAGGCCAGTGTCTCTACTTTTAACCTCAGAAAATAAGTAGATTTAAGCTAATGTATTAAGAACAGAGGACTAGAAGATATTATCCAGGACCTTCACAAAAAGCATGTAGGCATTTTTCCAGCAACCTATTTTAAAATAATTCATGGGAACTATTGCAGACCTAAGCAAAAAAGAGCAAGGTACAGTACCATAGGAGGAGAGTAAGGGAGAGGTTTTAATCAGGTAAACCCCTCACATCATACACTGAAGCCTGCTCAGCAGCCTACATATGGAGTAAGTAATTCAACAAGTTCAGACAGCAAATACTTATTGAGCACTTGGGGCAACATGCTGTTTTCATTAATAAGCCCAAAGATGACATCATGGTGATTCAGTGAGCCTTATTATAATTTTTAAATTTCTGGAAGACTGATTGAGTATTTAAAATAAAGATTAGACTATTAATCTTTATTATGTCTCTATTAATAACCCTCTAATCTCTACTGATGCTTTAGTCTTTACAAACAAGGTAACTGAGGGCTAGAGAAAGCAGGGGATTCGTCCTGAGTTACATAGCAAGTTAATAACAGAGCCAGGACTAGAATTTGAGTTTTAATTCAAAATCCTTGTGCTTTCTTATCCACATCACATTTCCTTCCAATTACACATTCTGTAGTATGTGTGTATCCACACATACTTCTCTCCCCCTCATATAGTCCAACTATTTGGAGGAAAGATTTGTTTATGTTATTAAGGCTTTCAACTTTCTAAATCACCACAGCATACAAATCACCAGAAACAAGTATCCCTCATTTTTCTTTTGGCAATGACATGGAAACCAGTGGTCTTTACTATGTGCAAAATATCAACATCTATTCTTACCTCTTCCTCTTCTCTCTCTCTCTACCCCAGCGCCCACACATACAGAAACACAGGCACTCAGACATCCATTTCTACTGACATAAAAGACTGGAAATTAACCAAAATGAGACAAATGTTCTTTTTTCCTCTTTACCTCCTTTTCTGCTGCTATAATTTGCTAAATTATCAGTCAAGGACAAAGGAATTAAGTGATGAGCAATGCCATGTAGTAAATCAAATCACCATGCTAGATCTCACTGGAGATAAAAAGAAAGGAGACATGGCCTCTCTCCTTGAAAACTTGTAGACTGGTAGCGTGACACAATAGACAAAACAAAAGAGAAATGAGTAAAATCAAATGTTAAATTGAGCAATTCAAATGCCCAGCTCTGTAAAATTTGCCATGTATTTAGGGTACAAATCCACAATAGTTTTTAATGTGTTAGGCCATTCCATAAGGAATTTATAAAAGCAGTGATTTCACTAATCCATAAAACTCACACGTCTCTTTCTCATTTACTCTGCTGCAAGCCTTATAACTATTACCCTTCTTATAAGTATTTAGAACTGCAAGCCTGACCAAATGCAATGCTCCTATGTACTGAAGGAAACCTATCATGTGAAAGACAGGTGCAACTTAATTTTCCCAGAGTGATTTCAATCCAATTTCACATGACATTTTACAAATTGTATAGAGGAATTCTGACCAAAGGAGTGCAAAGTACCCAGTAAGCATTAGCATTATGATCCATACCCTATAGAAAGTGGTGTCCTTAATCACACTCTTTTCATAGATAGAGAAACTGAAAAATGAGAAATCTTGCTGTCTTTTTCAAGTTTATACCCCAAGTCAGTCCCAAAGGAGCACAACTTGAAGCTCAAGCCTGTAATTGATACTTGCTGAAAGTATGATTTAGAACAGAGTTCTAAATCAGGAATGGATGTCCCAAGTTCCTTCCTTTACTTCCTCCTGGATAAGGATACATAAACATGGGCGGGGGGTGGGGAGCATTGCAGAGACCAGGAAGATATGGGGTAATAACCAACATTATCAGGAGATGAACTATCTTAAAACCCTGTTACTGTATTTTTGGTTTTTGCTTTTAATTTTTTACCCGGAGTTCTGTAACTAGGTGGGTTAGATGTTTACAACACTGAGCTCCTAAACTTAAGTATGTGAGTCAGATTCTGGTTAATTCTTTCTGAAATATAGCCATAGATTGTGTTGTGAACCTGGGACAGGCATCCTGTAACTTCAAGGCCTTGGTCTTAAGGGAAAAAAATGACTCACAAATATAAATATAGCTCTACTTTCTCTTCTGATGGTTGGTATGTAACATCAGTTTTTTATATGAAGGATCTCATGCTTTTCCCTTCAATTCTGATGCCCTAAACCCAATAAAGAGTGTAATAAGAGGTTGGCAATCAAGTATACACATAAATTATTTTATTCCCCGGGACTTATTTAGGAGAGTCTCTCTGTAAATTTTTGTTTGTGCCCTTTTCTTGTTTTTATTTTAATTTGCATCTAAAACCACATATTCTGTCTAGTCTCTAATATGGCCTTATATCTGAAACTCAGAACCTTTACTCTAAACTAAGCATGACATAGGTTAGGTTAAGGATAGAAAAGCAAATCTTTTGTAAAAGCTCTAATATGATTTCCTTTTTGCATCACTTCAGCTTAAATGTGAATGGGGACAGTGATTCTCTGTTTAAGGAAAAATATGTCATGAAGTCACATATCTTCACATATGTTTTGTGTAGTCAGGTTTAATATGTGCTACTTTATCTTCCCCAAGTAAATAAGCTCCATGAGGGCAGGGGCTTTAACTTATATGACTCCTATTATTACCCATACTATGATGGAAAAGTAGTAATCACACCATATAGATTGGTTAAAGAGAATTAAAGTACTTCATCTATACTTTCTATGATCCCCATTTTTTTATCCATCTTTATTCCTCATGTTATGTGTTTTACCCCCTTATTTCCTAGTTCACCCAGCCTGAACCTAATAAAATAACAAACTATTTTTAAATTAGTACATCTTGACTCCTTCTATTATAAACTCTCTTGATTCTCAAGTGGAAAGGGTCAAAGTAGTGTGATGTGACTTTATCATATAGGGATAGTATAGCATAAAGGAAAAACTTTGGCAACCAACGGAATTGGGTTTGAAATTCAAACAAGACAGTTATAAAACTTTGGGAAACTTATTTAATTTCTTCACATTGTTTTTTTTATCTATAAAATGTGTGAAATAACATAGTTATTTTCAAGAAATAAGATATATTGCCCAATGCTTAGTACTTCATAAGTGCACAATAAATCATAATCATTATTATTTTTATAGCAGAGAACCCAAAGCCAAAGTTAGAGCTAGTAGTAGATAAGCTCTAAAAACCTGGTAAATTCTAGACTCTAGGTAGCTTCTTAAATATTTAATAGCTTTTTCTGGAGTCATTACTAGGAATATACATGATTTCGAATAGGGCATAAGTTCTTAGTGGGAGAAAACAGCTCAAGGATGACCTGAATCTGATGTTGACCCTTAGTCCATGGTGAGGACTTTGGCCCTGCCTTGAAGTTCACAGCTTGAGCTTTGAGGAGGATTTGGGAACCACTAAATATAGATCTAAACCCATAAATCATATTGGAAAATTCTGATTATTTTCCTTTCCTATAAAAGCTAGACTGGTTTCCCAGAGTCGTGAGAATAGAAAAAGGCCAAAAATTCAGAATTTTCCGTAAAGAAAATGAAACCAACACACTTAGCAGTGAGACTGAGCAAATCAAAACTAATTTATATTCCACAATGAATTTTTCAAACCTAAAAATAATTCCATACCCACAAAAAGGCTATGTGAAATTAAAACCTTATTTTGAAAACACACTATTAAACATGAAAATTAATTCCATTGTTTAAATAAACATGCTAACAGTTTATGGGAAAAGATAATGAACTGATCATCACGACTTAGAAGTATTTTATATTATTTGGCCCAATAAGACAAGGGGGTTAATGCATGAATGCATTACTAGATTAGACTTAAAATCTCCAAAGCAACATCATACAGTTTTTGGAGGGGAGTTTATTAGGGTGGTTCACGATCAATTTTCATTTTATGGTGTCCAAAATATTTCCTTCAAGTTCACAAATGTGTCACTAAATGAAAATGCTGGGGAACAGACTGCATCTCTATCCAGTGTATTAAAGCATCCTGCATACTGGAGATCCCACTGCATTTGGATAGGAGCTAGCATGATTAACCATCACGCCCATATTTTCCAGATACTGCTTTAGCATAGGTTTTTATTCTAGCTCTGTATGTTTGACCCAAGTTCCAGTCAGGGAGCAACTTATAACCCACGGTAATCAACCTTAATGTCTCTTCCTTATTGAATGATGTCACAGGGATTTTCAAATTTACTGATTCCCAGAGGTCAGGCAGCTTTAAATTTCCTGAGTAATTTTATTCCCCTAGGAAAGAAGAACAGGCACACAGATGACAGTTTTCAATGTTCAATTACTACAACTGTAACTTTGAATCAAGATGGTTTTAACAAGTAATTATATGTAAAATATAATCCAGGTCATACTCTGTGAATGCTGAGAAACAGCACTCTTGTCTCTGCAGATTGCTAAATGTCTTTACAGTGTTTTGCTTAATCAAATTTCATGGTCCAAAATTGGGGAAAGTTTATTCTACTTTCCGTGACCAAAAGGACCCTTCAGCAAATGGCCAGAGCAAAGCTGGGCAGACCATAATTTAATGGATTATCCCGAACTCTGGATAACTAGGGCCCAAAACTCTATTTTCCCTACTTAACCTGGATTGGTTACGTAGACTGACAACTTCACAGTCTGTCATATTCATATTGTGCTTCAGCTAGGTATATCATCATCAGGATGAATTTATTATATCTATTGATGTAAAATTAACACAAATAGTTTTTTTCGTCCTGATAAGATTTGGAAGTCATAGACTTTCAGAGAGAAAGATTTTACTGTACCTGATGTCTTGATATGGACTGTGCCTGATTTTGACAACAAAACCAGCTATTTCTATCATCAGTGGCTCTTTCTCAGAGAGATTAATGTTAAGTCTAGTGACTGAAATTTCCTTTATTATACTGAATTAGCTTTATGAAGTATTAAAAATTAGTACCACCTAGCTTTAAGCTTAGCATCCTTAGAAAAAAAGAGAAGTCTGGTTGTACCTTCAGTGATAAAAAATATTAGAATGAAGGGGGGGAAAATAGATTAAGCAACAACTACAACAAAACAAGAACAAAATCAGGTCCCAGTCAAAGCTGGACCCAAGAAGATAGAAGCAGAATGCTATAATTATTATGGAAATGTGGGAAGAAACTTCCAAATAAATATATCTTTAGAATATTAAATGAGTAAAATCTTTAGTTATAAAAATTAATAAGGGGCAGGAAAATATAGATTAAAAAATCCCCTTTGCAGGTCCCCACCACCTAAGCCAAACAAAAACAGACAATTTTCTAAATTATTTCTACACTTACAATTTTAAGCTAACCAGGTAAATTGGACAAAAAGAGTAAGAGGACAACACTGTGTCTACTAAAGAAAAGTTTGTTTATTGGACCCGGGTTATATTCTTTCTCTATCGACATTAACTGAATTATTTGGATAATCATTCAAGTTTCCACTGCGAGAGGAATGTATAAAGATAACTTCATATCTTAGAGTACCTCTGATAGAATTTTTGATAAAAGTTATCTAACTTTGTCATATTATTGTGCTTAAAGGTAACACCAGTCTTTCGTTTTAGACTCTTTACAAGAAAGTCTAGTGCATATCCTTGATTCTCTAATATGCACAATATATGTCAAGTTGCTAAATGTTCATTAATTTCAACAACTTCAATTTTCCAGGAAGAGAGGGAAAGAGATCTTCAATGTTTTATAGTTAATCTAGAACAGAAATTGTTTCTGTAGTTTGGAGCCACTGTCTTACATCTGTATTCAGGGTGGCTTAATTATATCCATTGAAGTGACCTTAATAATAAACATCAAGAAAACATTTCCTTTTTCAGTTTTAGAATTGAAAGGATTTTAAAAACGAACACATCTGATAAATAATAAATCAGTCTATCTTCCACATGTCATTCATTTTCCAGCATACCATTTGGTCAGACACTTCAGAGTAGCTACCCAAAATAACAAATTTTTAGTTTTAAAGATTCAATTCATAGGTCACTTTGTGTCATTTAAAAAAAGATTTAATATTTCAGACAGTATATCATCATCAGTACTGTTATCCTATAAATAACTTGTAAGAATTATTTTATCATATAAAAAATAAGTCATTAGCTTTTAAGAAATATCTGGTAGCATCTTATTAGCTTTTGAGAAATACCTGAATCTGATCTGCCAAGTAAAGCTGAAAATAATCTTAGCTAACTAATTATAATATTAAAACCTTTCTTCTGCTGCTAAGAACGTGGACAAAACCTTGTCATTGTCTGCCATAAATAGTGTAACACTGAGCAAAAGCTCTTGGAAGAAACAAATAGATTGTCAATAATTAAGGAAGAAATTGAGGGGCTTTTGACTTGGGGTAGACATTTGCATATATTTTAGGTACCTAGTGAGATAGCAATTATGCTGTCTGAGATACAACTGAGCCTGAATAGGCAGCCTTGGCTTATGTGCTGGACATAAGTCATGCTTCTATGTGACCCACATACTGATCATGGCCAATGGTGTAAACTTTGGTTTCCTTACTAGGTAATCAGAGTTAGTGAACTTCTTGGCCCATACCCAAATCTCCAGGGTCTATACAGACTTGATTTTGGTTAAGATCGTGCACTTCTGATTATTTCTCAAGAGCTCTATCTGCATCTGGCTGATGCTAATGCAGTTGTTGCTGCAAACGAAAGTGATGCCTGTGAAGCACACTCTCTACTCACAATTGTCTTCCAATGACTATACCAAGAGAGACCACTTTAATTTTCAAATCTAAGATTATCACTCTCTTATATGATAAATATTAGTCATAGTCAAGCCACTAACTACTGCATCCTCTTTGGGATTCACATACCAGCAATTATTACAATATTTAGCTTCCTCACAGTTTATCCTAAGCCCCATATACCTGTTTCTGCAAGTCAGATACCCTGTAATCTTGATCCCCTTCTCAAATCTGGACTCTCCTAGACCTCGACACTTTCTTAATACTCTCTCTTACAGCTTTGCCAAACTTACGCCCTGGATCTCAATATAGCACATAAGCATCCAGTCCACGGTCAAGTCTGTGGTAGTATTATATTACGGCACCTAGTGTACATCAATTTGCATTTTGGGATTTTTTTCTGTCAGCACAGTAGGAATAATCATTTCCTATTCTTGCAAGTAAACAGTGGTAAAGCCCAGCAAATCAAGGTTTGTTACATTATCAGGGCCCTTGGGAGAAAACTGAATTGTGCCCTCGGTATTGAGAAGTCCTTGAATGATTTCAAAATGACATCTTTTAACATTTCTCAATGAGTAATGCATGTGTCTGTTAATCCTCAAGCCTTGTTAGGCAGTAAAATGAAATGAGCACTGGACAAAGTGTCACAAGACCTAGGATCCAGCCTTTTCTCTGTTATGGACTCACAGAGGTACTTAACCAATTCACTTCAACTCTCTGGGCTTCAGTTCAACTGTAAAATGCAAACTGACGATCTGTCACTTCCCAAAGCATAAAAGAGTCTCATATGTTCGACACTGCTCCTGTGAATGACAGGATTTGAATCTGTCTCTGATAATTTCATATTCTCTGACTAGGGTTCTGGTAACTGATTCTTGGGACCTACGGCATAAGAGGAAATCTTTGGGGACGTCACTTTAATGGGCAAGGGAAACAGGACTGTCTATGGTCTCTCCTCTGGGATTAAGTAGGAGTCAGAAGAAGCAGTTAAATTCCTTGTTTGGTTTCAAGCATCTGATTGGTGCCAAAAATGTCTATCAGAGGAAGACAGAAAGCATGCTTATTTCTCCTTTTAATTTCAGTTACTTAGTGCAAAGGGGGATAATTGAGTCCATTGATTCCTAAAAATCCCTAGGTGGAAATTCAGTGAGCTTTTTGGAAGAGTCAATGTCCCTCTTGTATGTATTCACCTTTACAATATTCTGTACTATATTACACTGGCTCCAACAGAATAGATACAATAGATGGTTCCTGTCTCACAGAAATATTACTGCAAACATGCAAGGTAGAGTAGTACATGTGTTAACAAGTGCAAAGAAAATTTTATAATTAAAAAAAATTTCCCCTTTGGCACAGACTTCTTGGAGTATGGCATTTATGTATTCCAAAACTTTGCTAGCTCGGAATCTTTCCCTGGGCTAAAAAAAATTGAATCCCATCTAATAAACAAGGTCTTTATGTATACCACAGGAAAATATATTTAATATCCTGTGATAAACCATAATGGAAAAAATATAAAAATGTTTATATGTGTATATATATACAAATTCTGCACAGCAGAATTTGGCACAACATTGTAAATCAACTATACTTCAATTAAAAAAAGTTGAATCCCATCTATAAGATTGGTACCTTTGCCACCATACCTGAGACTTACAGCAACTAAAACATTCAGAAAGATATACTCCTTGCTGAATGACCCAAAGCTCTCTAACAAATGTAGCTTTCCTAGTTGAATAAAATTATAACTTTTTTCTTCCCTGGAAAGACTACAGCAGTATAATATGAAGTCCCTGCACACCACTGTTGATAGCAGAGAAGGGAGCAGGAAAGTCATTTGGGATTTAATCTTGGGTCATGTTTCCTTTCTGATAATCTCTGAATGGAGTTTCTAACAGTTTCGTGCTATAGATACCCTTATCATTTAAAGTTTGAAGGTACCTTCCTTAATATTTCCTCTTCGAGCACAAAAGAAAAACAACATGTAAACCAGAAAACAATTTCACTTACATTTTTTCAAAATAAGTTGTCAGTTATGCGTCTAAAAATGTAAATTTAATTCAAAATTATTTTATCCATTGTTGACTTTTTAAATGTACTGATTATTCTGTTAGATGCAGCTTATCTATGAGCAACTGTTTCTATTATTTTATTTCCTCTCTCTCTCATTAAAAATATGTTTTGTTTTGTTTTTCTTTCTGGAGTGTTTTCTTTGAAAGCAGACTCTCTATCGCTAACATTAATTATAATTCACTTTTAAAGTGAAAGTATGTAACTTATATAAGCTAATAGGAACACACATTCATGCTGGTAAGGGTCCTGAGATATTATAGCTCTTTTTATTTTTTAATCATAGCTCATTTTGAAAATAACACAAATCTAATTTAATATTTTGACAGATAAAAGTATCATCTACAAAGAATTATAGCAAAGAGTAGATAAAAACATCTTGCACATTCATACAAGTAACTCTGCTTAATAAAAAGTTGGTTAAATCATGAATGTTCACAAGGCTATTTTATTCAATATCAATTAAGGGAAACACATTATGAAAAACCTCTCCATGTCAAACTTATATTTCTCCAAGTTCAAAGTTGCCTGCTCCCTCTCACCTCAGGCAGCCAACTGTATAATTATTTTTGTTTGTGCAAATACCAAGGAAATGACATACAAGGATGGTCCAGATTTATTATATCCATACCACCCTCAGATCTGACAGGTTACCCAGAATCTGGTGTGAAGACGTCAATTCAAGACAGCAAGGGTGAAAGGCACAGATAATAGCTAATATGCATTTAAAAACTAGAGCTTACCATTTCAATTTCTTTCTGTTTTCTCCAGAGATCTCCAAAAAATTCATGTGACAGCCACTCCAACAAGGACACTACTGATCTGTGCATCAATTCCAGCTCCCTGTTCTGAGAACAACCAATCCAATCCCCCTTCACTACCACCCCAAAAAAGGAAAGAGAGAAAGAAAGAAAGAAAGAAAGAAAGAAAGAAAGAAAGAAAGAAAGAAAGAAAGAAAGAAAGGAAGGAAGGAAGAAAGGAAGGAAGGAAGGAAGGAAGAAAGAGAGAGAAAGAAAGAAAGAAAGAAAGAAAGAAAGAAAGAAAGAAAGAAAGGAAAGGAAGGAAGGAAGAAAGAAAGAAAGAAAGTAAAGAAGGAAGGAAGGAAAGAAAGAAAGAATAAAAAATGAATGAAGGAAAGAAAGAAAGAAAAAGAAAGAAGGGAAGGAAGAAAGAAAGGAAGGGAGTAGGGAAAGAGGTTGGAAGGAAAGAGTAAAAAGAAAACAAAATAAAAGAAAGCTGAAAGAAAAATGAAGAAAGCAAGAGGAAAAAGAAAAATAAAATAAAATTCTTAGCGTTACCTAATCACTACCATGTTGAACAACATGGTAGTGAGATGTCAGAGTGAAATATGCAAGCCACTCTGTGAACACTGAACATTTCCGTTTTCCAGGGGTAGCTTGAGCTAATGCTCACTCTCTCTCTCTCTTCCTCTCTCTCTCTCTCTCTCTCTCTCTCTCTCTCTCTCTCTTTCTGATTAATGATGCAGGGCTACCACTCCAGCCTGCAAAGCTTCACACAACACAGAAATTCTCGTTTCTATTTATAGGGCCACAGTGTATTGTCTTCCAATCCTGTGGTTGAACTCAGCTTTGAGTTTGTGGTATATAGCCTATTTGCTTATGAAGCCCTTTGCTGAAACTAGGTGCCCCTGTTCCCATCCATAGACAGTCGATCACTGCAATCTTCACTATTATCCTTTCTCACAGACTCTCAGTTATTGTGTTCAAGTATGAAAGTGGACACACCCTATCTAAGGATGTCCCTTAGGTAGCTCCCAATAGGAGAGGTCAAGGTGGGGAAGACATCTGCCTAGGGTATTCTTTTATGTTTAAACCTCCAAACTCCTGATAATGAAATAAATATTCCTTAAGAGGTTTGGAGATACTTAACCAAGCATTTCCTATCCACCAACTCCCCATTCCCCTCAGAGTCCTTGTGATCAGGAAGTACAGGAAAGCACCCATTTCCTCTCAGTGTTTAGGGAGGACTGAGTGAAAAGGGGCTGGTTTCCTGTAGCCCAGACTCATAGCCACAGCCTCTTAAAGATTGTGTTCCAAGTAGCTTCAGAGTCCCAGAGCACAGAACCACACTGTATTAGGAACCTAACACCCCACCACCACTACCACCACCAGCACCACTGGAAGATGAACAAGAGACAGCTGAAGGCAATTCCCAAGACTTGAGTAGTATCTTTAGATCAGAGTGAGGGAATTTTTCACAGTGGCCATAGGAGAAAGAAGTATGTTAGTGCAGATCCAGCCTCACACCAGGACATACCTGTATGATATACAGAACACCTGTAGGGCTCTCTGTTTCAAAATGCTTCCTTCACAAATGCCTGAAACACCAGCCCTTTGGAGGTAAGCATTCCCTTCTTCCTGAAGTCTTGATTTTCAAATCCTGATGCTCTCTTACAAATATACTTACTTAAAAACCTTGGTGTGAATGAGTTAATTAGAATTCAAAAGACAGAAGTAGATGGTGGGAGCAGGTCACAAAGGAAAACTGAAGAGACACCAAGATGGGAAAACTGAACTGCCAAAAGTAATCTTTTTTTTTCATAAACACTTCAGTAAGAACTGAAAGTAATACAGTCATTTCAACTGGTGTTTAGAGAAAGTCTTTCAAAACTAAATGAATGGATATTTTTAACATCTTTATTGGAGTATAATTGCTTTACAATGGTGTGTTAGTTTCTGCTTTATAACAAAGTGAATCAGCTATACATATACATATATCCCCATATCTCCTCCCCCTTGCATCTCCCTCCCTCCCACCCTCCCTATCCCACCCCTCTAGCTGGTCACAAAGCACCGAGCTGATCGCCCTGTGCTATGCGGCTACTTCCCACTAGCTATCTATTTTACGTTTGGTAGTGTATATATGTCCATGCCACTCTCTCACTTTGTCACAGCTTACACTTCCCCTTCCTATATCTTCAAGTCCATTCTCTAGTAGGTCTGTGTCTTTATTCCCATTTTACCCATAGGTTCTTCATTACATTTTTTTCCTTAGATTCCATATATATGTGTTAGCATACAGTATTTGTCTTTCTCTTTCTGACTTACTTCACTCTGTATGACAGACTCTAGGTCCATCCACCTCACTACAAATAACTCAATTTTGTTACTTTTTATGGCTGAGTAGTATTCCATTGTATATATGTGCCACATCTTCTTTATCCATTCATCCAATGATGGACACTTAGGTTGCTTCCATCTCCTGGCTATTGTAAATAGAGCTGCAATGAACATTTTGGTACATGACTCTTTTTGAATTATGATTTTCTCAGGGTATATGCCCAGTAGTGGGACTGCTGGGTTATATGGTAGTTCTATTTGTAGTTTTGTAAGGAACCTCCATATTGTTCTCCATAGTGACTGTACCAATTCACATTCCCACCAGCAGTGCAAGAGTGTTCCCTTTTCTCCACACTCTTTCCAGCATTTATTGTTTCTAGATTTTTTGATGATGGCCATTCTGACTGGTGTGAGATGATATCTCATTGTAGTTTTCATTTGCATTTCTCTAATGATTAACGATGTTGAGCATTCTTTCATGTGTTTCTTGGCAATCTGTATATCTTCTTTGGAGAAATGTCTATTTAGGTCTTCTGACAATTTTTGGATTGGGTTTTTTTTTGTTGTTGTTATTGAGCTGCATGAGCTGCTTGTAAATTTTGGAGATTAATCCTTTGTCACTTGCTTCATTTGCAAATATTTTCTCCCATTCTGAGGGTTGTCTTTTGGTCTTGTTTATGGTTTCCTTTGCTGTGCAAAAGCATTGAAGTTTCACTAGGTCCCATTTGTTTATTTTTGTTTTTATTTCCATTTCTCTAGGAGGTGGGTCAAAAAGGATCTTGCTGTGATTTATGTCATAGAGTTTTCTGCCTATGTTTTCCTCTAAGAGTTTGATAGTGTCTGGCCTTACATTTAGGTCTTTAATCCATTTTGAGCTTATTTTTGTGTATGGTGTTACGGAGTGTTCTAATCTCATACTTTTACATGTACCTGCCCAGTTTTCCCAGCACCACTTATTGAAGAGGCTGTCCTTTCTCCACTGTACATTCCTGCCTCCTTTATCAAAGATAAGGTCACCATATGTGTGTGGGTTTATCTCTGGGCTTTCTATCCTGTTCCATTGGTCTATATTTCTGTTTTTGTGCCAGTACAATACTGTCTTGATTACTGTAGCTTTGTAATATAGTCTTAAGTCGGGGAGCCTCATTCCTCCAGCTCCTTTTTCTTCGTTCTCAAGATTGCTTTGGCTATTCGGGGTCTTTTGTGTTTCCATACAAACTGAAATTTTTTGTTCTAGTTCTGATCAAGTGGGGTTTATTCCAGGAATGCAAGGATTCGTCAATATATGCAAATCAATCAAGGTGATACACCATATTAACAAATTGAAGAAGAAAAACTCTATGATCATCTCAATAGAGACAGAGAAATCTTTGGACAAAATTCAACACTTATTTATGATAAAAACCCTGCAGAAAGTAGGCATAGAGGGAACTTTCCTCAACATAATAAAGGCCATATATGACAAACCCACAGCCAACATCGTCCTCAATGGTGAAAAACTGAAAGCATTTCCACAAGATCAGGAACAAGACAAGGTTGCCCACTCTCACCACTCTTATTCAACATAGTTTTGGAAGTTTTAGCCACAGCAATCAGAGAAGAAAAAGAAATAAAAGGAATCCAAATCAGAAAAGAAGAAGTAAAGCTGTCACTGTTTGCAGATGACACGTTACTATACATAGAAAAACCTAAAGACTCTACCAGAAAACTACTAGAGCTAATCAATGAATTTGGTAAAGTAGCAGGATACAAAATTAATGCACAGAAATCTCTGGAATTCCTATACACTAATGATGAAAAATCTGAAAGTGTAATCAAGAAAACACTCCCATTTACCATTGCAACAAAAAGAATAAAATATCTAGGAATAAACCTACCTAAAGAGACAAAAGACCTGTATGCAGAAAATTATAAGACACTGATGAAAGAAATTAAAGATGATACAAATAGATGGAGATATATATCATGTTCTTGGATTGGAATTATCAACATTGTGAAAATGACTCTACTACCCAAAGCAATCTACAGATTTAATGCAGTCCCTATCAAACTACCACTGGCATTTTTCACCAAACTAAAATGAAAGGTAATCTTTAGTGGCTTTGTACGAGGATAGCTATGGTGAAAATATTCCTGAGCACGTTGGGGAAAATATAATGGGGAAAAGAGTAAATTAATCTTAATTTGCATTAAGTCAGGTATGTTGACCACAGACCAAAATAGATTACCTCTGCTTTATCTTTTTATTCTGTACTCCAAGGTCTGGCAGAATATGGGGGTAATGCTTTGTTTGTTTATTTTATGAAATTTTTCCTATTTGCTTTTGGTTTCTCTAGAGTTTATCATGATGCTCTTTTCCCTCACACTCCATTCAGCAAACATTTATTGAATAACTGCTAAATGAAGACCAATGCATCAAATACAGATTAGGAGGAGACAATGAGGGGAAAAGTGTGGGAGGAGGGTGATAGTAAAGGCATTGGTGCCACCTTCCAACAGCTTTTTTGGATCTAGTTAACCAGCTAAGACAATATGCAGTTGCCTCAAATATGTGGCTACATATATGTGATAAGGGCCTAAGAATGTCATATTTAGAGTCGCAAGATTTCATAACAGAAGTTAGGGATCCTGGAGGGCTGGGGTAAGGAATGGAGTTTCAGGATGGAAGTCAGTCAAGTATTCTAGGAGAAGGAGAGAATAGTCTGGGCCTATTAATAATGGCAGGATTCTAATAAGTAAATAATAGAAAGATATTATTTGGATTTCTAAAAACCCATAAATTTTGATGCTTTAAACAGGCCCACCTTTTAGTATCCTCATTTTCCTCCTGTCTTCTTCCACAAAATAAGGTTTAGGTGTAAGCATATCAGTCTCTTTGAGTGTTCAGCCTGCTAGCTCAGATAGAATTCATAAGAGCCAATCTTCATTTTGAAATAAAACAACCGGTGGCAAAATTTCCTGACCTGGGCTGTACTTTTCCTGTCTAGGTCAAGGAACTTTAGACTGATTAGAATCAAAGGAATACTCATATAGGAACATTGTTAAATTTCACTCCACTTTGGTCAAGTAAAAATTGTATATCAGAGCTGAAGGGGATATGAGTGATGCTTTAGTCTAAGCTTTCATTTTAAAGATGAAGAAGGTATAAAAGAAGGAACCCATCTCATGTCTCGCAGTCAATTAATGATAAAGCTGAAACCTAAACCTGGGTTTCTTGACTTTTATGACAATGTCCCCAGCAAAGTCATTTCTATCTGGACCACATCTAATGGCATCTCTGAAGTGGTTGATTTATTTGCAGTTATGTCATCTGTGGCAAGGCTTAGTCATTCAATTGCAGAAGAAAGGTCAAATATCAAATAGAGTAAAAAACTAAGTTCTATGGCTCTGCCTTTATATATACAAGGGGTTGATATTTTAAATCATTAGATTGACTTTAAAAAAAAGTGCAAGCCCACTCAAATTAAGGATACAAATCTACAGATCAAGATAATTCTTTATCCTTTCTCAAAATTTGAATTCTGAAATATAAAATATACTAAAGTAGAAATAAAGGAAATGTTTGAGCTCTTATTATTAATTTGAGGAGAGAATTTTCTTTTTAATAAATGTTTCATTATGATCTAATGTTTACCTCACAATTCTAAAATTACTGTTTTAACTTAACTTTTTTTGTTGTGTTGTATATAAAATATTGCATGTTATAATATAGATTATCATTAATATAGTTTTTCTAAGCATATTCATACCATCAGACCTGCAATTTAAATACCAAGAGTTCTCCCTTTCCAATAATTTTCTATAGCTTAAATTTTCATTTGTTGTGATTTAATCATGACTAGCATTTGTTCTGTAATCTGCAGAGTGCTTATGCCTTTTTATGTAATTGTACAGAATTAATACATCATCATTCATAAAATATGAGTGCTGCAATTAACAGATTAAATACATTAAAAATACATTACCTAAACTGCTTTCCTTGGGAAATTACCAGTTAAAGTACCAATTATACTCATTCCTTGTTTAAGTAGAGCATTTTTCAGTGTGAAAGGGGAGGGTATTTCATGACCTGAGATTTGGCAATGCTCCAGTCACTGTGCTACCTCTTTTACATTCATTATCTTACTTACGTATCAAAACAATCCTATGTTTTAGGTGCTATTTGTCCCCAGTTTATATTGAAAAAGACAGGTTCAGAGATGTTAAGTAATTTTCCCCAAGTTGCACAGCTTTGATAGTCAAGAAATGTTGAGGATTGATTTGGAGTTTTGAAATTAAGATTTCAGTACAGAGAATATCATTATTGATTCTCAGACTATAGTGGTACCAGTTGGTAATGTATAATATTTTAACCAAATTCTATTAATTATTATAAATATACATACAATTAAAAAAGAACTTATAAATGGAGATTCAGGAGATGTTCAGGGCCAAAAAAACTCTCATAGTCTTGGGATTATGAGGTTACAGCATAAAGGAGATTTCATATTTAGGGACCTTCCACATAGTCGTAAATGGACTGCAATATATCTCTAAATACAAAACTTTCAATCAGTCCCAGGGTAGATCACCTACACAACTCCTTCTTTCTTTGCCAAAGTTTTCATTTATATCTGATACCTGTATGTTTTGTGTTTCCTTGGGGTATAGTCTCTTACCGGATCATGGAAGAAGGTGAGAAAACAGAATTCACTTTACAGAAATTTACTGAATCCAGCAAGAAAGTGTGTGGGGGGAATTAGTGGAAAGTTGTTTCTATTCCAGACAAGTAGTCCAGTGGCCACATACAAAGAGCTAGTTTGTTCAAGATCATACTCATTTACAAAGCCAATGTAGTAAAGTTTAATTTGTTCATTGAATTTTCATTCTTTATCTAGAAAATAAAGGTAAATGGTCCAGAACACAGTGTTAAAACTAATAAATAGTGGTTATCATGTATTAGGACATGTTTAGGGCCTGACGGGAGCTTATTTTGCTATTTTGAAAAATATTCAAGAACATTATACTAAAAGTCACAGTGTAAGTACAAATGAGCAATAGATTTCCCAATCAAAAATATCACTCAGGGGAATAGAGCAAAGGATCTACATACTCAGACCAGAATTCAAGGCAGAAGTGATTTTGTTGTTGCTTATTTTAAGTCCTTATAATTAGCATAAGTAGTTAGGAAGGGTATCTACTGTACTAGACCTTTGGTAATAGGGGATTCAGCTGCAGCCACCAAGGTTACTTTATACAGCCTGTATTCGGGTATACATCTGTGGACAATGCCCTACAGAGAAAGAAACACCCTTATCCATAGACAGACTAGAAGGTCACTTATTGTACACAATATAACACTCAGTGCAAGTGTTATAACCCCTAAAACCCACTCACATACCTGCCACCAGGTATGAAGTCAGTATCTCAGAAGTGGGTTTTATTTTTTGTTCTTCCCCTTCTGTGTCCTTTTTGAAAAAGCAAACTCTGTTGAGAAGTGTAACATGTATAGCCTCAAATTCCTTACTTAGTGTTAAGTTTATCAAGTAAATCTGCTCTCAGTAGAGACCCTGGCAGTTTCAGGACAATTAAAAGGAAAGGAATTCTGAAGAGGAATGGGAAGGGTGTGGGAAGGTATCCACCACATAATTTGCCTTGGGTCAAACATACTGATCACATAAGAGACAAAGTATTGGAGTAAAAGAATTCGTAGACATCTTTCTGTACATGAGTTTTTATTAGTGAGCCATGCATTGAGTTCAGAAATTCGTGGAATCTCTGAAAGCATTTATAAAATTTTTGTGTGCAATCATATGTGCACTTTTGGGGGTAGAAAGTCCATATTTTAATCTGATTCTTGTACGGGACTGGGGCCACCTCAGACTATCTGCTCTCGGGAAGTGCAACCTGGCAGGAAGAGCCTAGTGAGTGAGGATTTTCAAATAATAATCCCTCAAATGGTTATAAGCCACTGATCTGTCCAACTTCCTCATTTTACTGATGAGGAAATTGAAGCCAAGAGAGTTACAAATCTTGTCCAAAACAGTATAATCAGGATGAGCTCAGTGGAAATTATTTTGAGTCTAATGAGAAATGATCTCTCTTAACCTCTATTTTCCTTGATATTATCTTTGTGAGGGGCACTGTGGGTGGAAAAGAGAATGCTCAATATGTTGGATACAGGCTTATTCTGGTATTTTCTGACCTGAGTAATGGCAGAAGAGGACAGGTGGCAAAAAGGGAAAGGAAATGTTGAATAAAGCAGATTTTTCAGCCTAGAGAATCTCTGAAATTGTATGAAAATGTTAGCTTAACAAGATGTAAATGATGTAGTACTGATAAGCTGCTTCCCTCACCACTATGTAGGGAGTAGGTGAGTCCCTGGTCCCCCATCCCAAAAGGCTATGCTCCCTCCCAAGTAATTAATCAAATACCTAATAGTTGAATTCAAAGCCATCTGCCCTTTTTTGGAGCCTCCCTATTTGTCTCGTTACTATTTCTTTTCCTCCATCTTCCATATGCCTTGGTTAAGGAAAAGAAGTGTAGGCATTTGAAATTTCAGGGATTATCATCACATTAACCAAATCATTCTATGCCCTACCCTACATGTTTTAGTCAGGGCACTTTCATATGCAAAGGACTGAAACCCACTTAAACTGGATTTTTAAAAAATGTGTTAGCTCATGTACCTGAAATTTCCAGGACTTCAAGCACTGCTGTACTTAGGTTCTCAGACAATCAAAGCAGAGATATGTTTTTGTTGGTGGTGTTTTTTTTGGTCATATCTTGTCTCTTATTTCCTCTGGTTTGGCTTCATTCTTAGGTAGGCTTTCCACAAGTCGTGATAAGTTGTGCTCCCAATAGTCCTGGAAAATAAGTAGAGCAGGTATTATTATAATCTTCTTATCCATGAAGAAAATGGAAAACAGATGATTTAAAGATGTAAGAGGATTGCTCAAGGTAACATAACTAGTTAGGTAGGTGACTATATCAGGCACTTCACATCATTTCAGACCTACAATTTACTCCAGTTGTTGCTTAAGCAACTAGCTGTGGACCAACATAACCTGACAGCATCATATCTCAAGTGCAACATATATATCTCTCATTTTGGCTCAGGATTTCTCTGTATAGAATGGATGCCTTCTGGAAAACTTGAAACTGTGACAGAGCTTTAGAAAAGGTTCATCACTGCAGATCCAATAGGATCTTAAACAGGACTGGCTCTAACAAGATGGGTTTTAAATAGGAAAAAATGCTTTGCCTTACTCTATATCTAAACATGTAATCAGCCACTTAGAGAACAGGAGCGATGTGGATAAGCAACATAACATGTAGAAAAGACAGGAATTTCAGCTTACATTTAGCTCAGACTCAGTGAACAGTGAGCAATAATCAACAGCAAAAAGTAAATGCTGTCTTAGGCCGAATTAATGGAAATAAGCTATCTAGAATGATGGAGACGATAGTTATATTCTACTCTGAGCTAGTCACTCCTAGCTACTAAAGTAGTTTATAAAGTTCAGGTGGTCACAACTTGAGGAGAGAATATAATAAGAAAAGAACACCTAAGATAATAAAAAGGTATTTACAAGATAAGACAGTTGAAAGAACTGAGGAAGTTTAGTGTGCAGAATCTGGGAGTTTGGAATGGAGCACATGCCCTCTACCTTTAAATAACTCAGTGGCTGTTATACAAAAGAATAACAATATCTTATTCAGAAACCACTATGCGCCCTTTACATGAGCAGATTAATCAACGCAATCCTAAAGGGAGGATAGGAAGCTGTAGATGCAAACTACCAAGAGACATATGCTTCCTGAATGTTAGAAAAAGAAATATTCAAGCAATTACCTATGACAAAAGTTTAAAAAGACAGACTAGGCAAGCAAATGAGTTCCCTGTCCCCATAAAGTTATGAAAGCAGAAGCTAGACTATTCATAATGGAAATTACTATGTACTGAATCATAACCTTTACAAAATTCATATATTGAAGCCTTAATCCCCAATGTGACTATATTTGGAGATAAGGCTGGCCTGTGAGGGGATGGGAAAAGTTAAATGAGGTTATAAGGGTGGGGCCTTTATTCAATGGAGCTGCTGCCTTTATAAGAAGAGGAAGAGACACTGAGTGTGCCCTCTTTCTCTCTTTCCCTTATGTGAGGACACAGTTGGAAGGCAGCTATCTGGAAGCCAGGAAGAAAGCTCTCACCAGAACCTGAATCCTGAATCCTGCCGGAACCTGGATCTGAGATTTTCCAGGCTCCAGAACTATGAGAAAATCAAGTTCTATTGTTTAACATACCCAGTCTATTCTGTTATGTCAGCCTGAGCAGACTAATGCAGAGATGCTGCATTAAGCAAAGGAAGAAAACTTAGGCTACACCAAAGATTCTAAAATCGTTTGAAAAAGCCCCAGGGGATCTGCAAAAGCATGAATCTAGGCACACAACTCAAAGAGTTCCATGTTAAAATGCTTTATATATAGAATTTCTATGTAAAAAATCAGTTAAATAAACAATTTGAATGCTTTAAAAATATTTGGAAAAAGTGATTGAGCCCATTAATCATTTTGCTCCTTCCTGTACTTGAGGTATATGATCACATAGCACAATAATCAAAAGCAAAGTCTCTAGAGTTCCACCTGGGTTCTAAACTTGATTCAACTGCTCACTAGCTCCTTAATCTTGGACACACAATTTAACTTCTCAGTGCCTCAGTGCCCTCGTTTGTAAAATGTGGATAATAATAGAACCCACTATGTGGGGATGTTATGAGGTATAAATAAGTTAATATAAGCAAAGCGGTAACTAAGCATTCAATTTATGTTATCTATTATTATCATTAACATTATTATATGAAAAGACACTATGAGAGTTTGTAATAAGTTCCAAGTCCACTCTCAGTATGGTTACAAACTTTCTCATTTTCAGGTATCCAACACTAGCATAATATTTTGCTGCCATATACAGAGGTCTCATCATCTTCCTTCTGACAAAGACAAGGCTTGTATTTCAGTGGCTCAGAACTGTTAAGGAACTTAAAAAAAAGCTGATGTTTAATGTTCGAGGTATATTTATTGAGGAAAAGTAAGAATATTTACTTGACTTCACTCCCATTTCAGATTTGTATAGATTTACATATGTGGTATGTGTTAGAAAAAGACTAAAAAATTAACTTCTCAGCTTAATCTTCCCTCTCCCCATGTCCTCAAGTCTGCATGAAGTGAGAGAGTGGCATGGACATATATACATTACCAAATGTAAAATAAGTAGCTAGCGGGAAGCAGCTGCATAGCACAGGGAGATCAGCTAGGTGTTTTGTGTCCACCTAGAGGGGTGGGATAGGGAGGGTGGGGGGAGACACATGAGGGAGGAGATATGGGGATATATGTACACATATAGCTGATTCACTTTGTTATACAGCAGAAACTAAAAATTAATTGTAAAGCAATTATACTCCAATAAAGATTAAAAAAAAATTAACTTCTCCAAACCATTGCCCCATCTCTAGCTACCATTCTCCCCTATCCAACAAATTGGAATTCTACCACTTAAATTGGGAATTGGCAAGGTATGACATGCAGGTCAAATCTAATGTTTATATGCCATTAACTTCATCTGTTTAGAGTATTTTCAGAGTGGTACACTATCACTATAATCAAATTTTAGAACACTTTAGAACATTATCAGAACCCCAAAAAGAAACCATTAGCAGTCACTTTCCAGTTCCCTCACCATCCCTAAGCCATCACTAATACACTTTCTGTCTGTATAGATGTGTCTGTCCTGAATCTTCTATATAAATGTAATCATAAAATATTTGGCATTTTGTGACTGGCTTCTATCAATTTGCATAATATTTTCAAGATTCATCCATGTTGTAGTATGCATCACCACTCCAATATTTGTTTCTTGCCAAGTAATATTTCATAGTGTGGATATATCACATTTTGCTTATTCATTCATTAGTTGATGGAAAGTTGGATTGCTTTGAATTTTAAACTATCATGAATAAGGCTTCTACGAACATTTGTGTGCAAATTTTTATATAAGCGTAAGTTTTCATTTCTCTTGATTAAATATGTAGGGTTGCTAGATCCTGTGGTTAACTCCATGTTTAATCTTTTGAATAACTAACAGACTGTTTGCCAAACTAGCTACATCATTTTACAATCCCACCAACAATATATAAGGGTTCCGATTATTACTCCATATCCTTGTCAACACGTTATTTTTGGTTTTTTTTTATTATAGCCAATCTAATGTGTATGAATTGGTCTTGAATTGCATTCACCTATTGTATAGTGATGAACATTTTTTCATGTGCTTATTGCCTTTTTGGTCATCTTCTTTGAAGAAATATCTATTAAGATCTTTGGTCCATTTTTAATAGGTTTGTCTTTTTATTGAATTATGAGAGTGCTTTATATATTCTGGATACAAGACGTTTAGCAGATATATAATTTACAAATGTGTCCCCTTAGTGTATGAATTCTTTGCACTTTCCTTGTTGTGTCCCTTAAAACACCATAATGCTTATTTTTTTATAAAATCCAACGTGTAAATCTTCTCTTTTATTGCTTATACATTTTTTGTGTGTGTGTGTGGTATGCGGGCCTCTCACTGTTGTGGCCTCTCCCATCACGGAGCACAGGCTCTGGACATGCAGGCTCAGCAGCCATGGCTTATGGACCTAGCCGCTCCGTGGCATGTGGGATCTTCCCGGACTGGGGCACAAACCCATGTCCCCTGCATTGGCAGGCGGACTCTCAACCACTGTGCCACCAGGGAAGCCCTTGCTTATACACTTTTTGTAACCAACATTGCCTAAATTAAAGTCATGAAGATTTATTGTATGTTTTATCCTAAAACTTTTATAGTGTTAGATCTTACATTTAGGTATATGATATATTTTCAGTTAGTTTGTGTATATGGTGTGAGGTAGGGATATAATTTAATTCTTTTGCAAGTAGATATGTTATCTTAGAAACATTTATTAAAAAGGACTATTCGTTTTACTTTTCTTGACCATAATTAAAAGTTTATATTTGAACTTTAAAATCTATCCATTTATTAATTTGTCTATCCTTATACTAGTACCACACTATCTTGATTACTGTTGCCTTGTATTAGGTTTTAGAATTGAAAATTGTGACTCCTAAATTTCTTTTTCATTTTCCAGATCATGGATGTACTTCCATTATTTAGATCATCTTTAATTTCTTTCAATGATATTTTGTACTTTTCAATGTACAAGTTTTCCACTTCTTCATTAATTTATTCATTTTATATTAATATAACTATAATAATTATATATTGATATAAAATATATATCATATTATTATAAAATGAAATTCTATTACTAATTTCACTTTCAGGTTGTTTATTCCTAGGGTATGGAAATAGAATTGATTTTTGTGTGCTGATCTCATATGTTGTAACCTTACTTTTTAGTTTTAATTTTAGAACAATTATCTCTAATATTAATTCCTATAGCTTTTTAGTAGATTTCTTAAGGTTTTTTTTTAACATAAGATTATGTCGTCTCTGAATATAGATAGTTTATTTCTCCCTTTCTAATTTAGATGAGTTTTATTTCTTCCTTCTTATCGCTCTGCCCAAGTTAATACTATGTTGAATAGAAGTGGTGAGAATGAATATTTATGTCTTGTTCCCAATATTAGGGGGGAAACACAGTTTCACACTTTCACCAGAATATGATGTTAGTTTTGGATCGTTGATAGATGTCCTTGAACAGGTTGGGGAAATTCCTTTCTCTTCTTACTTTGTTGAGCATTTTTATTATGGTAGGGTGTTGGATTTCATCAAATGATTCTTCTGTGTCTACTGAAATAAGCATATATTTTCCTCTTGAATTAATACAATGTATAACATTGATTTTGGCTGTTCAAACAAACCTTGCATTCCTAGGATAATTCTTATTTATTAATGGTATATATTTTATATTTTACTGGATTTATTTAGTGTTTGGTTAAAGAATTTTGCATCTATATTCATGAGGTATATTAGTGTGTTGTCTTCATTTCTTGTGGTGTTTTTATCTGGCTTTGCTTATAAGGTACTACTGACCTCATATAATGAGTTGGGTAGGAAGTGTTTTCTCTTCTGTTTTTCTGGAAGACTTTGAGAAGGATTAGTATTAATTCTTCTTTAAATGCTTGGTAGAATTCACGAGGGAAGCCATTTAGTCCTGAGCTTTTCTTTTGGGGAAGTTATTATCATCATCAACATCATCATTATTATTATTTATTAAATTTCTAAATTTGTTACATAGGTCTATTCAGATTTTCTATGTCATCAAAAGTTAGTATACTAGTTTATGTCTTTCTAAGAATTTGTCTATTTTGTCTAAGTTATTAAATTTGTTGGCATCCTGAAGTGGGTATAGAAGGAACATATCTCAACATATTAAAAGCTATTAATGACAAAACCACAGTCAACATAATACTTAATGGTGAAAATCTGAAAGCCTTCCCAGTAAAATCTGAAATTAGACAAGGATGTCCATTCTCACCACTTCTATTTAACGTAGTATTGGAAGTCCTAGCCACAGCAACCAGAAAAGAAAAAGAAATAAAAGATATTAAAATTGGAAGAGAAGAGGTAAAATTGTCATTATATGCAGATGACATGATACTACATGTAGAAAACCCTAAAGACTCAACAAAAAATCTACTGAAACAGATAAATGAGTTCAGCAAGGTAGACGGATACAAGATTAACATACAGAAATCGGTTGCATTTCTATATATGAACAATGAAATATCCAAAAGGGAAAGTAAAAAAAAAATACTTTACAAAATTACATCGAAAAATACTTTGGAATAAACCTGACCAAGGCAGTGAAAGACTTTTATGCTGAGAGCTATAAAATATTGATTAAAAAAAATTGAAAATGATTCAAAGAAAGGGAAAGATATCCCATGCTCTTGGATCAGAGGAATCAATATTGTTTAAATGGCCATACTGCCCAAAGAAATCTACATATTTAATGAAATCCCTATCAAATTACCCATGACAGTTTTCACAGAACTAGAAAAAATAATCCTAAAATTTATATGGAAACTTAAAAGACCCAGAATTGTCAAAGCAGTCCTCCAGAACTAAGCTGAAGGCATAACCTTCCAGACTTCAGAGAATACTACAAAACTAGAATAATAAAAGTGAATGGCATTAGCACAGAAACAGACATATGGATCAATGGGACAGAATAGAGAGCCCAGAAATAAACCCACACACCTACAGTAAATTAACCTTTGACAAAGGAGGAAACAAAATATAATGGAGAAAAGAGAGTGTCTTCCACAAGTGATGTTGGGAAAGCCAGACAGCCACATATAAATCAATGAAGATAGAATACACCCTCACACATTACACAAAAATAAAGTCAAAATGGCTTAAATACTTAAATATAATATATGATGCTGTAAAACTCCTAGAAGAGAACATCGGCAAAACATTCTCTGACATAAATTGTATCAATATTTTCTTAGGTCAGTCTCCTAAGGCAATAGAAATAAAAGCAAAAATAAGTCTGACCTAAGCAACCTTATAAGCTTTTGCACAGCAAAGGAAACCATAAACAAAGTGAAAAGACATCTTACAGACTGGGAGAAAATATTTGCAAATGATGCAATACACAAGGGCTTAATTTCCATATTATAAAAACAGCTTTGACAACTCAATAACAAAAATACAAATGATCCAGTCAAAAAAAAAAAGAGCAGAAGACCTAAAAAGACATTTCTCCAAAGAAGACATATACAGAAATCTCTTACATTCCTATACACTAACAATGAAAAATCAGAAAGAGAAATTAAGTAAACAGTCCCATTTATCATCACAATAAAATAAAATAAAATACCTAGGAATAAACCTGCTTAGGACACAAAAGACCTGTACTCAGAAAACTATAGGATACTGATGAAAGAAATCAACGATAACACAAACAGATGGAGAGACATACCACGTTCTTGGATTGGAAGAATCAATATTGTGAAAATGACTATACTACACGAAGCAATCTACGATTCAATGCAATCCCTGTAAAATTACCAATGGCATTTTTCACAGAACTAGAACAAAAAAAATTTCAATTGGTATGGAGACATAAAAACCCTGAATAGCCAAAGCAATCTTGAGAAAGAAAAATGGAGCTGGAGGAATCAGGCTCCCTGACTTCAGACTATACTACAAAGCTACAGTAATCAAGACAGTAGGGTGCTGGCACAAAACAAGAAATATAGATCAGTGGAACAGGGTAGAAAGCCCAGAGATAAACCCACACACCTATTGTCATCTAATCTATGAAAAAGGAAGCAAGAATATACAATGGAAAAAAAGACCATCTCTTCAATAAGTGGTGCTGGGAAAACTGGATGGCTAAATGTACAAGAATGAAATTATAACACTCTCTAACACCATACACAAAAATAAACTCAAAATGGATTAAAGACCTAAATGTAAGGCCAGACACTGTAAAACTCTTAGAGGAAAACATAGTCAAAACACTCTTTGACAAAAGTTGCAGCAAGACCTTTTTTCACCCACCTCCTAGAGCAATGAAAATAAAAACAAAAATAAACAAATGTCCCCTAATGAAACTTAAAAGCTTTTGCATAGCCAAGGAAACCATAAACAAGATGAAAAGACAGCCCTCAGAATGGGAGAAAATATTTGCAAATGAAGCAACTGAGAAGGGATTAATCTCCACAGTATACACACAGCTCATGAAGCTCAATATCAAGAAAACAAACAACCCAATCAAAAAATAGGTGGAAGAACTAAATAGACATTTATCCAAAGAAGACATACAGATGACCACCAAACACATGAAAAGATGCTCAACATCACTAATTATTAGAGAAACGCAAATCAAATCTACAATGACGTATCACTTCACATTGGTCAGAATGCCCATCATCAAAAAATTTCCAAACAATAAATGCTGGAGAAGATGTGGGAAAAAGGGAATCCTCCTACACTGTTGGTGGGCATGTAAATTGGTACAGCTACTATGGATAACAGTATTGAGGTTCCTCAAAAAACTAAAAATAGAACTACCATATAACCCAGCAAACCCATTCCAGGCATATGCCCACAGAAAACCATAATTCAAAAAGACATGTATGACAATGTTCATTGCAGCACTATTTACAATAAGCAGGACTTGGAAGCAACCTAAATGTCCATCAATAGAGGAATGTATAAAGAAGTTGCAGTCAGACTCTGAGCTTCTAGAGAGAACTCGCTCTATGTCTGTCTTGTTCCCTACCAAAGCCCAAGCTTAAAGCACAGGACTTGGCAGAGAGTAAGTGTTCTACAAAGTCTCATTAAACTATTGAATAATCTGGAAAGAGAGAAGAGATTAATATGGAAGCAGGAGGGTTCTGGCATCCAGGGACAAAAGGGGAAATGAATGGACAGATGAGGGAACGGCTACTAGTTTCTCTTTTTTTGGACCAATGATGCTTGAATATTGCTGTGGAACACAATGGTACCAGAATTTTTGTGTTCTGCATATATTTCAGGTAACCACTGAGTTCAACTGGGAACTCATTCTGGGGAGAGTAGCAATGTTAATGCAATGAAGGATAATGGGGGAAAAATACCTCACCTCCATGTGGGTAGCACTCTTTGCATCTGGCTTTCTTACCTGATTAGTCCCCATTGTCCCTCCACATCCCCCAAACACAGGCTGAGTGTAGGTCTGGCTCACTACAGAGGGAGCTCTATGTTGTCATGCTAAGGACAGGGCTTTGTAAAGTTCTGTACGCATATGTGCTGCACTGGGGTTAGAGAGTCCCTGTAGAACCAGCAGGCTTAGCTTGAAGAAAACAAATAAGTTAAAAATAGCAAGCTGGTAATTCGCTTTCTCATTTTATCAGGTTGTCAGGAAATGTGTGTGTGTTGTATGTGTTTTTCTAATTTGAAAAGGATATCTGAATATTTCTTGTCAGAATTGATTATTTTGGGATTTTAAAAGCAATACACTCAATCAGGGAGCAAAACTGTGGAAAATCCGAACTTGAAAGCAGATGGTGAGATTTCTTACTCATTTGGTAAGAAATCCTGGCCCATTATTCCCACTCATTTGGTAGGGAATCCTGGCACATTACTGGTGCTCCAGAAAGAGAGAGAATGTTATTAGGGTCATTGTGTCAATTTCTTTTCTCCTGAGAAGGACACAAGAGGAAAATGTAAGCAAGGCTTAGCTTAGCTAAATCTCTGCATGACCCAAGCTCCAGAAGTTGGCGGCATGTTATTAGCTTTGGAGCTTGACATCAGGGAAAAATCCCTTGTATGATAGATTCAGAGACCAGGAGAAGACCTCTACGACCAGTGACCTGACTTTCTTATTTCATAGATGAGGAAACTGAAGCCTAGAGAAGTTAGTTGACTTGCTCAAGTTGACACAGTTAATTAGTGGTACAGCTGTGATATGATGGCTTAAACCACTGCTTCTCAGACTTATATTTTCATACAAATCACATAGAGATCAAGTTAAAAATGCAAATTCGATTTAGGAGGTTAGAGGCAGGGCCTGAGAGTCTGTATTCTCAGATGCTCTCAGGTGATATTGATGGTCCTATTTCCTGGGCAGCACAGATTTTTTAGGGAGCACATATTTAATCCTAAACCATTCCTGAGTACCCCCTTCAGAGGGGATGCTGGGGTAAGGTATGGAAAGAGGCTCAGGAGCACTCACCCAGCAGAGGCTTTCCTTGGGGAAGGCTGAGGTAATTTCAGCAAATAGGGGATGTTCTGTAAGGTGAGGTTTATGGGGCTCTGACTGTTCAGATGACTTTTCTTTCCTTCATCATTGACTCTGTCACTGTTTTCTTGCTTCTCCCATAGGACAGGGGCTTGGAAAGATGGGATGCCTGTTAATTAAGGGAAAATTATGGAAAAAAATACTGGGTATCCTATGCAATTTCAGGCATTGTCTATCACACCTATCTGAATTATCTGATTTTACAATGGTCTACTCCCATTGTCTATGAGCTGCTTTTTTAAATCGCTGTAAATTGTAGAATTCTAAATGTAACACAAATGGTTCTTGTCTGTAGAAATGCAAATAAAATTTTTCCTATGAAAAAAATAAAAAAGAAGTTGTGGTACATATATACAATGGGATATTACTCAGCCATAAAACGGAACAAATTAGTGACATTTGCAGAGATGTCGATGAACCTAGAGACTGTCATACAGAGCAAAGAAAGACAGAAAGAGAAAAAAAGGTATCGTATAATATCACTTATATGTGGAATCTAGAGAAATGGTACAGATAAACTTATTTGCAACGCAGAATAGAGACACAGATGTAGAGAACAAACTTATGGATACCAAGGGGGGAAGGGGAGTGGGATGAATTGGAAGATCGGAATTGCCATATATACACTACTATGTATAAAATAGATAACTAGTGAGAACCTACTGTTTAGCACAGGGAATGTGACTTAATGCTCTGTGGTGACCTAAATGGGAAGGAACTCTAAAAAAGAGGGCATATATATATATATATATATATATATATATATATATATATATTTATATATATATATATGTATAACTTATTCACTCTGTTGTGCAGCAGAAACTAATACAACATTGCAAAGCAATTATACTCCAATAAAAATTTTCAAAAAGATGCACACATGGCCAATGAGCATATAATATGATGCTGAATATCGCTAATTATTAAGGAAATGCAAAATAAAACTACGAGGTACCACCTCATGCTGGTAAGAATGGCCATCATTAAAAAGTCTACAGACAGGAAGATGGTGGAAGAGTAAGAGGTGGAGATCACCTTCCTCCCCACAGATACACCAGAAATACATCTACACATGGAACAACTCCTACAGAACACCTACTGAATGCTGGCAGAAGACCTCAGACCTCCCAAAAGGCAAGAAACTCCCCATGTACCTGGGTAGGGCAAAAAAAAAAAAAAAACAGAGACAAAAAATAGGGACAGGACCTGCACAAGTGGGAGGGAACTGTGAAGGAGGAAAGGTTTCCACACACTAGGAAGCCCCTTCACGGGCAGAGACTGTGGGTGGCAGAGGGGGGAAGATTTGGAGCCATGGAGGAGAGCACAGCAACAGGGTGCAGAGGGCAAAGCAGGGAGATTCCCGCACAGAGGATCACTGCTGACCTGCACTCACCAGCCCAAAAGGCTTGTCTGCTCACCCGCCGTGGCGGGTGGGGCTGGGAGCTGAGGCTCGGGCTTCAGTCGGAGTGCAGGGAGAGGACTGGGGTTGGTGGCCTGAACACAGCCTGCAGGGGGTCCGTGCACCACGGCTAGCCAGGAGGGAGTCTGGGGAAAAGTCTGGAGCTGCGGAAGAGGCAAGAGACTCTTTCTTCCCTCTTTGTTTCCTGGTGTGCGAGGAGAGGGGATTAAGAGCGCTGCTGAAAAGAGCTCTAGAGACAGGCGCGAGCCGTGGCTAAAATCGCGGACCCCAGGGACAGGCATAAGACGCTAAGGCTGCTGCTGCCGCCACCAAGAAGCCTGTGTGCGAGCACAGGTCACTATACACACACTCCTTCCGGGGAGCCTGTGCAGCCCGCCACTGCCAGGGTCCCGGGATCCAGGGACAACTTCCCCAGAAGAACGCATGGTGCGCCTCAGGTTGGTGCAATGTCCCGCCGGCCTCTGCCTTGGCAGGTTCGCTCCGCACTCCGTGCCTCTCCCTCCACCCAGCATGAGCGAGCCAGAGTCCCCGAAGCAGCTGCTCCTTTAACCCCATTCTGTCTGAGCGAAGTACAGAGGACCTTCAGTGACCTACACGCAGAGGCAGGGCAAAATCCAAAGCTGAGCCCCAGGAGCTGTGAGAACAAAGAAGAGAAAGGGAAATCTCTCCCAGCAGCCTAAGAAGCAGCGGATTAAAGCTCCACGATCAACTGCATGTACCCTGCATCTGTGGAATACATGAATAGACAACGAATCATACCAAATTGAGGGGGTGGACTTTGAGAGGAAGATTTATGATTTTTTTTGCTTTTTCCACTTTATGTGAGTGTGTATGTGTATGCTTCTGATTGAGATTTTGTCTGTATAGTTTTGCTTCCACCATTTGTCCTAGGGTTCTATCGGTCCATTTTTATTTTATTTTAATTTTTTCTTAATAATTATTTTTTTATTTTAATAACCTTATTATATTTTATATTATTTTATTTTATTTTACTCTATCTTCTTTCTTTCCTTTCTTTTTTGCTTCCATTCCACCTCCTTCCCTCCCTCCCTCCTTTCTTTCTTTCTTTTTACTTCTACCAATTCTTTCTTTCTACATTTTCCCCCATTTATCCTGAGTCATGTGGATGAAAGGCTCTTGCTGCTGCAGCCAGGAGGCACTGCTCTGCCTCTGACGTGGGAGAGCCAACTTCAGGACATGGGTCCACAAGAGACCTCCCAGCTCCATGTAATATCAAACGGCGAAAATCTCCATCTCAACACCAGCGGCCAGCTTCACTCAACAACGAGCAAGCTACAGTGCCGGACACCCTACGCCAAACAACTAGCAAGACAGGAACACAACCCCACCCATTAGCAGAGAGGCTGCCTAAGATCATAATAAGTCCACAGACACCCCAAAACACACCAACAAATGTGGACTTGCCCACCAGAAAGACAAGATCCAGCCTCATCCACCACAACACAGGCACTAGTCCCCTCCACCAGGAAGCCTACACAAGCCACTGAACCAACCTTAGCCACTGGGGACAGACACCAGAAACAACGGGTACTCTGACCAGCAGCCTGCAAAAAGGAGACCACAAACACAGTAAGATAAGCAAAATGTGAAGACAGAAAAAACACAGCAGTTGAAGGAGCAACATAAAAACCCACCAGACCTAACAAATGAAGAGGAAATAGGCAGTCTACCTGAAAAAGAATTCAGAATAATGATAGTAAATATGATCCAAAATCCTGGAAATAGAATAGACAAAATGCAAGAAACATTTCACAAGGACCGAGAAGAACTAAAGATGAAACAAGCAATGATAAACAACACAATAAATGAAATTAAAAATACTCCAGATGGGATCAATAGCAGAATAACTGAGGCAGAAGAACAGATAAGTGACCTGGAAGATAAAATAGTGGAAATAACTACTGCAGAGCAGAATAAAGAAAAAAGAATGAAAAGAATTGAGGACAGTCTCAGAGACCCCTGGGAAAACATTAAACACACCAAAATTTGAATTATAGCAGTTCCAGAAGAAGAAGAGAAAAAGAAAGGGACTGAGAAAACATTTGAAGAGATTATAGTTGAAAACTTCCCTAATATGGGAAAGGAAATAGTTAATCAAGTCCAGAAAGCACAGAGAGTCCCATACAGGATAAATCCAAGGAGAAATATGCCAAGACACATATTAATTAAACTGTCAAAAATTAAATACAAAGAAAACATATTAAAAGCAGCAAGGGAAAAACAACAAATAACACACAAGGGAATCCCCATAAGGTTAACAGCTGATCTTTCAGCAGAAACTCTGCAAGCCAGAAGGGACTGGCAGGACATATTTAAAGTGATGAAGGAGAAAAACCTGCAACCAAGATTACTCTACCCAGCAAGGAACTCATTCAGATTTGATGGAGAATTTAAAATCTTTACAGACAAGCAAAAGCTGAGAGAGTTCAGCACCACCAAAACAGTTTTACAACAAATGCTAAAGGAACTTCTCTTGACAAGAAACACAAGAGGAGGAAAAGACCTACAATAACAAACCCAAAACAATTAAGAAAATGGGAATAGAAACATACATATCGATAATTACCTTAAATGTAAATGGACTAAATGCTCCCACCAAAAGACACAGACTGGCTGAATGGATACAAAAACAAGACCCATATATATGCTGTCTACAACAGACCCACTTCAGACCCAGAGACACATACAGACTGAAAGTAAGGGGATGGAAAAAGATATTTCATGCAAATGGAAAGCAAAAGAAAGCTGGAGTAGCAATTCTCAAATCAGACAAAATAGACTTTAAAATAAAGTCTACTAGAAGAGACAAAGAAGGACACTACATAATGATCAAGGGATCGATCCAAGAAGAAGATATAACAATTGTAAATATGTATGCACCCAACATAGGAGCACCTCAATACATAAGGCAAATACCAACAGCCATAAAAGGGGAAAACAACAGTAACATATTCATAGTAGGGGACTTTAACACCCCACTTTCACCAATGAACAGATCATCCAAACTGAAAATAAATAAGGAAACACAAGCTTTAAATGATACATTAAACAAGATGGACTTAATTGATATTTATAGGGCATTCCATCAAAAAACAACAGAATATGCATTCTTCTCAAGTGCTCATGGAACATTCTCCAGGATACATCATATCTTGGGTCACAAATCAAGCCTTGGTAAATTTAAGAAAATTGAAATTGTGACAAGTATCTTTTCCAACCACAACACTATGAGGCTAGGTATCAATTACAGGAAAAGATCTGTAAAAAATACAAACACTTGAAGGCTAAACCATACACTACTTAATAATGAAGTGATCACTGAAGAAATAAAAGAGGAAATCATAAAACACCTAGAAACAAATGACAATGGAGACACGACGACCCAAAACCTATGGGATGCAGCAAAAGCAGTTTTGAGAGGGAAGGTTACAGCCGTACAATCTTACCTTAAGAAACAGGAAGCATTTTGAATAAACAACCTAACCTTGCACCTAAAGCAGTTAGAGAAAGAAGAAGAAAAACAAAAAAAAAGCCCCAAATTAGCAGAAGGAAAGAAATCATAAAAAACAGATCAGAAATAAATGAAAAAGAAATGAAGGAAATGATAGCAAAGATCAATAAAACTAAAAGCTAGTTCTTTGAGAAGATAAACAAAATTTATAAACCATTAGCCAGACTCATAAAGCCAAAAAGGGAGAAGACTCAAATCAACAGGATTAGAAATGAAAAAGGAGAAGTAACAACAGACACTGCGGAAATACAAAAGATCTTGAGAGATTACTACAAGCAACTCCATGCCAATAAAATGGACAACCTGGAAGAAATGGCCAAAATCTTAGAAATGCACAACCTTCCAAGACTGAATCAGGAAGAAATAGAAAATATGAACAGACCAATCACAAGCACTAAAATTGAAACTGTGATTAAAAATCTTCCAAGAAACAAAACCCCAGGACCAGATGGCTTCATAGGCAAATTCTGGCAAACATTTAGAGCAGAGTTAACACCTATCCTTCTCAAACTCTTCCATAATATAGCAGAGGGAGCAACACTCCCAAACTCATTCTACAAGGCCACCATCACCTTGATATCAAAACCAGACAAGGATGTCACAAAGAAAGAAAACTACAGGCCAATATCACTGATGAACATAGATGTAAAAATCCTCAACAAAATACTAGCAAACAGAATCCAACAGCGCATCAAAATGATCATACACCATGATCAAGTGGGGTTTATTTGAGGAATGCAAGGATTCTTCAATATAAGCAAATCAATCAACGTGATACACCATATTCACAAACGGAAGGAGAAAAACTATATGATCATCTCAATAGATGCAGAGAAAGCTTTTGACAAAATTCAACACCCATTTATGATAAAAACCCTGCAGAAAGTAGGCATAGAGGGAATTTTCCTCAACATAATAAAGGCCATATATGACAAACCCACAGCCAACATCATGCTCAATGGTGAAAAACTGAAAGCATTTCCACTAAGATCAGGAACAATACAAGGTTGCTCACTCTCACCAATCTTATTCAACATAATTTTGGAAGTTTCAGCCACAGCAATCAGAGAAGAAAATAAAATAAATGGAATCCAAATCGAAAAAGAAGTAAATCTGTCACTGTTTGCAGATGACAAGTTACTATACATAGAGAATCCTAAAGATGCTAACAAAAACTACTAGAGCTGATCAATGAATTTGGTAAAGTAGAAGCATACAAAATTAATGCACAGATATCTCTAGCATTCCTATACACTAATGATGAAAAATCTGAAAGTGAAATCAATAAAGCACTCTCATTTACCTTTGCAACAAAAAGAATAAAACATCTAGGAATAAATTTACCTAAGGAGACAAAAGAACTGTATGCAGAAAATTATGACACTGATGAAAGAAATTAAAGATGATACAAATAGATGGAGAGATATACCATGTTCTTGGATTGGAAGAATCAACATTGTGAAAATGACTCTACTACCCAAAGCAATCTACAGATTCAATGCAATCCCTATCAAACTATCACTGGCATTTTTCACAAAACTAGAACAAAAAATTTCACAATTTGTATGGAAACACAAAAGACCCCGAATAGCCAAAGCAATCTTGAGAACGAAAAATGGAGCTGGAAGAATCAGTCTCCCTGACTTCAGACTACACTAAAAAGCTACAGTAATCACGACAGTATGGCACTGGCACAAAAACAGCAAGATAGATAAATGGAACAGGATGGAAAGCGCAGAGATAAACTCATGCACATATGGACACTTTGTGTTTGATAAAGGAGGCAGGAATGTACAGTGGAGAAAAGACAGCCTCTTCAATAAACAGTGCTGGGAAAACAGGACCGGTACATGTAAAAGTATGAGATTAGGTCACTTCCTAACACCATACACAAAAATAAGCTCAAAATTGATTAAAGACCTAAATGTAAGGCCAGAAACTATCGAATTCTTAGAGGAAAACATAGACAGAACACCCTATGACATAAATCACAGAAAGATCTTTTTTGACCCACTTTCTAGAGAAATGGAAATAAAAACAAAAATAAACAAATGGGACCTAATGAAATTTAAAAGCTTTTGCACAGCAAAGGAAACCATAAACAAGACCAAAAGACAACCCTCAGAATGGGAGAAAGTATTTGCAAATGAAGCAACTGACAAAGCATTAACCTCCAAAATTTATAAGCAGCTTATGCAGCTCAATTAAAAAAAAAACCCAATCCAAAAATGGGCAGAAGACCTAAATAGACATTTCTCCAAAGAAGATATGCAGACTGCCAACAAACACATGAAAGAATGCTCATCATTATTAATCATTAGAGAAATGCAAATCAAAACTACAATGAGATATCATCTCACACCAGTCAGAATGGCCATCATTTAAAAATCTAGAAACAATAAATGCTGGAGAGGATGTGGAGAAAAGGGAACCCTTTTGCACCGCTGATGGGAATGTAAATTGATACAGCCACTACAGAGAACAGTATGGAGGTTCCTTAAAAAACTACAAATAGAACTACCATATGACCCAGCAATCCCACTACTGGGCATATACCCTGAGAAAACCATAATTCAAAAAGAGTCATGTACCAAAATGTTCATTGCAGCTCTATTTACAATAGCCCAGAAATGGGAACAACCTAACTGTCCATCATGGGATGATGGATAAAGAAGATGTGGCACATATGTACAATGGAATATTACTCAGCCATAAAAGGAAACAAAATTGAGCTATTTGTAATGAGGTGGATAGACCTAGAGTCTGTCATACAGAGTGAAGTAACTCAAAAAGAGAAAGACAAATACCATATGCTAACACATATATATGGAATTTATGAAGAAAAAAAAAATGTCATGAAGAACCTAGGGGTAGGACAGGAATAAAGACCCAGACCTACTAGAGAATGGCCTTGAGGATATGGGGAGCAGGACGTTTAAGCTGTGACAAAGCAAGAGAGAGGCATGGACATACATACACTACCAAACGTAAGGTAGATAACTAGTGGGAAGTAGCCGCATAGCACAGGGAGATCAGCTCGGTGCTTTGTGACCACCTGAAGGGGTGGGATAGGGAGGGTGGGAGGAAGGGAGATGCAACAGGGAAGAGATATGGGAACATATGTATATGTATAACTGATTCACTTTGTTATAAAGCAGAAACTAACACAACATTGTAAAGCAATTATACTCCAATAAAGATTTGAAAAAAAATAATAAAAAAAATAATAAAGAAGGTGAAAAAAAGTTTACAAACAATAAATGATGTAGAGGGCAAGGAGAAAAGGGAACCCTCCTACATTGTTGGTGGGAATGTAAGTTGGTGCAGCCACTATGGAGAACAGTATAGGTGTTGCTTAAAAAACTAAAAATAGAATTTCCATATGATACAGCAATCCCACTCCTGGAGAGTTATTTGGAGAAAACTCTAATTTGAAAAGAAGCTGCACTACTTACAATAGCCAAGTCATGGAAGCAACCTAGATGTCCATCAACAGTTAAATGGATAACAAATGTTATATATATATTATATATATATATACACACACACACACACACACACACACACACACACACATACATATACACAATGAAATACTACTCAGGCATAAAAAAGAATAAAATAATGCCATTTGCAGCAACATGGATGGGCCTAGAGCTTATCGTATAAGTGAAGTAAGTCATAAAGAGAAAGACAAATATCATACGATATCATTTATATGTGTAATCTAAAAATATGACACAAATGAACTCATTTATGACACAGAAACAGATTCACAGGTATAGAAAACAAACTTATGGTTACCAAAGGGGAAAGGGGGTGGGGAAGGTATAAATTAGGGGTTTGGGTTTAACAGATACAAACTACTATATTTACAATAGATAAAGAAAAAGTCCTACTGTATAGTAGAGGGAACTATATTCAATAACTTATAATAAACCATAATGTAAAAGAATATGAAAAAGATATGTATCTATGTATGTATAATCGAATCACTTTGCTGTACACCAGAAATGAACACAACATTGTAAATCAACTATACCTCAATAAAAAAAACAAAAAATTTTGTATCCTGTAATTTGCCTTCATACATGATTATCATATTATTCCTTTATAATCTTTTTATTTGTGTGAGTGGCAATTACCCATATTTTATTCCTGATTTTATTAATGTGTCTTTTATTCTTTATTAATTTAACTAAAAGTTTGTCAATATTGTTGATCTTTTCAGAGAAGAAACATTTTGTGTAAATTTTCTGTTTTTTAAAATCTTTCCATTAATGTCCACTTATTATTTTCCTCTTTCTGCTTGCTTTGGGTTTAATTTTCTCTTTTATCCCAGTGCCTTATGGGGAAGGTTAGGTTATTGATTTGTGAAATTTCGTTTTTAATATGGTTGCCTATGGATAAAAATTTCTCTCTGAGCAGTACTTTAGCTCCATCCCATAAGCTTTGGAGCTTTGGTATTTTCTGTTTGTTTTGTTTTAATTCAATTCAAAATATTTTTAAATTTCTTTCACAGTTTTTCTTTGACCTAGTGGTTATTTATGAATCTGCTCATATTTGTAAAAACTTTGTTGTTTACAAAATTTTCTCTATTGTTCATTTCTAATTTAATTTCATTGTAGTCAAAGTGCATTTTTGTATAGTTTCAATCCTTTCAAATCTGTTAATTTTTTTTATGGCCAACCATAGGTTTATCCTAGAGAATACATTATGTCTACCTGGAAAGAAGGTGTGTTCTGCTGCTGTTTGCTGGAGTTTTCTATAAATGTCTATTATAGTGTTAATGTCTTATATTTCCTGGTTGATCTTCTGCCTCATTATTCTGTCCATTATTAAATGTGAGGTATTAAAGTCTCCAACAATAATTGTTGAATGGTCCTGTTCTCTTCAATTCTGTCAGTTTGTGCTACATGTATTTAGGAGCACTCTGGTTAGGTACAAACATGTTTATAATTGTTCCATTTTACTAATTAGATGACACTGTTTTCATTATAAATGCCCATCTTTATCTCTAGTAACACTGCTTATAATAATGTTTACTTTGATCTTAGTACAGCCACACCAGCTCTCTTTTGGTTATTATTTATGATATATGTTTCCCCATCCTTTTACCTTCAACTGATTTGTAGCTTTGAATCCAAAGTATGTCTACTGTAGACAGCATGTAGTTGAATATTCTATTTTTTAATTAATTTTTATTGGAGTATAATTGTTTTACAATGTTGTGTTAGTTTCTGCTGTACAGCAAAGTGAATCAGTTATACATATACAGAGTTTTCTGTTCCTCTTCCTTAGTTGCACAGCCTCTGGGGCTCAGCTTTGGTTTGGGCCCCACCTCTGCGTGTGGGCCACCCTCAGGTGTCTGTTCTCTGCCCGGGTGAGAGGGGGCGAAAGCAGCTGTTGATTGGGGCTCTCAGGCTGATTGAGGCACTTATTCACTCAGGCCAGGTAGGTATAATGTGGCCACAACTGGGACGTGCTTAAAGTGCCTGCAGCAGCAGAGACCAAGATGCAACAGACTGGGACGTGCTCGTTCTGCTGGTAGTCCCTCTCTGTGCCCACGGAGGCAGGGGCCGTCGGTGGGGAGGGAGGATGGAATTGTGGCCCTGCCCCATGCCTGCCACTCAACAGTGGCACCCCATTTCCAAGGCAGACCATGCTTCCTCTAGGAGCATTCCGGGCCACAGAGTCCTCACTCCTGTCCCCTCGGTTTGTCTCTGTGCAGCCGACTGTGTTCCTCTCCCTGGATCTGCTCTCCTAACCCCACGCTTTAGCACTCAGCCCCCGGTAGCATTGGAGGCTTCCTGTCTCAGGCTGGGGCACCAAGGGCTGATTCCAAAGGAGGCTTTGGAGGTGCCAGTGCTCAGGACCCCAGAACCTGTGTGGCTCAGGACTCTGGAGCCTGCGCAGGCAGAGGAGGCCTTGGCTTGAGAGGCAGGTGAGCCTGCTCAGTTAGGAGCCCCTCCAAGTGCCTGCAGAGGCAGGGGGCCAACGGGTGAGGAAGGGGATTGCAATGGCAGCCTCACCTCTTGCACACCACTCAACAATGGTGCCTAGCTTCTATAGTGCCCTGGGCTGCTTCTGAAAACTTTCCTTGTTGTAGAGCTCCTTCCTCCTGTCCCTTCAGGCTGTCTCTTCACAGCCAGCAGCTGGCCCGTACCCGAGTCTGCTTTCCAAACCCCACTTTCTATCACCCAGCCCCACTCCACACCAGGAGACACATGCCTCAGGCTGGGGTGTGCCGGGCAGTGGCACGGACCATGCACGCAGTTCCTACCTTGTCCTGCCTTCCAAAGACAGGTTGCTGCATTTCTCTCCAATTCACCAAAGGTCCCTTTCTGCTCCAGCTGATTTCCCCACAGTGAATGGGCTTTTCTGAGTGCAGGAACCTCTCCTCACCTTCAGTTCCCCACCAGCGGTGCTGGTCCCTTTTCTTTTCTTCATCCAACCCAGTTGCATGGGGAATTTTCTTGTCTTTTTAGATGTCCGAGGCCTTCTGCTAGTGTTCAGCAGGTGCTCTATGAGAATTGTTCCATTTGTAGATGTATTCTTGATGTACTTGTGAGGAAAGGTGAATTCTGCATCCTCCTATTCTGCCATCTTGATGACTCCTCCTCGAATATTCTTTCAATTTAATTCAGCCTGCCAATTTTTTCCTTTTGATTCGATCATTTAATCTATTTAAATTTAATGGTATTGACATTTAGATATTCGTCTTTGTTTTCTATATGTCTTCAATATTTTGCATTTCTTTCTCCCTCTTTGTACTATGGTCTTTTGTACCAAGTGGATATTTTCCAATATACCATTTTTATTCCTTTAAGGGTTTTTCACTATATTTTTAGTTGTTTTCTTAGTGGTAGTTCTTAGGCTTAATATATATATTCTAACTTAGAAATCTGCTTCAGATTTACACCAATTTAATTAAAGTAAGATAAAGGGAATTTATTCCTATATTGCTCCATTTTTGTGCTAGTCTACATAAGCACAAAATATATGGGAGAATGTATCTCCAAGCTTCTTTGGAAGAAATAAGACAATATATATATATATATACACACACACACACAAACATATAAACAAATCAACAATGCCCTGTTAAAATTATTACTTTGTGTTAGTGTATTTCTTCTAAAGAAGTTAGGAGAAGAAGGGAGAGCACAATATGTTTATAGAGTTTTTTTTAAAAAAATATATTCACTTTCTTTATTATCCCTGATTCTCTTTATCTCTTCCTGTGGATTCAAAAAACCACCTAGTGTAATTTTCTTACTCTAACACTGTTATTACCAATATGTTAAATAAATACATATTATGATTCATATAATGCAATTGTATACATATTGTTTTATGCACTTTTTAACTTATTTTACAGAAGAAAGGGAAAGATACATGTAATTATGTTGTCTTTTATTCTTACTTGAATAATTATCTTCACTTTCTTTAGTTTATCATGTGATTTTGCATTATAATGTAGTATCACTTCCTTTCAGCCTGAAGAAACTTTATTCAGTATTTCTTGCAATGCATGTCTGCCAGCAAGAAAATCTCTGTTTTAGTTTCTGTGAGAATGTCTTAATTTCTCCTTCATTTTTGAAGGGTTTCTTTTGGATAGTAAAATCTTGACTGATTTTTCCTCCCCTTTCAAGAATTTGAATATACCATCTCACTGCTTTGTGACTTCCATTATTCCTGATACAAAGTCAGTTGTCGATCTTATTGTGGTTCCTGCTAAGTTCTTTTGTGATTTTCTCATTTAAAAAAAAAAAGGATATAGTTGCTTTACAATGTTGTGTTAGTTTCTGTTGTAAAAAGAGGTGAATCAGTTATATGTATACATATATGCCTCTCTGGGACCCCTAACACACCCCCATCCCATCCATCTAGGTCACCACAGAGCACCAATGAGCTCCCTGCACTATACTGCATGTTCCCACTATCCAGCTGTTGTACACATGGCAGTGCACATATGTCAATCCCAATCTCCAAATTCATACCACCAACCGGTCCCCCCTGCAACGTATCCAAACATCCACTCTCTATGTCTGTGTCTCTATTCCTGCCCTGACAATAGGTTCATCTGTAACATTTTTCTAGTTTCCACATATATGTGTTAACATACAATATTTAATTTTCACTTTCTGACTTACTTCACTCTGTATGACAGACTCTACATCCATCCACACCTCTACAAATGACCCAATTTTGTTCATTTTTATGGCTGAGTAATATTCCATTGTATATATGTACCATATCTTCTTTATCCATTCATCTGTCTATGGACATTTAGGTTGCTTCCTTGTCCTGGCAATTGTCAATATTGCTGCAATGAACATTGGGGTGCATCTGTCTTTTTGAATTATGGTTTCCTCAAGGTATATGTCCAACAGTGGGATTGCTAGGTCATATGGTAGCTCTATTTTTAGCTTTTTGAGGAACCTCCATACTGTTCTCCATAGTGGCTATATCAATTTCCATTCCCACCAACAGTGTACAAGCCTTCCCTTTTCTCCACACCCTCTCCAGCATTTATTGTTTGTAGATTTTTTGATGATGGCCATTCTGACTGCTGTGAGGTGAAACCTCATTGTAGTTTTGAACAGCATTTCTTTAATAAATAGTGATGTTGAGCATCTTTTCATGTGTTTGTTGGCAATCTGTATGTTCTCTTTGGAGAAATGTCTATTTAGGTCTTCTGCCCAGTTTTTGATTGGTTGATCAGGTTGTTTGTTTGCTTGGTATTGAGCTTCATGAGCTGTGTGTATACTGTGGAGATTAATCCCTTCTCAGTTGCTTCATTTGAAAATATATTCTCCCATTCTGAAGGTTGTCTTTTTGTCTCATTTATGGTTTTATTTACAGTGCAAAAGCATTTAAGTTAATTAGGAGCCATTTGTTTATTTTTGTTTTTATTTTCATTACTCTAGCAGATGGGTCAAAAAGATCTTCCTGTGATTTATGTCAAAGAGTGTTCTTCATATGTTTTCCTCTAAGAGTTTTATAGTGTCTGGCCTTACATTTAGGTCTTTAATCCATTTTGAGTTTATTTTTGTGTATGGTGTTAGGGAGTATTCTAATTTCATTCTTGCACATTTAACCATCCAGTTTTCCCAGCACTACTTATGGAAGAGACGATCTTTTTTTCCATTGTATATTCTTGCCTCCTTTGTCATAGATTACATGACCATAGGTGTGTGGGTTTATTTCTGGGCTTTCTATCCTCTTCCATTGATCTATATTTCTGTTTTTGTGCCAGTACCACACTTTCTTGATTACTGCAGCTTTGTAGTATAGCCTGAAATCAGGAAGCCTGATTCCTCTAGCTCCATTTTTTCTTTCTCAAGATTGCTTTTGCTCTTCAGGGTTTTTGTGTTTCCATATAAATTGTAAAACTTTTGCTTCTACTTCTGTGAAAAAATGCCATCGGTCATTTGATAGGGATTGCATTGAATCTGTAGATTGCTTTGGGTAGTATAGTCATTTCCACAAATTTGATTCTTCCAATCCAAGAGCATGGTATATCTCTCCATCTGTTTGTGTTGTCTTTGATTTCTTTCATCAGTGTCTTATAGTTTTCCATATATAGGTTTTTTTTACCTCCTTAGGTAGGTTTATTCCTAGGTATTTTATTACTTTTGTTGTAATGGTAAATGGGAGTGTTTCTTTAATTTCTCTTTCTGATCATTTCTTGCTAGTGTATAGGAATGCAACAGATTTCTGTGCTTTAATTTTGTATCCTACAACTTTACCAAATTCACTGATTAGTTCTAGTAGTTTTCTGATGGCATCTTTAGGATTTTCTATGTATAGATTAATGTCATCTGCAAACAGTGACATCTTAACTTCTTCTTTCCCAATTTGGATTCCTTTTATTTCTTTTTCTTCTCTGACTGCCCTTGCTAGGACTTCCCAAACTATGTTGAATAATAGTGGTGAGAGTGAGCATCCTTGTCTTTTTCCTGATCTTAGAGGAAATGCTTTTATTTTTTTCACCATTGAGAATGGTATTTGCTCTAGGTTTGTTATGTATAGCCTTTGTTATGTTGAAGTAGGTCTGCTCTATGACCACTTTCTGCAGATTTTTTATCATAAATCAGTGTTGATTTTTTTCCAAACTTTTTCTGCATCTATTGAGATGATCATATAATTTTCTTTCCTCAATTAGTTAATATGGTGTATCACGTTGTTTACTTTGTATGTATTGAAGAACCCTTGCCGCCCTGGGATAAATTCCAATTGATCATGGTGTATGATCCTTTAATGTTTTGTTCAATTCTGTTTGCTAGTATGTTGCTGAGGATTTTTGCATCTATGTTCATCAGAGATACTTGTCTGTAATTTTCTTTTTTGTGTGATATCTTTCTGGTTTTGGTATCAGGGTGATGGTGGCCTTGTAGAAGGAGTTTGGGAGTGTTCCTTTCTCTGCAGTTTTTTGGAAGAGTTTGAGAATGATGGATGTTAGCTCTTCTCTAAATGTTTGATCGAATTCTCCTGTGAAGCCATCTGGTCCTGGACTTTGGTTCATTGGAAGATTTTTGATTGCAATTTCATTGCTTGTGACTGGTCTATTCATAGTTTCTATTTCTTCCTGGTTAAGTATTGGAAAGTTGTACCATTCTAAGTATTTGCCCATTTTTTCCAGATTGTCCAGTTTATTGGCATATAGTTGCTAGTAGTAGTCTCTTATGATCTTTTGTATTTCTGTGGTGTCAGTTGTAATTTCTCATTTTTCATTTGTAATTTTGTCAACTTGAATCTCACCCCTCTTTTTTTGATGAGTCTGGCAAAAGTTTTATCAATTTTGCTTATCTTCTTAAAGAACCAGCTTTCAGTTTCATCAATTTTTGCTATTGTTTCCTTCGTTTCTATTTCATTTATTTCTGCTCTGATTTTTATGATTTCTTTCCTTCTACTAACTTCGGGTTTTGTTTGTTCTTCTTTCTCTAGTTGCTTTAGGTGTGATATTTGGTTGTTTATTTGAGATATTTCTTGTTTCTTGAGGTAGGATTGAGTTGCTATAAACTTCCCTCTTAGGACTGTTTTTACTGCATCCCATAGGTTTTGGGTTGTCATTGTCATTTTTTTTCTATATATTGTTTGATTTCCTCATTCATTTTTCTAGTGATCTCTTGGTTATTTAATAGCATATTGTTTAGCCTCCATGTGTTTGTGTTTTTTAATTTGTTTTTTCCTGTAATTTATTTCTAATCTCATAGCATTGTGGTCAGAAAAGACACTTGATACAATTTCAATTTTCTTAACTTTACTGAGGCTTGATTTGTGAACCAAGATGTGATCTATCTTGGAGAATCTTCCATGTGCACTTGAGAAGAAAGTGTATTCTGAAGCTTTCGGATGGACTGTCTTATAAATATCAATTAAGTCTATTTGGTCTATTATGTCATTTAAAGCTTGTGTTTTCTTATTTATTTTCTGTCTGGATGATCTCTTCTTTGGTATAAAGTGAGGTGTTAAAGTTCCCACTATTATTGTGTTACTGTCAGTTTCCCCTTTTATGGCTTTTGGCTTTTGTCCTGTATATTGATGTGCTCCTATGTTGGGTGCATATATTTTTATAACTGTTATATATTTTTCTTGGATAGATCCCTTGATCTTTATGTAGTGTCCTTCTTTGTCTCTTGTAATAATCTTTATGTTATAAACTAGTTTATCTGGTATGAATATTGGTACTCCAACTTTCTTTTGAGTTCCATTTGCATGGAATATCTTTTTCCATCCTCTCACTTTCAGTCTGTATGTGTCTTTCTTTAGCATTTGTTCTAAAGTTGGTTTGGTGGTCCTTAATTCTCTTAACTTTTGCTTGTCTGTAAAACTTTTGATTTATCCATTGAATCTGAATGAGATCCTTGTTGGGTAGAGTATTCTTGCTTTTAGGATTTTCTCTTTCATTTTTTTAAGTATATACTGCCACTCACTTGTGGCCTGCAGAGTTTCTGCTGAAAGATCAGCTGATAACCTTATGGGGGTTCCCTTGTATGCTATTTTTTGCTTTTCCCTTTTAATATTTTTTCTTTGAATTTAATTTTTGTTAGCTTGGTTAATATGTATCTCAGTGTGTTATCTTGGGTTTATCCTGTATGCAACTCTCTGTGCTTCCTGGAATTTGTGGCTATTTCCTTTCCCATGTTAGGGAATTTTTCGACTATAATCTCTTCAACTATTTTCTCAGATGCTTTCTCTTTCTCTTCTTCTGGGTTCCCTATAATTTGAATATTGGTGTATTTAATGTTGTCACAGAGGTCTCTGAGACTGTCCTCATTTCTTTACATTCTTTTATTTTATTCTGCTCCTTGACACTTATTTCCACCATTCTATCTTCCAGATCACTTATTCTTTCTTCTGGCTCAGTTATTCTGTTATTGATTCCTTTTAGTGTATTTTCCATTTAAGTTATTGTGCTGTCCATCACTTTTTGTTTGTTCTTTATTTCTTCTCGGTCCTTGTTAAACATTTCATTTATTTTCTTGATCCATGCCTCCATTCTATTTCCCATATTCTGGATCATTTTTACTAGCATTACTCTGAATTCTTTTTCACATACATTGCCTATTTCCTCTTCATTTATTTGGCCTTGGAGGATTTTTCCTTGCTCCTTCATCTGTAACATATATTTTTGTCATCTCTATTTTTTTTTGATGGGTGGCACTGTGTTTTTTTCTTGCTGGTTGTTTGGCCTGAGGCATCCAGCACTGGAGTTTGCAGGCAGTTGTGTGGAGCTGGGTCTTGGTGGCAAGATGAGGACCTCTGGGAGACCATACACTGATTAAAATTCCCTGGGACCTGAAGTTCTCTGTTAGTCCAGAAGCTTGGACTCAGAGCTCCCACCACAGGAGCTCAGGCCTAACCTTTGGCCTGGGAACTAAGATCCCACAAGCCATGTGGTGTGGCAAAAAAGAAAAAGAAAAAACAAACAAACAGAAAAGAGCAGAACTATAGCAAAGAATAAAAAAATATATTAGAGAAAATAACAATAAAAATTAATCAACAACAACAACAACAGAAAAACAGAACTACAACAGGAAAAAAAATAAGAAATAACATTAAAAACAATAATATATAGAAAAAATTAAAAGTAAAATAAAATATAAAAATAAATGAAAAAAAAAAACCCTGTACCTCCTGTATGTGTTGTTGCCCACAGAGTGAGCTATGACTTACTCTTGCCTCCACAATAGGCCTCCAAGACCTCTAGGTAGGTCTCTGGACATGCTGCGTGAGCCTCACTGCTGCATGTGTTCCTCTCACCAGTGTCTGTTCCTGGAGCCGTCTGGAGCACACAGGGGATGGCCCAGGCCTGGGGATCCCTGAAGCTGGAAGAGACCCTGTGGGGATCCTCACCATCCCCGCTTATCATCTCTGTATGAGGGGGCCCTGGGGAGTGGGGTCCCTGGCCCAGGACCCCAGCTGGTTCACCAGAGTCCTAGTTGGTGGGGGAGATGCTGGCCACATTGCCCTCTGATCCCCTGATCCCCTGAAGGTCCCCCTCCATCCCCACCTATCCCCCTGCCACAAGTGGGCTCCTCTGAGCATGGGATCCTCTCCTCTCCCCTAACTCCCCCTCAGGGACGCTGGTCCTGTCCCATCTCCACTCTTCTTCCCTCCCTTCCTCACTCCCACTTCCTACCTGGTTGCCTGGGAATCGGTCCCTTTAGGTGTTGAAGGACCTGCTCCAGCAACCAGCAGTTGCCTCAGCTATGAGGAGATGTGAACTCCACATACTCCTACTCCACCATCTTGAATTTGCCTGGTAGTGATTTTCTCTTCTTTGTCTTTCAATGTTTTGATTATATGTCTGGTTGTGGACTTTGTGCGAATCGGATTTTAAGGTTTTTTTTTTTTTAATTTCTTGGATGTGAGGGTTAGTATTTTTCACCAAATTGATGACGTTTTCAGCAATGTCTTTTGCAAATTCTTTTATGTCCCTTTTTTCCTTTCCTCTCCTTCTGGTATTTCCATTATGTACATGTGAGTCTGCTTCATCATGTACCATTTTCTCTGAGACTATGTTCATTTTTCTTTCTGTTGTTCAGATTGCATAACCTTTATTAATCTATTTTCAATTTTGCTGATTCTTTTTTTAATTGAAGTATAGTTGATTTACAACATTGTATTAGTTTTAAATGTACAGCAAAATGATTCAGTTTTGTTTTTTTCAGATTATTTTCCATTATAGCTTATCACAAAGTTTTCTGATTCTTTAATCTGAAAACTAAATGTACTCTTGAGCCCCTCCATTGGATTTTTCACTTTGCTTATTATATTTTTTATCTCCAGAATTTTCATTTTAATCATCTCTATCTCTTTTTGATATTGTTTGATGACACATCATTTTCATACCTTTCTTTAATTCATTAAATATGGTTTCCTTTAATTCTTTGTGCATATTTCTAATACCTGTTTTGATATCTTGGTCTGTTAAATCCAACTTCTGGGCTTTCTTAAGCATCCTTTCTATCAGCTTGTTGTTTTTTTTTTTCCCTGTGAGTATGTCACATTTTCCTGTTTCTCTACATATTTTGAACTTTTGTTGAAAACTGGACAAATAATATATTGTAGCAACTCTGGATATTGAGCCCCATTGCTGGGGCTTGTTGTTTTTGCTCTTTACTTGTACATTTGTTTATTTGTTTAGTTACTTGGCTGTGCTGCTGCTCTTGAAGTCTATTTCTTCTGCATAGTGCAGTCTCTGATGATCCTTTTCAGATTATTTTTACCTTGGTTATATGTTTGTTTTGTTTTGTTTAATCTTCTAGGCTGGCTTCTCTGTTTCACCCCTAGTTCATCATAAGTCACTTATTGGTCAAAGGTTGTGCTTAATTCACTAAGCCAGTTACATTTTCCTCCTTTACCATTGATTGTGTATGTAGCTTGGAGATTGTTGCTATAGTTCAGGGAACTTGGATTTTGTTTCATTTTCAGACTGCGATGAGTTGCTCAGAAGTTTCCTCTGTGGCTGCCTGTGAGAGAAATCCCCTCTTTGGTAACACAACCTTGGGTATGTGCAGTCTTCCAGACCAGTAGAATTGAATGTGATCTTATTTTTTTTTTTTGCCTAGATTCTTAAGAGCTACCTGGGGTCAGGATAGTTTATTATTTTGCCAGTGTTTGGTCAGAGGCTGGGCTTAAACCTCTTGAGCCAAGAAGACTTCCACTTTTTGCTGATTGATCTGTATGTGGTTTGGGGAATGCTTTCAAGTCTGCCCCATGTCCTACTCTGACTGGTCATGAGAGTACATGCACATAACCTTACCAACCCTCAGAGTCGACTGTGATCCCAAGAGGGTTTTTTGTGGTTTTCTCTTTCTCTAGGAATCTCTACTACACTTCTGGCTGTTCTGCTGTTTTTCTTATATCAGAGCTATCAGCTACCTCTTAATTGCTCTCCACCAAAATCTCCATTGTTTTGATAATGACCTTAGATATGGAGTTTTCCATTCTCTGTTCCAAAAAGTCCCTTCAGGTAGAGCTATCCTTGTGGCTTGCCTCTTCCCTTGTTCACATCTTTTATGCCATTGCACAGGAGTTACAAGTGGAAACAACATATGGTTTCCCTCAGAGCAACATCTCTGCTTTACCAGTGGGTTTTGGAGAGGGGGGAGAAGTGTGGTAGCTCTTGATTTTTCTCAGTTTGTCTTTCCCAGAGTGGAATCTCTGCAAACTAGGATGGGGTCAATCAGGCTCCTGTACTTGCTGTCATTGCTTGGGAAAATTTTTAACCCTATGAGTAGAAGTTGGGTGGTCAGAAGAACCTCCACTCCTCTCAACCAGGTCTGCTGGGAATAGTGCTTGAGCAACATAGACCTAGGGGAGAGCATGAGATAAGCATAAATCTTGCCCCTGTCAGGTGAAACTGTAGAATGCTTAGAGTAAAGCTTCTATAACACAGAGCTGGGGAGAGCAGAAAATGGAAGCTCATAGCTCAAATGCCACAGACTTTGACTCATTGCTGAGATTTACTAGATTTAGTAGATTTTCTTGGATAAATGTTTCATCATTTCTTGTGTGCTGCTTAGATCAATTTTCATATAGTTTAAATGGTAGTTTTTTTTATCATTTTCACCAGTTAACTGCTTGTTGCTCTGGGGAGAAAGTCTGCTGAGCTCCACACACTACCAGCCTGTTTTTATAAATAAAGTATTATTGTAATACAGCTATGCTTATTCATATATGGGCTCATTCATGAATATATTTATGTCTATGCCTACTTTTGAACTCAAAGTCAGAATTGAGTAATTGCAACAGAGGTTATATGGCCTACGAAGCCTAAATTATTTACTACCTGACCCATTACAGAAAACATTTTCCAACCCCTTACCTAAATAAACATTCTTTTCAGTCAATCAGCTTTTTCTTTTAAGATGAAAACCATCCCAGAGGGCTCTAGGTATAGTTGGGTTGAGCAGTGATCCAAATTATGTTATAAATTAGTTTGATCAGATGTTCCAAGGGAATGGAAATTCTAATTTGGGAACTGGTGGCTATGACCTGAGAACTACCTAGGGATTCTGGAGATTTTAGGGAAGGGCAGATGTGAATGGAGGGTTGAAGAAACAAATTTTGACTAGTGAAAGGGCAAAATGAGGATACAGAGTGTGAGTGGAGTGTTGGAAGAGAAGATTCACTGAAGTACTACAAGGATGTTGAGAGATATGTGTATCCAGGTTCTCCTGATGCAGTTTGAAACATTTTTGTTTGCTGACTTTAATATTTTCAACATTATGCTTCCTACCTTCAAGCAGTTTTAGAAAAAATGCACATTTTTAATTATTGGACTGGTAAAATATCAAACACAGCAAAAGCAGATATGTATTAGCTTTTTGGAAGGCTTCCTTCTCCCAAGCCTCTAGCTCTCTCCTACTTGGAGCTCAAGGCACACCAGGGTATGTTTCTTATGTTCTGCTCACTGTTCCCAGGATGGGATACAGCTTTTGTGAATTTGGCCCCAAAGCTGTGAAATTTCACACATAATTTGTAACTCTTTTGTTATCCCACAGCTGTGCACTGCTGTTTCCCTTGCTATGGAAGCTCTCTTATCTTCCTCCCAGGTATCTGTACTCTGTCCTTGACAAAATTCCCTCTGCACACAGGCACACCTATGTCATTCACTTTTCAGGCTCTCCAGGCAACTGGTGAGTAGAAAGTGTATTTTTAAAATAATCTATAAAGCTGAAATCAGACAGAAGTTTTTTTACTAATGGTGTCTCCCTTTAACTGCAAAGTGTCTCTGCTCAGATTGCTGTTTACTTGCTACAAGGTAAGAGCTGTTGTTGAAATAGGGTGAAATGGAAAGAAATACAGACAAAACGTGCTGAGCTGGGCTCTTGCCCCAGCTCTCGCATTAAATCTGTGTGTAACCTACTTACCCCTATCCCCATCCACCCAGACCTGTTTCTTCCTCTATAAAAAATAAGTGTTAGAATAGATGATTTTTGAGGCCACTTCCAATTCTAAAAATTTCTGATATCTACTCTACTAAATATCTGAGTTTTTATTTTCCAGCTGTGTCCTCTGGGTTGGTTTGGTCTGGAAGGGATTTCCACCTGGTGGGTGGGGGTAGATTTCTCTAGCAGCACATAAAGCCCAAGGCACATTCCCCATGCTCCACTACAATCATCAAGTTTGGGCCACAGCCTCTGCAAATCTGGCCCCAGAGCTGTAAAATTCCAATTTTGATGCATAACTCTACAGTTCTCCCCCAGCTGTGAGCTGCCCTTTATTTTCACTCTTGCAAGTTCTCATAGACCCTTCCTTTCAACTTCAGGATTTATACTCTTTGGGGGATGAAAACCTCACATATACCTCTGGATCAGCACCTTCTTCTTTCTGCTGCACAACAAGCATTCCTTTAAACAAAAGTTCGTGGTTTTGAGGTCTTGCCTATTAAGCAACTGCAGAAACAATAGAAGAGACATACAATTAATTCTGATTACAAGTTTTTTAAAGATAGTATATAAAGATCTAAGCCATTGAGCTATGTAATAATTTCAGATGTGCTGCTTATTTAACTTCTGGAATTGAAAAAAAAATGTATATGATTATTTTGCCATTTTTTTCTCATCTGTCAAATGTAAATAATACCTGTTCTACTCACTTTATAGTTATGGGTGCTCACCTTAGTTAATAATGTGAATGCAACTCAAAAAGAATTCAGTGCTGTATCCTGCATATAGTAAATGCTTTCAACATGTTTGTCAATGGTAATAAAATGAATTATCGCTATTGTTGTTAAAAATATTTTAAAGGGATTGTCTTGATCCTTATTGTGTATGTAAGATAGTACAGATAATTCTGACCCCCTCAAATCATTACTAATTGGGATGATGGAGAGAGCAGTCCTTTCACTGGAGAATCCAGCCAATTTATCAGTACAGACAAAGGGCTTATTTTGGGATCTCAGCACATCCTCACTATGAAAGATGAGGAAAACCTTGTTTCTGAGAAAGACAAATATTGGATTTTCAGTCTTCTCAATATAGATATCTTTTATAACTAGTAAGGTGTATGGTCAGATTCACCCAAAAGGCCTTACAACAAATATCTCTTCAACTTGACTTAAGATCTTGAATATTTCCAAGAAAGACTTTGTGTGTATGTGTGTGTGCCTGCATGCATAAGCACACACATGCACACATCTGTGTCTTTGTTTAAAACCTTCATCCCCGTTCAAATGACTCAAGAGACCTTACACATGATAGATGTTAAGTAGAGATTTGAGTGTGTTGAATGTCAGTCTTCTTTGATAGGCAATCTGTTCTTAGCCATTAGCATCTTAGGGAATAGGTTGGAACTGAAATCAGAATAGGAGGACAAGAGTAGCTTAATGGGAAGAAGGAAGAAGCGATAAAAAGCTAAAAATTGGGGGAGGGGGAAGAAGCAGTATTTTTGAATGGTTTTCTGTAGCACTGGCCAGAGCAAAGATATAGGTGTCAGCTTCTGAAATCAGGTTTGTTGTGACTGAGAAGGTAATGTGCCTCAAATGTCAGGCATTGTACACTGAGGCAAAGCTAAAATTAATATAAATGCTTATTTTTGTGTTGTTTGCTTTTTATTTAAAAAATATTTTTAGAAGGGAGATGGAGCTCAGAGAAAAGGCCCTGACTTTATTTTCTTAAAATTTTCTTCCAGTCTCATAATGGCACATTGAGTAACTGTAACTATTAGGATAATTTTTCTTGGATTTATTAAACTTAATTTTCAGAAATTTACAAAAAGTCCATTACCATGGAATTTACTTGGTTTCTCTTTATTACGCATATATAAAATTTTCCTTTGAGATACTACACTTGAAACCTTGAGATTTCAAGGTTTTGAAATTGATATTTAAAGCACTTACTAGGTTTCATATTCTGGTCTGAACTCTCATGTCCTCTCTTAGAGAGCTCAGTTGGTTGATTGCTCAGAGTTCTCTAATTGCAGGCTTTAACCTCTGGGAGATAAGAGTTTGAAGTGTTGCAGCTTCTCAAATTGCAATCAGGTCTCTCTGAGTGCTCAACCTATTGTTAATTTTAAAATCAAAGAAGAAGAGATTTTTTCTGAATTTAAGCTGTCTGCCAAAGTTAAAGAATGTTTAGTGGAGTGTCAGGCTGTGCTTGAGAAAAAGGCTGATATAAATGCAGGTGGTGATTAGTGCTATAGAGAATGTTTTCAAGGGGTTCTATATCAACAATTGAACCATAATTAAGTTAAACTCATTGCTTTGGAGAATGTGGTCAAGGTTTCCTTGTTCAGTTTTGTGTATTTGGAATTATATTTCAACATAAGTTGAATTCAGTTCACAAACTTTTGTGACCTAGAAGATAACATTTTTTTCATTTGTCGATTAAGCTTATTTCTTTAGATTCATGAAGTACAAGGTAAATGAAGAGACATGGGTAGAAAAAACAACTAGCGTATGTCCAGTGCATTGATCAACTAATCTGAATAGAAACACCAAAGTTGTCTGAAATGGGAAAAAATATGCCTTTCTGCCCATTCAAATCATAGCTGTCCTTTATCCTTCAAAGGTCCTTTCAAATTTTCACTGGGTCCAAAAATTATCAACCTCTGAGGCCTCAGAATTATCTAATTCTCATTTGTAATGTTTGTAGTGTTCACTATTTTTTCCTGGGTATACTGCCCTTCCTAATTAAATGGTAAGTAAGCTGCTAGAGAACAAAACAGTTCACAAGAAAATCATTTAGAGCTAATTGATAAACCAAATGCCTGAACAAAGCAATTTGGTTTTTGTAATAGGTAAAAAGCAAGGAGGAGACTCATTTTGGGAGGTTACAGGTGCCAGATACATGACATGTATTTATACCAGTGGTCTGCATACCAACCTGCACATTTTAAGCTTTGGTGTGTATGGCAGGGATTTTCTTTGCTCTCCTGTTCACTTTACCCACTCTAGCAAAAGTAGGGTCAAATTCTCACTTTGAATAGGGCAGGTTGGCCCAGTAGAATAGGTTTGAGCAATCTGCATTATCACTTTATGATGTCATGCCTCTGGTAAATTTTTATCTGGTAAATTCCCAAGCTTATACTTTTCTTCATTAGCAGCTGAATACTAATGAGTTTTACATGGCTGGTCTACATATTCACTTTGATTTTACTCTTGAAGGGGATTTTTATCTTAAACCCAAGGAAGTGATGTTATATCCTGTTTTTGCTAGTGGTTTATGAATAGCAACAAAAGTTCATTGCTCAGCCACATAATGAGTCTGTAACCTAAAACAAGTAAGATATTTGATTCAGAATTTCTTCCATATGGTACCACTTAATTAATTATAAGAAATGGATAATGCAAATCATCTTGAAGCTAACAGGTTTAAAACAATGCAAAATAAAATAGTTCTCTGCTTGTTATTGTTCAGGGTTAATCTATCATCTTAACAATGCTGTAATGATCTCACTGATAATAATTCCAGAATACAGAGAAATAAGGAATCTGCATCAACACCTTCATAGGACTATGATTAATATAATATATTGTTTGGATTAGATTAATCAATCATATCTTTATTGATAACTGAACTTTATACAATACTAATAATAGCTCCATTTTTAACATTTACTATGTATTGGTCACTATGCTTAATACTTTATATGCATTGTGTCATTCAACCTATGAGGTAGATATTATGTTATCTTCTCCATTTATAAAATGAAAAGTCAGGCTCAGAAATGTTAAGTGATTTGCTTAAGATCATACAAAGATAGTAGCAGCACCCTTTACAGACACTTTGCCCAACTAGTATGCTATATTCCCAACTCTGCATCTAGCTCCAGGTAGAATTCAAAGAGGCACAGGACAAGACTCTTGTTTTCTAGGAGCTTTCAAGCTAGTTGGTGAGTTTTGACTCACAGCTAGAAACATTTCAGAGGCACTATAATAAATGTTCAGCTGCAGGACTCTAGCTTTAAGTGCTATAGGCATCCAGATATTCTAAGTCAGTCCAATATGCTTCTCAAAATCATGTGAATGGAATTTGAGCTGTTTTAACTGCACTGAAAAATCACCTAGGAATAGCAGAGGCAATATGAAAGCCGCTAATATTGATTGCATACTTACTATTGTACAGGGACACATTTTCAACTAAATTCACAATAACCTTTGTTAAGAGTATTTTACAAAGGAGGAAATTTAATTCAGAGAACTTAATTTCCCAAGATATCCCAGCCAAAAGCTGAAATTTGGATCCAAGTGTGCCTGATTCCAAAACACAGGAAGCAAATATTTTATAGTGAGAAGAGAATAGACATGGAACCTCACTCTGCCCATCAGTAAAAGTGGGATGATAATAATACCAACCACATTATTGTTATTATAACATTGAATCACACAAATAGAATATCATTGCATATTCAAATTTTTTCAACACTTCAAATAAGGTTGTTACATGAAGTAAATGAAATGATGTATGAAGTCTCTGGTATGTATTAAGCAATTGATAAACTAAAGTTATTGTCATTTTTATTTTTGTAATGTATCAAGAAGAGCATTTATAGTGATGCACTGATTTTGAAGTATTTTAGATCTGATGCTTTTCAAAGATTTGAAGATGAGAGTGCTGAAACAGCTCTTAGGAGTATGCTTGGTTAGGTCTGTACAGAGATAATTATTTTTAAAAATTGGGGTTTGTTTGTGCAGATAAAATTTGCCACAGAAAGATGGACAAGTTAGGCTTTGATTTAACAAGATTAAGTCTCCTTGCAAACTTGTGCTATCAATAGTGCTTATTTCCATTACATTTTATTAGTTATGTATAATGGTGCTTATTGTCTTAGGCCCTAAATTCCTTGCAACAGAAAACATACTGAGCCTAATACTGCAATCCTCAGCAAGAAGGGGTTTGTGTAACCCTGTCAATGATTTCTTGGTAGCAACACAAGAGAGTGTTCTTCACCCCCACTGTAGCATTCTTTGGTCCAGGGAACAAAAGAAATTCCCTACAGATCCTCTCAGTTGGCACTGTCCCATAAGATATGGGGATGCTACTCTGGAGCTAGACACACAGTACAGAAAAAATTATAAGAGTGTTTACTAAAATGTGAAGTAGGTGTGACAAAAGCTCAGTATTAAGTGTATTGAATCAGAGTTAGGAAAGCATTTCCTCCTCAGTTTTCTTTAAATACTTATGATTATATCAAAGATAAAAATTCTAGTATTAGTCTTTGGTGTCTCTGGAAGACTTGATAATTTCTCCTTCTATCATAAAGAGAACAAGTCTCAAGCTCAGAGCTTTGAGCAGGCAACAGTGTCTGGAAGTAAATTTTCATTTCAATGTTTTGATTTTACCATATTTATTTTTAATAATACCTTCTATTTGTGGTAAACGATAATTATTTTCCATCTATGGTAGTAATATAAAGTTTTAAAAATTAAGTTTTATTAAGAAATAAGGCATGAGTCAATGTAGAAAAAATGAACTAAATGATAACTCATGGTAACCAGGTGTGGCAAAAATTTTTTAAAAGATGATATGAAGTGTGGTAAATGGATACACAAAAAGATTTTATCATCCATAGAAATAAGAAGGTAGGCTCAAAAGAATCAGGAAGATTGATTTTTTTACTGAGGTATAGTTGATGTACGTTATTATATAAGCTTCAGGTGTGCAACACAGTGATTCACACATTTTAAAGGTTATATTCCATTTATAGTTATTATAAAATATTGGCTATATTTCCTGTGTTGTACTCTATATCCTTGTAGCTTATTTATTTTATACACAGTAGTTCATACCTCTTAATCTCTTACCCCTATCTTACCCCTCCCCACTTCCCTCTCCCTACTGGTAACCATTAGTTTGCTTTCTATATCTGTGAGCCTGTTTCTGTTTTGTTATATTCTCTAAGTTGTTTTATTATTTTAGATTCTAGATACAAGTGATATCATACAGTATTTGTCTTTGTCTGACTTGTTTCACTTAGCATAATGCTTTCCAAGTCCATCCATGTTGTTGCAAATGGCACAATTTAAGTATTTTTTATGACAGTATTCCATTGGATATATATACAACATTTTAATTATTCATTCATCTTTTGATAAACACAGGTTGCTTCCATATTTTGGTAATTGTAAATAATGCTGCTATGCACATGGGGGTACATGTATCATTTTGACTCAATATTTTTTTGGATAAATACCCAGGAGTGGACTTGCTGGGTCATATGATAGCTCTATTTTTAGATTTTGAGAAAAGTTCATACTATTTTCCAAAGTGGCTGCACCAATTTACACTCTTATCAACAGAGTACAAGGGCTCCCTTTTCTCCATATCCTTGCCAACATTTGTTATTTGTGGTCTTTTTGATGATAACTATTCTGACAGGTATGAGGTGATATGGTTTTAATTTACATTTCTCTGATGACTAATGAAGTAGAGCATTTTTTCTTGTTCCTGTTTGTCATCTGTATGTTTTCTTTGGAAAAATGTCTATTTAGGTCTTCTTCCCATTTTTTAATCAGATTTTTTATTTTGATTTTGAGTTGTATGAGATGTTTATATATTTTGGATATTACACCTTTATTGGAAGGATAGATTGACTCTTAAAATTTTATATGAATATTAGGTTTACATAGAATTAAGTAGACAAAAGTAGTCCAGGGGGTTTGATAGAAATTAATTACCACTTATTTTTTTTAATGTAGCCAAACTCATTTTTACATTCATATACCTTTGCAGCCAAAGAAGTGGACCCAAGTGGTCTCGGTAAGAATAAAGTTGCTCATTGCTTTGACAGGGCGAGAGAGAGTCATGGACATATACACACTAACAAACGTAGTAAGGTAGATAGCTAGGGGGAAGCAGCCGCAAGGCACAGGGATATTAGCTCGGTGCTTTGTGACAGCCTGGAGGGGTGGGATAGGGAGAGTAGGAGGGAGGGAGACGCAAGAGGGAAGACATATGGGAACATATGTATATGTATAACTGATTCACTTTGTTATAAAGCAGAAACTAACACACCATTGTAAAGCAATTATACCCCAATAAAGATGTTTAAAAAAAAAAAGAATAAAGTTGCTCATTAAAAAGTTGCTCACTAAAAATTAAATTTGCTCAATAAAATCGTTCACTTACCCATCTAGAATCAACATTCAGCTAGCTACACATTTGATCATTCTGCAAAAGAATAACATGAACAAGCACAAATGCTGAATACATACCACACACACACGGACACATATGCATGTATTTAGAATATGATAATTTGTACCTGAAATCCTTCTGCTCAATTCATAGTCTCTGAGATGTTGGGATGGTAATTTCACTCTTTTCTCATGACCTGAACCATGACTAAAACAGTTAAGGTTTTCCAACCAGATAGTATTATCTTTAAAGTTCTAAAGGTATCTTTAAAGTTCTAAAGGTAAGATGAATTTTAAGTGAGACTAAATAATAAAGAGGGGATTAAATATAAGATAAGAAGATGGGTATGGAAGATACGATACTAAAAATAAAATGAAGCTCATGGAAATTTATTCCATCATTGAAATTTGTAGAAACCATGTTTTATAACAGAAATAATAGGTAACATTTATTGAGTCTTACCATGTGACCGTTATGCTGTACATTGGGAATACAAGTTGAAGAATAAGATGTGGTCCCTGTTCTCAAGATCCAAATAGCTAAGAAAAAAGGATCTTTAATTTAATGAGATTTTTAAAAGTACTGAATGGAATGATACATTCCCGGGTAGTAAATTTGGGGTCTAGAGAGATACATCAGTTTTTTGGGGATTAATCTTCACTTGAGGCATCAACATTCACTCAGAATTATTTATTAAGCACTAGGTAGCAATTTATTTAGACAAAGAGTTGGATCACATTGACTAAACTGTCCATTTGATTACTGGAAATCTGTTTTCAAGCCCTTGAATGTGTTGGATACTTACCTTTCAGACCAATTAGTCATAGCTGCAACAGTCTTAACTCACCTCAAGCAAGGCCTTAGAGATTTGAGGACAGGGACTTTAGAATCAAAAACATTTGGAATTGATTCTTATCTTCACCATTTATAAGTTGTGCAGCCTTTAATTTCCTAAAACTTCGTTTCTTCACTTAAAAATTGGAAAGAGCTTTGATTTTCATTAGTCTAGTAATTAGCAAGATTGAGCATCTTTTCATGTGCCCATTGGCCATCTGCATGTCTTCTTTGGAGAAATGTCTATTTAGGCCTTCTGCCCTTTTTTTGATTACATTGATTGTTATTTTGAAATTGAGCTGTTAGGCTATTTGTATATTTTGGAAATTAATCCCTTGTCAGAGATTACAGTGAAGTACCACCTCACACCAGTCAGAATGGCCATCATCAAAAAGTCTACAAATAATAAATGCTGGAGCAGGTGTGGAGAAAAAGGAACCTCCTACACTGTTGGTGGGAATGTAACTTGGTGCAGCCACTATGGAAAACAGTATGAAGTTTCCTTAAAAAACATAAAAACAGTGTTGCCATATGATCCAGCAATCCAACTCCTGAACATATATGTGAAAAAGATGAAAACTTTAATTCAAAAAGATACATATACCCCAATGTTCATAGCAGCACTCTTTACAATAGCCAAGACATGGAAGCAACCTAAGTGTCCATCGACAGATAAAAGGATTCTTATTCCCAGTGTAATATTTCTCAGCCATAAAAAAGAATGAAATAATGCCATTTGCAACATGGATGGATCTAGAGATTAACATGCTAATTGAAGTAAATGAGACAGAGAAATATAAATATCATATGATATCACTTATATGTGGAATCTAAACAAATGATACAAATTATTTAACAAACAGAAGTAGACTCACAGACATAGAAATAAACTTATGATTACCAAAGGGGAAAGGGGGGGAGGGAGGTATAAATTAGGAGTTTGGATTTACAGATACACACTACTGTATATTAAATAGATAAACAACAAGGACCTACTGTATAGCACAGGGAACTATATTCAATATCTTTTAATAATCTATAATGGGAAAGAATCTGAATAAGAATATACTCACTCACTTTGCTGTACACCTGAAACTAACACAATATTGTAAATCAACTATACTTCAATAACAAATGAAATAATGATAATATAATATAATCCACATTCTAGGGTTTTGATGAGGATTTTCTGACATAAGCATGAAAAGTACTTAGTGCAGTGTCTTAAGTATAACTCTTGACAAATGGTAGTTTTATTATTATTAAGCAGCATTTCCAAAAGCTAGTTTCTCTGAATATTAGTCTGAAAACTAGTCCGAAAACTAGTCCACATAAATAAATGAATAAACAAGTAGCTATTATTGTTTTTCTAAAAGGGACCTGTAGACAAATACTTTTGGAAAATGCCATGAGATAACTACCTCCATTGGAAGGTAAACAAGGCAAATAGCATAATAAAGCCTTTGTAAATTTCTGTAGTAAAGAAACCTAGTAAATTTTGTTTAACTCAGTCAGGATCTTAGAAGGAAACAGTTCACCTCAAGTGGTTCACATAAAGATACTTTAATCAAGCAATGTCATACAGAGTCCTGGTAAGGGTTAATGGGACAAACAAGGGATGATGAAGCACCCAAATCTAGCAACAAGCCATTTTTTACCCCTAGGGCTATAGGGGTCAGGGGAGTTAATAGTGTCTTATTTCTCTTTGAAAAGCCAACTCCTAAACCTTCAACACTCAGCTCAAATGTCATTTCATAGGTGAAGGCTTCAATTATCTCCACCAATCCTCTGATATCCTATAGATATCCTTCATTGGCCAAAGGACAAGGGACTCCCAGGTTACGAAATCCTCAGGAGTTAACTTTCAGGGATGTAGATCAAGATATAGAAAGTCAGGAAAATGGTGGAGATGGAGGTCAAATAGAATATCAAATGCCCTCAATGTTTCCTAAATATATTTGACTAAAAATCCTTTTTTTTAAAAGCTGTGGCATATCAAGTAACATACTAGCTTTCTGTGAAGCACACTTTACAAAAAATTATTATTGGGGCAATGATCTTCCTCAAGGGTCTGCTTTGTCCAAGCAGCTGCAATATAGTGATATTTTGTCAGAAGACCTGGATTCAGTGAATAACATTGAGGAATAACTCATATATTAAATGAGACAAACGTATTTTAAGCTACTAAGTGCAGTGTATTCTAATTTCCATAATAAATATGCATGAATTTGTATGGAAACTTCAAAATACAACCAGAGACAGGCTAAAATAACTTTATAAGAGCTCTGGAAAGAGTCTATAGGTCTATAGCAATCAAGCAAATACCCAATAAAGGAAAAAACAAATTCAAAACTGTAGGAAATGTCATGATGATTTTACTCACTCTTGTCCTACTCCCTCACCTTATCCTTAGTGAGGGGTGATGTGACTTTGAACTGTAGGAGGTGGGAGCCCAGCTCTTGATCTACTTTCAGGAACCAGAAGCAAAAGAGTAGACCTATCTTCAAATTTTAACCAGTCTATGAACTGCTTGAAAGACTGGTATCTGTTTTTCATAACTTGAATCTCATGCAGGGATAAACCATGTAACTCAGATGTCATGTGGGGAAATTGTTAGAAAGCAGAGAGCACTGGTTGGAAAAGCTTCTGGGGGACTACAGAACTTCAGATGCCTGAGACAATAGACTATGGATTTAAACATACAATAAACTATCTAAGAGCTCAAGGAGAAGCTGGAATGAGATGGTTTGTGAAACTAAGACATGCAAAAGCTGCTGTGTATACATTGGAAGCAAAAAGCCACATGCAGGACTCAACAAGATGCACACTCAGAAGAGACCTGAGAAGATCTTAAGCTTTCATTTAAGCCTCAAGCCTCAAAGCATGCCCAGCTACTCAGTAGATACTATTTAAGAAATCACTGTAAATATAATATTTCACCATTAAATTAATAGAACACAGATTTTAGTGGCCACACTGAAAAATGACACAGACATTACAAAAATGATTTATAAAAGATACTAAACAAACAAACAACAACAAACTATAGCAAGCCACAAAATTAAATTCTGAAGAAGGGGGAAATCCTATTTCCAGAAGCTGATTTCCAAGAGTTGCCACATTATAACATTAAAAATGTCCAGTTTTCAACAAACAGTTGTAAAACACAAAAAGTCAGGCCCAGTCACAGGGAATAAAATGAATGAACAGAAACTGTCTCTGAGGAAGCACAAGCAATCTACTTAATAGACAAAAACTACTATCAACTACCTTAACATACTCAAACAGCTAAAGAAAACCATGGTTAAGGAACTAAAGAACCAGAAGTAAAATGTATTACCAAATAGAGAATATCAATAAAAAGATAGAAACTATAAACAAGAACCAAATAGAATTTTACCAGCTGAAAAATATAACTGCTAAAATGAAAAAAAAAAATCACTGGAAATGGTCAGTGGATTTGACTAAACAGAAGAAAGAATCAATGAACTTAAAAAATAAGTTAATTGAGATTATCCAATCTGAAGGAACAGAAAGATAAAATAATAAGAAGAAAAAATTAAAAGAGCCCAAGGGACTTTTAGGACATCATCACATGTACTAACACACACATAACGGAGTCCCAGAGGGAGAGAAGAGCCATAAAGAGGCAGAAAGAATATCTGAAGACTAATGGTCAAAAAACTTCCCAAGTTTGTTGAAATACATGAATCTATACATCCTAGAAGATCAAAAATACCAAGATGAATAAACATAAAGAGAGTCACACTAACATACTACAGTCAAATTGTTGAAAGACAAATAATCTTGAAAGTGGCAAGAGTGAAGTGACATAGTACTTAAAAGAAGTTCTCAATAAGATTAACAGCCAATTTCTTTCAGGAACTATGGAGAAGAGAAGGCTGTGGGATGACATATCTTAAATGCCAATAGAAAAAAAATTAATCCACCAAGAATTTTATATCTGGAAAAACTCTCCTTCAGAAATGAAGAAGAAATTAATGAGTAAATTCCCAGATAACTGATTTGTCATCAGTAGCCTTGTCCTACAAGAAATTCTATAAGAAATTCTAAAGGGAGTTTTTAAGGCTGAAATGAAAGAACACTGTACAGTAATTGGAAGTCATGGCAAGAAATAAAGAACAATGCTAAAAGGTAACTACATATGTAAATATAAAAACCAATATTATTGTATTATTGGATTTAGACTCTTCTCTTTTTTTTTTCCTGTATGATCGAAGACACAAATGCATAGCAAAACAATTATAACTTTATGCTAATGGACAGTATATAAAAATTGAATCTGTAACAGAAACAACATAAAGAATGAGGCAATGGAAATATAAAGTAGAAGAGTTATTGTATAACATTAAAACTAAGTTGATATTCATTCAAACTATAATGTTTTAAGTTTAAGAGGTTATTGATAAAGGAAATTGAAGATAATTCAAAGCAATGGAAAGATATCCCATGCTCTTGGATCAGAAGAATCAATATTGTTAAAATGGCCATACCATTCAAAGCAGTCTACAGATTTACTGTGATCCCTATCAAATTACCCATGATATTTTTCACAGAACTAGAAAAAATAATCCTAAAATTTATATGGAACATTAAAATACCCAGAATTGCCAAAGCAATACTGAAGAAAAGGAACAAAGCTGGAAGCATAATGCTCTCAGACTTCAGAGAATACTACAGAGCTACAGTAATCAAAACAGCATGATATTAGCCCAAAAAACAGATGTATGGATCATCAGAACAGAATAGACAGCCCAGAAATAAACCCACACACCTATGATCAATTAACCTTTGACAAAAGAGGCAAGAATATACAATGGAGAAAAGACAGTCTCTTCAGCAAGTGGTGTTGGGAAAGTCAGACTACCACATGTAAATAAATGAAGTTAGAACACACTCTTACACCATACACAAAAAATAAGCTCAAAATGGCTTAGACTTAAATATGATATGATGCCATAAAAATCCTAGAAAAGAACATAAGCAAAACATTCTCTGACATAAATTGTACCAATATTTTCTTAGGTCAGTCTCCCAAGGCAATAGAAATAAAAGAAAAAATAAACAAATGGGACCTATTCAAACTTAAAAACTTATGCACACAAAAGGAAATCATAAGCAAAATGAAAATACAACCTACAGACTGGGAGAAAATATTTACAAGTGATGCAACTGACAAGGGCTTAAATTCCAAAATACAGAAACAGCTCAGACAACTCAATAAGAAAAAAAACACAAACAACCCAATCAAAAAATGGGCAGAAGACCTAAATAGACATTTTTCCAAAGAAAACATACAGATGGCCAATAGGCACATGAAATGATTCTCAATATCACTAATTAGTTTTGATGCAAATCAAAACTACAATGAGGTACCACCTCATGCTGCTAAGAATGACCATCATTAAAATGTCAAGAAACAATAAATGCTGGAGAGGATGTAGAGAAAAGTGAACCCTCCTACACTGTTGGTGGGAATGTAAGTTGGTGCAGCCACCATGGAAAACAGTATGGAGGTTCCTCAGAAAACAAGAAATGGAATTACCATATGATCCAGCAATCCCATTCCTGAGCATATATCCAGAGAAAACTGTAATTCAAAGAGATACATGCACCCCTAAGTTCATAGCAGCATTATTCTCAATAGCCAAGACATGGAAACCACCTAAATGTCCATCAACAAATGAATGGATAAAGTACATGTGAGATACACACACACACACACACACACACACACACACACACACACAATGGAATACTAAGACATAAAAAATATGAAATAATGTCATTTGCAGCAATGTGGATGGACCTAGAGATTGTCATACTAACTGAAGTAAATCATAAAGAGAAAGACAAATATATGATATCACTTATATGTGTAATCTAAAATATGACACAAATGAACTTATTTACAAAACATAAACAGACTCACAGATACAGAAAACAAACTTATGGTTACCAAATAAGAAAGGGGGTAGGAGAGGGATAAATTAGGAATTTGAGATTAGCAGATACAAACTATTACATATAAAATAGATAAACAATGCCCTACTGTATAACAAAGGGAACTATATTAAATATGCTGTAATAAACAGAAATGGAAAAGAATATGAAAAAGTATATACATAGCTGAATCACTTTGCACTACACCAGAAACGAAGACAACATTGTAAATCATCTATAATTCGATAAAAATAAATAAATAAATAAAGATAAGATGTTAAATGTAATCCCCAGGGTAACTACTAAGGAAAATACAAAATATATGGGGGAAAATGAGAAGGCAATCAAAATGGGAAAGTAGGAAAAAAAATCACAAAGGAGGAAGTAATGAAGGAATTATGAAACAAAACAGAAATAAGACATATTGAAAAGAAAATACCAAAATGGCAATAGTAAGTTCTTCCTAATTGCAATTACTTTAAAAATGATTATTTACTCATTCAATTAAAAAATGTAAAAAGTAATTACTTTATATATACATACAAAACTTTAGATTGACAAAGATAAAAAAGAGAAGCTTCATATGACTAAAATCAGAAACGAAAGTGGGGACATTAATAAGAGATCTTACAGAAATAAGAAGGATTATAAGAGAATACTATGAACAATTCTATGCCAATTAGATAATGTAGATGAAACAACTTCCTAGAAACACACAAACTATCAAAACAGATTCATGATGAAAAAGAAAATAGAAACAGACCTAAAAAAATGTAGAGATGGACTCAGTAATCAACATATCCTACTAAAACACAAAACAAAACAACAACAAACAAAAACTAAACTAAACAAAACAAACAAAAACCTCAGGACCAGATGATTTCACTGATGAATTCTACCAAACATTTTTTGAAAGAATTAGCACTAATTAACCTATTCCAAAAAAAATAGAAATGGAATGAACACTTTCTAACACAATTGTTTGAGGGTATATTATGCTGATACAAAAGCCAGATAAAGAAATCACAAGAAAAGACAGCTATAGTCCAACATCCCTTGTGAACACAAATGTAAAAATCTTCAAGAAAATCCTAACAAACCAAATCCTTCAGCATATGAAGTGGGTTATACATCATATCCAGTGGGATTTATCCCCAAAGTGCAAGGCTTATTCAATATAAGAAAGTCAGCAAATGTAATAAACTATTAATAAAACAAAGAACAAGTTTTAAAAATCATGATCACAAGTGATGCAGAAAAAGCATTTGATAAAATCCAGCATGATTTCATGATAAAGCACTAGACAAATTAAGACTAGAAGGGAACTTCCTAAGCACGAGAAAGAGCATTTATGAAAAACCTATAGCTAACATTTATAATTCAATGGTAAAATACTGAAAACTGTCCCTCCAAGATCAGAAACAAGTCTAAGGATGCTGGCTTTTACCACCTCTGTTCAACATTGTACATAAAGTTCTAGTCAGAGAAATTAGGTAAGAAAAATAAAGATATCCAAATTGGAAAGGAAGAAGTAAAATTATCTCTATTTTCAGATGACAGGATCTTATATATAGGAAGTCTTTAAAAATCCACAAGAAAACTAATTATGTTTAATCAACAAAGTGACCAAAGTTGCAGGATACAAGATCAATATGTGAATATCAGTTTCATTTCTACACAATGGCAATGAATAAACTGAAAATGGAATTTAAAAAATTTTATTTACAAGACAATTACAAAAATAAAATACTTAGAAATATGTTTAAACAAGAAGGTACAAGGCTTCTACAGTGAAAACTAGAAAATGATGCTGGAAGAAAATAAAGAAAACATAAATAAATGGAAAGGCATCAGATGATCATGAATTGGAAGACTTGATATTTTTAAGATGGCACTATGCCCCAAAGCAATCTATAGATTCAATGCAATCCTTATCAAAATCCCAATGTCCTTTTTTGTAGAAATGAAAAATCTGATCCTAAAAGTCATATGGAATTATAAGTGACACAGAATAGTCAAAATAATCTTGAAGAACAAATTCAGAGGACTCATGCTTCCCAATTTCCAAACTTAGTACAAATCTATGGTCATCAAAACAGTGTGGTATATTGACATATACACACTATTGCATATAAAATAGATAACTAATAAGAACCTGCTGTATAGCACAGGGAACTCTACTCAATACTCTGTAATGGTCTGTATGGGAAAAGACTCTAAGAAAAAAAAAGAGTGGATATGTGTAAATGTATAACTGATTCACTTTGCTGTGCATCTGAAACTAACACAACATTTTAAATCAACTATACTCTAATAAATTTTTTTAAATGTGTGGTATTGGCATAAGAATAGACACATATATCAATGGCCTGGAATTGAGAGTTCAGAAGTAAAACTCTGTCTCTATGGTCAATTGATCTTCTCATTCCATAGGAGAAAATAGTCTCTTCAACAAATGTGGCTGGGAAATGTGCTATCCACATGTAAAATAATAAAGTTAAACTTCTACTTTACACCATATACAAAATGTACCTCAAAATGAATCAAAGTCTTAGATGTAAGAGTTAAAACTCTTAGAAGAAAACTTAGGGTAAACCTTCATGACCTTGGATTTACCAATGTATTCTTGTATATGACACCAAGAGCTCATGAAAGAAAAGAAAAATACATAAATTGAACTTCATCAAAATTAAAATATTTCATGCATCAAAGGACACTCTCAAGAGAGTGAAAAATAACACACAAAGTGGGGTAAAGTATTTTCAAATTATATCTGATAAAGAACTTACCTCTAAAATAAAGAGCTCTTACACTCAATAATAAATAGACAAATAACCCAATTAAAAATGATCAAAGGATCTGAATGAACATCTCTCTAAAGAAGATACATGAATGGTCAATAAACACATGAAATGATGCTCAACATTATTAGCTTTCAGGGAAATGCAAATAAAAATCACAATAAGTTACTTAATAACTGCTAGGATAGCTATATTTAAAAAAAAGAAAATAACAAGTGTTGAAGAGGATGTGGAGAAATTGGAACCCTCATAGATTGATGGTGGGAATGTAAAATGGTGCAGCTGCTCTGGAAAATAGTTTGGCTGTTCCTCAAAAAGTGTAACATAAAATTCCAAATTCCACTCATTATATACCCAGAACAATAGAAAATGTGTGCTCAAACAAAAACTACACACAAGTTATGAGTGTCCATAGCAGCATATTCACAATGGCCAAAAGGTGGAAACAACCTGAATTTCACTGACTTATAAGTGGATAAACAAATTGTGGTACATTCATACAATGGAATATTATTTGGCCATAAAAAGCAATAAAGTAGTACAACATAGATGAACTTCAAAAACATTATGGCAAGTGAATCAAGCAAGACACAAAAAGTCACATATTGTATTATTCCAATTATATGACATATCCAGAATAGGTATATCCATAGAGACAGAAAGTAGATTAAGTGGTTGCCAGGGCTCAGGAGTGGGAGTAACAGAGAGTGGCTGCTTAATGGGTATGGGTTTTCCTTTTGTGTAATAAAAATATTTTGGGACTATATAGAGTTGATGGTTGCACAATATTGTGAATATAGTAAATGCCTATGAATTGTACATATTAGAATGATTAATTTAATTGCACAAAAAAATTCATAAATAGAAACCTCAATTAGACAGTTGGGAATCCAGAAGGGGGGGCTCTCATGCCCTGATGATGATAGAAGATCCAAACAAGAAGAACAAAGACTCTACTTCCTTCCTAGCAAGGACTCAGCCAATGAAAAGCCATGTACTCTTTGTTTACTATAGCCATCCCAACTACCTCTTCCTCTCCATAAAAGTGTTGTCCTTCCCTTGTCATTTGGAGGACTTGCACATGGTTCACCATGGTTGCAGACTCCAAATTGCAATTTTCTGTTGATCGAAATAAATGTATCTTTACTGGGGAAATATCTGGCAGTCTATTTGTTTCAGGTCAATGTTTCGGTGGCCCATACAGGGACCAGAGAAGACTCCCAATGGCTCCAACACTGGTGAGCAAACGGGTGTGGTACTCAAAATTGAGCCCATTGTCACTCACTGCTTTTCTTGCCCACCCTAGAATTTGAAGGTATGTGTTTCTCTTGTATCGGAGCTCACATTCTCTTTACATTTGAATCTCTCCAGGCTTTATTCAGAATCTTTTGAAAGATTGTGTATGTGAATACTAATTTTCCACAATGGTCTGATTTTGAGATCAGATTATTTCACTGAAACCGGCTAGCCTTTGGCACATTTCCTTTGGAATAATGGGTGCTTCTCTTAAAGCTGGCTAGCCTTTGACTCATTCTTTTAGGAACAGGGTTTCTTTCTCCAAAATGATGCTGGGATTTTCAGACTTCAGCCTACTTCTTTGGAAGGGCTGCTCTCTGGAGACTGGCTAAAAAAAAAAAAAAAAAAAGAAGAAGGCTATGGTCTGGCTTCTCCAGGAGCAAGCTGTCACTTTAGGACTGGCTGGGCTTAGTTTGCAAGCTGTTTTAATTGAGTTGTTTGTGCTGTAAGCTATTTAAGCTGTTTGAAAATGTTTTTTACTATAGAAAAAAAAACCTCTAGGAAATGTGATCCCAGTTATCTAAGTATTTTGAGGGTGCCAGCCTACAAGGACTCTGGCCAATTTTATGTTTAAAAACCAGTCGTACTTCATGCGCATTTCTATCTAAATGGACCAACCTGACCAAAGTCAATTTAGGGTATAAATGGCCATTGTGGAAAATTTTTGAATTTCCCAAGTTTAATTTTCTTAAAATTTATTTGTACTAAAATAGCTCAAAACTTTCCAGAACTGAGTGGAACTCTTATTTTGCTTTTTTGAGGTTTCCCAATGTTATCAGGAGTCTAAAATTACCTCTCTGCAAAACAGATTTTAAGATTAACTGAGGCAAAACAAATGATAAAGATAAAATGGCTCCTTAACGCCTCAGGCTCTTCTTTTTGGGCTTCTTTGTCTCAAGCACTATCTCCAGCACCATCTTTTCTCTCTCCCTCAGCTCCTTGTGACTGGACTCTGCCTCTGGCACCATCCTCCTCCTTCTCTTCTATGCTGCCTAGGCTTCCACTATACCCTCAATTCTCCCATACTAATTCTCTCATCTAACTTGCCCTTTTCTTTGAAATTCTCCCCACTCTTCCTCTCAACTTGTCAAATCCTGTCCCTGTAAAGTAGGCCTTCTGAGGATCCAGAGGCTAAAATCCTAATTTCTTATACTTCCTGGACTGAAGCTGGTGTGAGCCATAGTCAAATATTTTCCCAAAGTAACTGAAGACCCTCACATATTTGCTGAGCAATTTGCTATAATAATTTAAACCTATCAACCTGGTTTCTCTGACTTATATCATCTAGTTCATATACTTGTCAATGAAGGCCAAGCCCAGTATAGATGAAAACAACTAATGGGGAAAAGCCCGAAAGGTCTCTAGAATTGTAACTGGGAGACAAGCTCACTAACTTATTATACAATTAGGCTCAGGTAATCACTAGGTGATTTCATTCAGGGATTCCTAGGACCTTTCCAAAACTTGCTGATTGGAACAAAATTCAAGCTTGCACACAGAAATATTATAAACCTGTTCATAAATATTACAATCAACTTCAGATTGTTTTTATAGAAAATTCTGGTCATCCTTCAGATGTTGATTCCACCTGGGTAGTTTTTAACTTGATATTTATTAATTGGCTGAACTGAGACCTTTCCCTTCTAGTAAAAAGGACCAGGATGGAATGGGAAACTATGTCCACTCCAGATTTGGTAATCATCTCTCTCCCACTCGGGATGAGTCACCTCAAAGGAAGACCACCAAAATTCTTAATCTTCAATTTCAGCAAATGAAGGCTCCTAAACAAAAACAAAACCTTCCTAGTTTTTACTATTATTGCAAGTAGCCAGGACACTGGAATAGAAATTGTTACAAATTTAAGGGCTTTAGGCATCTTCAGCCCTCTAACCAGCCTTTCCAACATCCTCCCAATTCTCAATATGGGGCTTTGAAGAACTATAGCAGCTCTTCTCAATCTTCCCTCTTAATCAGTTTGGAGAAATTTTTTTTCCAGATTGGAGATGAATTTTTTCTAGTCCTAATTGATACTGGAGCCACACTCTCAGGGCTTCACCACACTGTTATAAAACAGCCCCTGCCTTGGAATTCTAAGACAGTTCAAATAGTGGGGATCTGTACTAAACATCAAGAGTTTCCTGTCTCTGAACTTATTCACTTTTGTTTAGGCCCTTTGAGAGATACACACCATTTTGTCCTTAGTTCCTCCACCTCTGTCCGTTTATTAGGCTGAGACTTCTTAGAGAATTATCATGCCAGAATTTCTTCCTCCCAAAAGAGAAGAATATTTCTAAAATTGTACAGTAGTCATCAAAGTAACCAACTAGGTGAATTAAATAACGCTTTGACATATTTTATTTGTTCCAACTCTTGGTACTAGAGCAGATTCTGGAAACACTGATCATTTGTCCTTATTGAATCAGCTACCATTTTCCTTATGAGCAAAATCTCCAACTGATGTTGGCAAAATTCACAGCACAACTCCCATCAAAATTCAGATAGATCACTTAAAACCTTTTCCCAGAATTAATTAATATCCTATAAGTAAGGAAGTCCTTCAAGACATAAGGCCCATAATAGAAGATTACAAGGCTCAAGGCCTCATTATCCCTTTTACTAGCTAGCCCCTGTAGCATTCCCATTGTACTGGTGAGAAAACCTAAGGACTGAGTGTGGAGGTTTGCTCAGGACCTCTAAGCAATAGACAACATTGTTATCCATTGACACTCTGCCGTTCCTAACCTCATAGGTTATTAACATCCATTCCAACCAGAAGCAAAGTCTTTACTGTAATTGATATGTGCCATGCATTCTTTAGCATTTCAGTTGATAAAGCTAGCCAATACCATTTTGCCTTCACTCAGGAAGAAAAACAATTCACCAGGACAGTAATGCCTCAGGGTTATACTGTGGGTGCTTCTTATTTCTTGCAAATCCTTAAGGGTGATCTGGATGACATAAAGTTCTCCAGAGGTTTTACTTTGTTGCAATATGTGAATGATTTGCTTCTTTGTTCTTCTTCTCAAGCCTTCTCACAGAAAGACAGAGTCCATTTGCTATAGCTTATAGCCTTAAAGGGCCGTAAGTTTGCCAAAAAAAATCAGTTTACCCAAACCTAGGTTTGATATTTAGGGTATCTGGTATCAGAACAAAGGCAACACCTAGATCCAGATAGACTTCATCATGTCCTAAGTTTCCAAAAATGCAAAACTAAGCACCAACTGCTAGGTTTTCTTGGGCTAATTGATGAATGCCAAAATTGTATTCCAAATTTTTCTTTTATGGCCGAACATCTATATATTTTACTCCACAATAACAACCCGACCCAATTTTATGGGGAGAACTGGATGATGCGTAACCTTCAAGGTTTTAAAGGAGAATTTGAGGGACACACTTGCCCTTGGGCATCCCAATTATCAGGTTTCTTTCTCCTTTTTGTATATGAAAAAAAGGGAATGGCCTTGGGTTACTCACCCTAAAACATGCAAGCCACAATTGTCCCATAGGGTACTATAGCCAGGAACATGACCCTGTGACACCCCTTGCCTTAGAGCTGTTGACCTGAAACAAGTAGACTGCCAGTTATTTCTCCAGCAAAGATGGGTTTCTTCAGGATCAGCAGATAATTGCAATTTGGGGTCTGCAAACATGGCGAGCCCCTTGCAAATCTCTGCACAGCAAAGGAAAAAGAATGCTTTTATAAAGAAGAAAAGGAAGTTGGGAGGGCTATAATAAACAAAAAATCTATGGCTTTTCATTGGCTCAGTCCTTGTCAGAAAAGGAGTCTTTCTCCTTCCTGTTTTGCTCTGCTGTCATCTCAGGGTATGAGAGTTTACCCTCTGGTCTCCCAAATTTATTTGAGGTTTCTGCTTATTATTTTTTTTTAAGATGTTGCAGGTAGGAGTTTATTAATTAATTAATTTATTTTTGCTGTGTTGGGTCTTCGTTTCTGTGCGAGGGCTTTCTCTAGTTGTGGCAAGCGGGGGCCACTCTTCATTATGGTGTGCAGGCCTCTCACTATCACGGCCTCTCTTGTTGCAGAGCACAGGCTTCAGATGTTCAGGCTCAGTAGTTGTGGCTCACGGGCCTAGTTGCTCCGCGGCATGTGGGATCCTCCCAGACCAGGGCTCGAACCCGTGTCCCCTGCATTAGCAGGCAGATTCTCAACCACTGCGCCACCAGGGAAGCCCCTATTAATTTTCTATAGTGCCACTGTGGGCACCGATGTTTGGGTTAAGGTCACCAAGAGAATCCTTGTAGGATCCTCTTTAACCATTTGTGTACCTCTGGATCTAGTTCCTTGTCAGAAATGGTCTTGTCCTTTATACTGGGGACACAAACCACCAAGGATGTACTGTAGAAATTAAATCTTTACCACACTTTTGCCCTCCACTTTTCTTTTTACTTACAAATATAATAGTACACATCGATTGATTGAGTCATTCATTCAAAAAAGTTATTGAGCACCTAATATGTTCCATGTATAGTGCTAGACACTAGAGATACAGTAGTGAGCAAGAGAGACATGGGCCCTACCCTCAAAGAGCTTACAGATTAGTGGGGGCTAGAGGAATAAAATATACTTATATTCAATTTTAATTACAAATTATGGAACTATTGATATAGGAGGAGTACAGTGTGCTGTGAAGGAGTGTAACAAGGGAGAGTAATTTAAATGTGGGGGTCAAGGGAAGCCTCTGTGTTTTAGTCACTTTGAAAGTGAGAATGAGAATAAAAATAAATTAAGTGTGTGAATATTTGCTAGAAGAGCATTACAACCAAGGGCCTTGAGGTGGGAGTCAGTTTCAAGAGTTCAAAGAAGAGCTGAAATAGTATAGGCCAGGAAGAGAAAGTGATAGGAAATTAGTTCCTAGAAGAAGTCAAAAGCCAAATCATGAAGAGTCTTTTGATTATAGTGAAGAGCTTGGTTTGTGTTACACATATGATAGGAATCCACTGGTGGCTTCTAAGCAACAGTTTTATATGACCTGATTCATATTTTTAGAAAAAGACATTCTGAGGTCACAATGAAGAGTGGGTTCTAGGGATTAAGAGTGTAGTGAGGAGTACATTCAGAAGGTTAGAGTAAAACAATTTAGAAAATGCATAAAAGCACAGAAAAGAAAAGAAAATTATTTTTGCTCTGAGATAACCACTATTATGACTCTGGCGTGTTTTCTTTTCCTTACTTATTCAAACAAAAATGAAATTGTAATGTGCACATTGTTTTTCAACAAGCCTTTTGCATTAATGTTCTGAAGCCAATTTTAATGGAACTTTCTAGAAAGAGCAAAGGAAGAGGTTAGGTATTTCCTACTTCCCATTTTAACTTGACTTGTGTCTGGTGCCTGTTCACATCTTACTATCTGTCCTCTGACTATGGTACTGCTTTGCATTGTCCATATGTGTCCAGATAAGTGAAGGAGATGTGAAGGAGCCTGGATGTAGCATCAGCAGCCATAAAGCATACCATCTTTTAATCTTTGCTTCTTTGAAATTCTAACCGCCTGTATCCTTCACTTATCTACCCCAGACACTTTGTGCCTTACTCTTCCCCCATGCCCCATTCACTTGCATCAGTGTCCCTGGACTTTTCTCAGAAAGTCTGATATTCCTTCATAGAGCCACTGAATGGCAGAACTAGAAAGGACCTCAAATATCATAAAATCCAACCCTCTCATTTGGAAGAAGAAGAAATTGAGTCCCAGAAAGGGCTAATAATTTGTGTGAGGTTACAGCAAATGAGCAGCAGAGTGCAGACTAGAACTTGAGTGTCCTAACTGCCAAGCCAGTGCTCTTTCCTCTACAGCAGCAACAATTTCTTTCATAATTATCAGTAAATCCAGCCACCAGTACATGTTTATCAGTAACAGACTCAGGGTCAGAGAGAAAACAGAAACAGAACAGAACCCAGGCCTGCAGGACTGAAAACAATCTGAGTTCTCACTGGCTCAAGGTTAGTTTGGGCTCAAGGTTAGGGAGCACTAGTGAATTGGTTGCTTTCTACAACTTTATTATTTATCTTCTTCCCAAGTGATGTCTTTCTTTCTTTCTTTCTTTCCTTCTTTCTTTCTTTTTCTTTTTTTCTTTCTTTCTTCCTTCCTTCCTTCCTTTCTTTCTTTTTCTTTCTTTCTTTTTTTCTTTCTTCTTTCTTTGCTCTTCTTTTCTTTCTTCTTTCTCTGCTTTTCTTTCTTTTTTCTTTCTTCCTTCCTTTCTTTCTTTCTTCCTTCCTTCCTTCTTCCCTCCCTTCCTCCCTCCCTCCCTCCCTTCCTTCCTTCCTTCCTTCCTTCCTTCCTTCCTTCCTTCCTTCCTTTCTTTCTTTCTTTCTTTCTTTCTTTCTTTCTTTCTTTCTTTCTTTCTTTCTTTCTTCTTTCTTTCTTCTTTCTTTCTTTCTTTTTCTTGTTTTTAAGCCTGACTCATACTAGCTCTCTGCTTTTGGCCACCCTGAGTCAAATTTTTGCATGTTAGTTAAATATCAAATTTGTAAACTGAGTCAAACCAAGACATAGTTACTGGTAGTAGAATCAGAGAGTTAAATGAGAGTAAGTTCTGATTTCCATGGAAATAGTCATCTAACCCAGAGATTATTTGCAAATGACCAAGATTAAATATGTTAATGAATCAGCACCAGTTATTACATATTTCCAGAGTCCTATAGTAAGTGATCCCACAGTAAGTAGTGTTAGAATGGGGACTGAGATCCAGATATCCTGATTTCCAGTCCTGTTCTCTTCATCTTTATCTTTAGTTAGATGTCCGAAAGGCTAGTCTTTATAAAGTTGACATCAATAAGTGTTACGAGGTTTGTGCACTTATTATTCTCCCTTTAATTACCATTACAACTGATAGGATCTAAGGGCCTGAAAAGGAATTCTTTTTTCTCTCAAACTTTATTGAAGAATAATTAACAAATATAGTTATATATATTTAAAGTATACAAAATGATAATTTAATGTACATGTATAATGAATATCTGCCACTATAGTCACTGAATCTTGGCAGATCAGTTGAATTGCTAAATACAAATGGGGTCACAGTCTGGTTGATTCTTGGTCAACTAGGTAACCATGTTACAGCAGACTCTGACTTTTGTAGCTCTGTAAAATGTGTTTGTAAGCTATTCATTAAATGTTAAAACATTAAAATATGTTTTTGAAAGGTTGATTACTTTTAACATTTATGGTGTGGTTGTTGCTGTTAACAAAATATAATTTATGCCTTCTTTCCTCAGCAGGGGAGTGGAGGTGTGAAGGAATGGGTGCTGAATAAATATAATATCTCACAAGATTAATTAAATTTTCCTTCTTTCTTTTATATTATCATTTCTTTATTTTATTCCACTGAATTCAATAAAGTGTTGATAAAGTCAGACTTGTATGAATTCTATCCAAGTTGTTTATAGAACCACCTTTTTGTGTTTCCTATAGACAGGAAGCTGTTCTTGCTCTTGCTTTCACTTCAGCTCCAGTTCTAGCTTGACATTCTTGAGTCACTCTATCTCCTTTGGGACATTCTTCTCCTTTGGTCACTGGTGGCATCCCAATTAGATTTTCATTGTACTTCTGTGGGTTTGTCCCACCTGGAGGCCAATGATAAGTTACTGCCTTGATCACAAACTAGGGTCCAACATTTGTGAAACTAGGTTAATGGAAGAACAGCTATGGGAGGGAGGAGAATGCTACAAAAAGGACCATATATAGTCTAGGACAAGAATGTGAGTGGGTATACAAGGAAAATTTAACCTTTTTGTTGGTTATTGGTAGCTTATCGTTGCATATAGGCCTCAAGTTGTATTTAGTATCACCTCTTAGTGCCCTACTTCAGCATATCTCTTTTGGCATCCACTGCCAATGGCAGAAAAACCCAGAGTTCTTGGCCTGGCATCTACTCTAGCCCCAGGCTTCTTTACCCAGCCCATCTTCATCTATTTCTCTGCTCCAGCTAAATTATTTTTTTTCACTTCCTCTCAGAATTTTCCAACTCTCTGCCTCCTGACTCCTCTTCCCAGAAGACACTCTCTACTATTCAGCCTATTAAAATCCCATCATCCTTTACTTTAGATCCCACCTGATTCAGGAATGTATCACTATTCTTTTTTTTTTTATGTATCACTATTCTTATCACACTCAGTGATGTCTCTTTCCTTTGTGCCCCTGAAGCACCAACTGGCTGGACCATACCTATTGTATTTAGCATACTTGGCATAGAATCTAAGTTAGAAAGGATGCTTAGAATTTGCTTCTGTGTAACTAGAGTTCAAGAGTAGCAATCCAGGTGGAAAGAATCAGAGAGTGAAGGGTAGTTTCTTAGGAGAGTCAAATTGATTCTGCATTTGCAGGATTCAGAAAATGCTATTTGTCAATGTTATAGAATAGAGGAGTAGAATGTGATGGAAAGAGAAAGTTTAAGCCTTTTCTTCCCCACACCCAAATACCATTCCTTGATGTAGCTGTTGTCAAATGACTTCATTTCAGGGAAAGAAACAGAGATGTAGTTTTACAGTAAGGTAGGATTTAAGCTGCATCTTAAATAATTGGTAGAACTTGACAGAGAGAAGCAAAGGCATACATGGCAAGGAAACAGTGTGAGCAAAGGCAGAAGTGTGCATGTTCAATGTTTTTTACGAAGACTTTTTGCATATTTCATATTTATGCAGATTTGATTATCCAATATGTTTAACCAGACTAGGGATTGTAGCACTGCACTGAATGAAAGAAGTACTTTGAATATTTAAGTGCCCCCAACAAATGTATCCATGTCCAAAAAATGTTGCTAGGTAACCTATTCCTGCCCTCAGCTCTCCCCTTTACAACTGTAGGTCCCTCTAGATTTGTTTCAAATCAATTTCTTCCCAAAGTTCTGGAGACCTTGTCTTTCATCTACAGAATTTATTCATAGGAGATACTATGCCCTATTTTATCGTCTTTGCTTCCCTAAGGCTATAGTCAGTCTCTGATATTTAATTTCTTCAGAGATCCATAACTCTAATCATAACTCTCTCCTCCAAAAGGCTGGACCTAATTAACTCATGGCTGGGGACAAGGTAAATGGTTCCTTCTGTTACTCTCCAGTCCTCAGCAAATATTGCCTTGACCCTGGGCAATACTTCTAATTTTCACATTTTCTATGTTACTGATAGGTTGCTTAATATCTTTAATAATATTCTCTGTGTTTTTATAGGTTAAGAGGGACACTTTATCTCCCTTCCCTGATTCCTTTCTTAATGCTACCTCTCTCTGTGGCCTTATGTTTAAGTAATCATTATAGCTTAAAAATAATTTTTGTTTATATTTTTTATTGAATCTTTGCAAGAGTCTTGCAAAGCAGAAGGAGCAAAGATTATTAACACGATATTGAAGATGAAGAAACAGCTTCAGAGTGGTAAAACATCTTGCTCAATAGCACACAGTTAAGAAAGAGCAGAAGTACTACTAGAACCTAATTATTATCAATCATTTACAGCTATAGACTCATGCTTTCCATTTTTTGAACTCTTGCATTACAGTATTTTTGGGAACAGGAAATATAGGGATGGGGTGGGCTATTTGCCTGGCCCCATAAATACTGGATAAAGGTAACTGCATATATCCTGTCCTCTAGAAGTAGGAATAAATTGGAGTTTCCTGGAGAATTATGATAACTTCAAGAGAGTTGGTAAGTCATTCTGTTTTCTGTGCATCTCCAAATCTTTTGGATAATATTCATTACTCATGATAACAATAGACCAACTTCAAATAAAGTATTAATGTAGCTCAAATAAGACTTCAAATACATAAGGGAATTTCTATCAAGCACTCTTAAAGAGGAAGGGAGCAAAGCCCAGAGTGAGCAGATGCTTTCTTAAAAGCATTATAAGAGGGGACTTCTCTCGTGGTCCAATGGGTAAGATACCAGCTTCCCAATGCAGAAGGCTCAGGTTCTATCCCTGGTGGGGGAATTATATCCTGCATGCATACCACAACTAAGAAGTCCACATGCCAAAACTGAGAGCCCGCATGCCACAACTAAAAGATCCCACATGCCACAATGAAGATTCAGGACTGACACAACTAAGACCCTGCACAGCCTAAATAAATAAATAAAAATAAATTTGAAGAAAAAAGTGTAATAGGAAATGCAAAATAACCTCCTGAAGTGCAATAAAGCAGTTTTACATATATTTTTTTCTTAATGAAACAATAATGTTTTTTCGATATTTAATTATATATGCAGTTACATATATACATATATATGTATATATATCTTATATATTATATAAAAATATATGTATAAATTTTAAGCTGGCAATATTTATGGTCCAAGAAATTTTAGGTGTCATAAACAACTAGTCACAACTTGGTAATCCAGAACACAAATATCTGGTGACCTCAGCTATCCAAGCGCAGCTGACAGAGCCAAGAAGGAAGCAAAATACATCTGCATAGCCCAAAGAGATGCCATAAAATTCATCAACTGAAACCCACATACTTTGTGTCATAGGAGATTTTTTTCCCTTTTCCACACACACACCCTCTCCAAATAAAATAAAATAAGCAGGATTTAACTCATGTTTGTTAAATTTAACCTTAAACTCTGTTAAAACTAGCATGATTGGTGTGTTTTCAAAGCTACAAAAGATTAGAAAGAACTAATTGAAATGATAGGGATTTCATTAAATAGAAACACTGACAATGGAAAGAAATAAGAATGGATCACCTGAAAAGGTGGAGAAAGAAGCACTTAAAAATCCATGGGCAATAAATCTGGAGGAACCAAGATGGTGGAGTACAAGGACATGCTCTCACTTCCTCTTGTGAGAACACCAGAATCACAGCTAGCTGCTGGACAATCATCGACAGGAAGACACTGGAACTCAGCAAAAAAGATATTGCACACCCAAAGACAAAGCAGAAGCCACAGTGAGATGGTAGGAGGTCTCAATCACAGTAAAATCAAATCCCATAATTGCTGGGTGGGTAACTCACAGACTGGAGAACACTTATACCACAGAAGTCCACCCACTCAAGTGAAGGTTATGAGACCCACGTCAGAATGCCCAATCTGGCAGTCTGGCAATGGGAAGAGGAATTCCTAGAGAATCAGACGTTGAAGCCTAGTGGAATTTGGTTTCAGGACTTTGACAGGACTGGGGGAAACAGAGACTCCACTCTTGGACGGCACACACAAAGTAGTGTGCATATCGGGACATGGGGGAAGGAGCAGTGAGACCAGGGGAGACTGAACCAGACCTACCTGCTATTGTTGGAGGGTCTCCTGCAGAGGAAGGGGGTGGCTCTGTTTCACCATGGGGAAAAGGACAATGGCAGCAGAAGTTCTGGGAACTATTCCTTGGTGTGAGCCCTCCCAGAGTCTGTCATTATCCCCAACAAAGAGCCCAGGTAGCTCCCAGTGTTGGGTTGCCTCAGGCCAAACAATCAACAGTGAGGGAATCCAGCCCCACTCATCAGCAGTCAAGCAGACTAAAGTTTAACAGAGCTCTTCCCACCGGAGCAACAGTCAGCTCTACCCACCACCAACCCTCCCATCAGGAAGCTTACTCAAGCCTCTTAGATAGCCTCATCCACCAGAGGGCAGACAGCAGAAGCAAGAAGAACTACACTCCTGCAGTCTGTGAAAGATAGACAAGATGAAAAGGCAGAGGGCTATGTACCAGATGAAGGAATAAAATAAAACCCCAGAAAAACAACTAAATGAAGTGGAGATAGACAACCTTCCAGAAAAAAGAATTCAGAATAATGATAGTGAAGATGATCCAGGACATCAGAAAAACAATGGAGGCAAAGATAGAGAAGATGCAAGAAATGTTTAACAAAGACCTAGAAGAATTAAAGAACAAATAGAAATGAACAATACAATAACTGAAATGAAAACTACACTAAAAGGAATCAATAGCAGAATAACTGATGCAGAAGAACGGATAAGTGACCTGGAAGACAGAATGGTGGAATTCATTGCTGTGGAACAGAATAAAGAAAAAAGAATGAAAAGAAATGAAGACAGCCTAAGAGACTTCTGGGACAACATTAAATGCAACAACATTCGCAATATAGGGATCCCAGAAGGAGAAGAGAGAAAGTACCAGAGAAAATATTTGAAGAGATTATAGTCAAAAACGTCGCTAACATTGGAAAGGAAATAGCCACCTAAGTCCAGGAAGCACATCGAGTCCCATACAGGATAAACCTAAGGGGAAATATGGTGAGACACATGGTAATCAAATTGGCAAAAATTAAAGACAAAGAAAAATTTTTGAAAGCAGCAAGGGAAAAATGAAAAATAACATACAAGGGAACTCCCATAAGGTTAACAGCTGATTTCTCAGATGAAATTCTACAAGCCAGAAGGGAGTGGCATGATATACTTAAGACGATGGAAGGGAAGAACCTACAACCAAGAATACTCTACCTGGCAAGATCTCATTCAGATTCGATGGAGAAATGAAAAGCTTTACAGACAAGCAAAAAGTAAGAGAATTCAGCACCATCAAACCAGCTCTACAACAAATGCTAAAGGAACTTCTCTAAGTGGGAAACACAAGACAAGAAAAGGACCTACAAAAACAAACCCAAAACAATTAAGAAAATGGTCATAGGATCATACATATCAATAATTACCTTAAACGTGAATGGATTAAATGCTCCAAACAGAAAACATAGGCTTGCTGAATGGATACAAAAACAAGACCCATATATATGCTATGCACAAGAGACCCACATCAGACGTAGGGACACATACAGACTGAAAGTGAGGGATGGAAAAAGATATTCCATGCAAATGGAAATCAAAAGAAAGCTGGAGGAGCAATACTCATATCAGATAAAATAGACTTTAAAATAAAGAACGTTACCAGAGAAAAGGAAGGACACTATATAATGATCAAGGGATCAGTCCAAGAAGAAAATATAACAATTATAAATATATATGCACCCAACATAGCAGCACCTCAATACATAAGGCAACTGCTAACAGCTATAAAAGAGGAAATCGACAGTAGCACAATAATAGTGGGGGACTTTAATACCCCACTTAAACCAGTGGACAGATCATCCAAAATGAAAATAATTAAGGAAACAGAAACTTTAAATGACACAATAGACCAGATAGATTTAATTGATATTTACAGGACATTGCATCCAAAAACAGCAGATTACACTACCTTCTCAAGTGTGCACGGAACATTCTCCATGATAGATCACATCTTGGGTCACAAATCAACCCTCAGTAAATTTAAGAAAATTGAAATCATGTCAAGCATCTTTTCTGAACACAAAGCTATGAAATTAGAAATGAATTACAGGGAAAAAAACGAAAAAACCACAAACACATGGAGGCTAAACAATACGTTACAAAATAACGAAGAGATCACTGAAGAAATCAAAGAGGCAACAAAAAATACCTAGAGACAAATGACAATGAAAACACAACGATCCAAAACATTTGGCATGCAGCAAAAGCAGTTCTAAGAGGGAAGTATATAGCAATAAAGCCTACCTCAAGAAACAAGAAAAATCTCAAATAAACAATCTAACCTTACACCTAAAAGAACTAGAGAAAGAAGAATAAACAAAACCCAAAGTTAGCAGAAGGAAAGAAATCATAAAAGTGAGACCAGAAATAAATGAAATAGAAACAAATAAAACAATAGCAGAGATCAATTAAAGTAAAAGCTGATTCTTTGAGAAGATAAACAAAATTGGTAAACCATTAGCCAGATTCATCAAGAAAAAGACAGAGAGGACTCAAATCAATAAAATTAGAAATGAAAAAGGAGAAGTTACACCAGACACTGCAGAAATACAAAGCATCCTAAGAGTCTACTACAAGCAACTCTATGCCAATAAAATGGACAACCTGGAAGAAATGAACAAATTCTTAGAAAGGTATAACCTTACAAGACTGAACCAGGAAGAAATAGAAAATATGAACATATCAATCACAAGTAATGAAATTGAAACTATGATTAAAAATATTCCAAAAAACAAAAGTCCAGGACCTGATGGATTCACAGGTGAATTCTATCAAATATTTGGAGAAGAGTTAATACATATCATTCTCAACTCTTCCAAAAATTTGCAGAGGAAGGAACAAATCCAAACTGATTCTACAATGTAAAAATCACCCTGATAACAAAACCAGACAAAGATATTACAAAAAAAATTACAGACCAATATTACTGATGAATACAGATGCAAAAATCCTCAACAAAATACTAGCAAACAGAATCCAACAACACAGTAAAAGGATCATACACCATGATCAATTGGGATCTATCCCAGGGATGCAAGGGTTCTTCAGTATAGGCAAATAAATCAATGTGATATGCCATATTAAGAAATTGAAGTTTAAAAACCATATGATCATCTCAATAGATGCAGAAAAAGCTTTTCACAAAATTCAACACCGATTTATGATAAAAACTCTCCAGAAAGTGGGCATAGAGGGAACTTACCTCAACATAATAAAGGCCATATACGACAAAACCCCAGCAAACATCATTCTCAATGGTGAAAAACTGAAAGAATTTCCTCTAAGATCATGAACAAGACATAGATGTCCACTCTCACCACTATTATTCAACATAGATTTGGAAGTCCTAGCCATGGCAATAGAGAAGAAAAAGAAATAAAAGTAACACAAATTGGAAAAGAAGATGTAAAACTGTCACTGTTTGCAGATGACATGATACTATACATAGAGAAACCTAAAAATGCCACCAGAAAACTACTAGAGCTAATCAATGAATTTAGTAAAGTTGCTGGATACAAAATTAACGCACAGAAATCTCTTGCATTCCTATACACTAATGATGAAAAATCTGAAAAAGAAATTAAGGAAACACTCCCATTTACCATTGCAAAAAAAAGAATAAAATATGGAGGAATAAACCTACCTATGGTAACAAAAGATGTGTATGTAGAAAACTATAAGACACTGATGAAAGAAATTAAAGATGATACCAACAGGTGGAGAGCTATACCATGTTCTTGGATTGGAAGAATCAATATTGTGAAAATGACTATACTACCCAAAGGAATCTACGGACTCAATGCAATCCTATCAAATTACCAATGGCAATTTTACGGAACTAGAACAAAAGAATTTAAAATTTGTATGGAGACACAAAAGACCCCGAATAGCCAAAGTAGTCTTGAGGGAAAAAAACAGAGCTAGACGAATCAGATTCCCTGACTTCAGACTATACTACAAAGCTACAGTAATCAAGACAATATGGTACCGGCACAAGAACAGAAACATAGATCAATGGAACAAGACAGAAAGCCCAGAGATAAACCCACGCATCTATGGTCAACTAAACTATGACAAAAGAGGCAAGGATATACAATGGAGAAAAGACAGTCTCTTCAATAAGTGGTGCTGGGAAAACTGGACAGCTACATATAAAAGAATGATATTAAAACACTCCCTAACACCATTCACAAAAATAAACTCTAAATCAATTAAAGACCTAAATGTAAGACCGAAAACTGTAAAACTCTTAGAGGAAAACATAGAAAGAACACTCTTTGACATAAACCACAGCAAGATCTTTTTTAATCCACCTCCTAGAGTAATGGAAATAAAAACAAAAATAAACAAATGGGACCTAATGAAACTTCAAAGCTTTTGCACAGCAAAGGAAACCATAAACAAGATGAAAAGACAACCCTCAGAATGGGAGAAAATATTTGCAAATGAATCAACGGACAAAGCATTAATTTCGAAAATATATAAACAGCTCATGCAGCTCAATATTAAAGAAACAAACAACCCAATCCAAAAATGGGCAGATCTAAATAGACATTTCTCCAAAGAAGCCATAAAGATGGACAAGAAGCACATGAAAAGCTGTTCAACATCACTAATCATTAGAGAAATGCAAATCAAAACTACAATGAGGTATCACCTCACACCAGTTAGAATGGGTATCATCAGAAAATCTACAAACAACAAATGTTGGAGAGGGTGTAGAGAAAAGGGAATCCTCTTGCACTGCTGGTGGGAATGTAAATTGATACAGCCACTATGGAGAACAATATGGAGATTCCTTAAAAAAACTAAAAATAGAATTACCATATGATCCAGCAATCCTACTACTGGGCATATACCCAGAGAAAACCATAATTCAAAAAGACGCATGCACCCCAATGTTCATTGCAGCACTGTTTACAATAGCCAGATCATAGAAACAACCTAAATGTCCATCGACAGATGAATGGATAAAGAAGTTGTGGTACATATATACAATGGAATATTACTCAGCCATAAAAAGGAATGAAACTGGGTCATTTGTTGAGATGTGGTTGGATCTAGAGACTGTCATACAGAGTGAAGTAAGTCAGAAAGAGAAAAACAAATATCATATATTAACGCATGTATGTGGAACCTAAAAAATGGTACAGATGAACCGGATTGCAGGGCAGAAATTGAGACACAGATGTAGAGAAAATATGTATGGACACCAAGGGGGAAAGCCGGGGCATGGGTGGTGTGCTGAATTGGGTGATTGGGATTGACATGTATACACTGATGTGTATAAAATTGATGACTAATAAGAACCTGCTGTATAAAAAAATAAATAAAATTTAAAATTTAAAAACAAAAAACAGCTAATACTAAACTCTCTTTGTGTTATTTGTATGGAAATATGTTAATATATATATTTCAGACATTACATGGAATTCCTAAAAATCTTATATGTTCTGGTATCATGTTATATGTCATAATTCTAGTGATTATTTTAAAATGTATATCTCAGAAATAACTAAATTTCCTTGTCAATTGCATTATTTTGAACTTTCATCAAATCTTTAACCGTGGTCATTTTTAAATCTTTTGACATTTACAGACAGTTCTGTTTGTACTCTGATGTTTTTGCAAAAATATTCCTATAAAAGGGTTTCATCTTCAAGAAATTCATGGAAAAGACTGACAAGCGCAGGTTTCTGGTACATGACTATACTGCTAAACTGAATGAATAATCATTTTCAGAACTCTAATGGAAAACTGATGAATTCATAAAAGGGCTAACAAAAGATCAAGATGAAATAAAATTAATTACATGGGACTGAGTGAACTGATGATTATGATTATAATTTTTGTGACTTTCTGTTTGAATAAAAAAATAAATAAAAAATAAATCCACTACATATGTTAAAAAAAAAAAAGAAATCCATGGGACAATTTTAGTGTAGGTACAGGCAATCCTACAAATTTCAATACCTCCGAAAGAAGCAAATGTATACAGTAAAATAACTGAAGTTTATAATATGACCTTCAGTCATCCTAAAAAGATTACATTAAATGTTAGAGTTGAACCTCTTCTTAAATAATAACAATATTAATACTAATAATAACAAAAGCAAACATTTGTAACATACTTAAGAGTTTATAAAGCACTTTCTAAAAAGTATGCTTCATATTGAGATCATCTAGTCTAGCTTCTTTATGGACAAATAATAAAACTAAATCCCAAAGAAAGATAACTTACCCAAAGTCACATAGGTTATTAGTGGCAGACCTGAAACTAGGATCCTGGTTCTCTGAATCTGGATTAATGCTTCTCTCATACACCATGTACCCTTGTTTAAAACAAATGGCTTATGTGGGTTGGAAAGAATATAATTTATAAATATTTGCACCTAAAATGGTGTTTTAAATATTCAGATACTTAAAGAGCTACTTGATCATTTCTACTGAAATACAATTGTCTAAAATACAGATTCCTCGAGGACTTCAGAAAATCTAGATTTTACCCTGCCACCACCATCGTGGTAAATGTTATCTGTTTTTGTTTTGTTAGGCAATCACTATTACAAAAAAATTCACACAAAACATTTTGTGAATTTCCAATCTTATAAAGACAAGAAGATAAGTTTATAAATATATAAAGTTTTATAAATTTTATAAAACTAACCACTACTTTTTAAAATACCATTTTAATGAAATCCAAATATGAAATTTTAATTATCAAATTTTCCAGTGGGAGTTATTTGTATTACAAAATGACTTAACCACAGAGATTCCAAAAATAACAATTTTTCTTTCTGCATTTTTAATAAAATTCAATTCACCACTGTTCTCCTTACATGTATCTTTACTTGTGAGAAATGAGGTCCAACCGAAAAACTATATGCCTGTGTTTGATCCTTCATTAACTCACAGTTTACATATATCAGGTTGTGACTGAGGATGTTTATAGAGGAATTAATCTAGGCAGACCATGGCACAGTTGATTTTAATGAAAGAATAAACAAAATATTTGCTAAATGAGTGTCATTATATAAAAGCATACATTACTTCACACATACAGACATCCAAGCAAAGAGCTTTCATTGCAAACTCTGAAACTCTGAAGTTCGTGAAATACATTAGGATACAATATTATTTTGTGTTTAAGCTGTATGTGTTGTGTGTGAATCTCATGATAGTTTTGAGATATTTGGGGTGAATCCAAATTGTTTATTTCCCTAAGGGGAGAAAATGAAAGTCTCATAGATATTCCAAGTTATAAGGATATTAATTCCCATAACTCCTAATAATATTAATAAACATTTCTTTAGGCTACTTTTCTCAGTGCATATTTTCTTTTTTTCTTTTTACTTTTAATTTTAAAAAATTCCTATAAAGGATTAATTACATGGCAATACATTATCCTTGAAAAGAATGATAGAACTAAACACAAATGCCTTAAACCTGTGCCATAATTACATTATAAAATTCTGAAATTTGTTTATACTACAATCATGATCATACCAGATTGCAAGCAATGAAAAAAGTATGGCATATGTTTTTATTGTCTCAATGTCACAGTGCATACCTAAAGTTAAATGATCAAATGTATGGAAGATACTACATACACACACATTCACAAATTTACTCATTCCCTCATATACATAAATATTTTAATATGGTTTAATGCTTCCTCAGTTTACTAATTTGTGATCTTGTTATATTGGGGACATATCTAAGAACCCAGGCAAGGTAACTCCATGTACTCTGCTTTTAATCACAGTAACATTGTGAAACATTATTTTCCTCTCCTCTGGAGACCTTTGATTAACATGTGGCACACCTGTGGTGTAATGTAAGTGTGTTGACTGCATGAAGTTTAGATAAATTCTTATTGTTATTGATAACATGGATGTTCTCCAAAAAAGTTTAAATTGTCACCTTTGACATATTGTCAGAGAATATAAGTACAAAAACAGGGTGATTCAAACAGAATGGAAGACTTTTAAAATGTTCTTGACTACCTGACTTCTTGTGGGGATTCATGAACAACCTTGGGTTTACATCTCCTTGTGGTCTTGAGGAAAGACATAACACTGTGGCTTCACTTCTACCTTCAGTGGAGATGTATGCTTTAGGATGAATCAGCAACAACACTGATGTGGAACCTTTGACATGAGGGACACAAAGGGAGCATCTGTAAGATTATTGGAAATAAACATGAAAGTTCCTGTATAAATTTGTTTTTATTACATATTCATATAAAAACTATCTATCAAGTACTAAATGTTTGCAAGTTCAATTCTTTTTGAATCACTGTGTGTTGCTTTTTATGTCTTTGTAGTCCTATGGAGCAATTACTCTAAGAGTCACATATATCACAGTATGGTGAAATGGATATCATCCACATGCTCAGGTCCATGAAATCTCACCTTACATAATGTTTATAAATCTCAGTAATTTTGACTCTAAGCCCCCACTCATTAGAATAGATGGAGGAATGTGGGTGACCTCCCACTCTCCAAGTTCCTATTCTAGGCACTTTGAGTTGCCTATAAATTAGGATTGACTGCTGTAAGCCTTGGTGACTGCCATCATTGACATCAAACCTGCTAAATGTTTTCATGGATCCTGACCTTCCACATTTGGCAGGCACTGAAATGCCTCTCAGATTAGTCTTCCAAGCGATCACATGTCACACCAGAGAGATTCTATCAATGTGCTTAAGGTAACAGTGCTTAGAGTCAAGACTCCATGGCCATCCTGTAGTTACCATGCCATGCACAATGAACAAGGAACATGACCTTCCAACACTTGTAGAAACTTAAAATCTAAACCCGTATGAGTTTTAAGAAAGGTATCCCTCTTTCCTCTAGTCTTATCTCTCCAAAGAAACATCAACCCCCTGACCTCTAGGATCACCCAGAGAATTAAGCCTCTTTAAAGGAGATAACTCTCAAGAAAATTCCCTGTTAATTCCCTGTAAAGGAGCTTAGAACTCAACCTTCCTATTTTTAAATGTTTGGGTGAGAGGAAGCATGTTGGGTGTGTATGTAGAGAAACATAATCTATTTAATCTAGTGAGAATCTTTGTCAGCAGCAAAAGCAATGTAGAAATTACTATAGAAATACATCATCCTCTCAGGTAGCCATTTTTTAATTCCACAGTGATCAGAATTTCCAGGGAGGAGAAAGAGTATATTTGTGAAAGAGCATAGTCTCCAGAGGGAAAACTCTACTTACTAGTCCTGTGTCCTTAGGCAAGTTTCATCTCTCTGTCTTTTCTCAACTTAGAGAAATTGTGACAATTAAATGAGTTGATGTATCAGAAGCACTTACATGCCAGATGCATAGTAAGAGCTTGGTAAATATTTTCAATTATTGTTAAAATTGTCAGATATCAACATAAGAAGATATTTATTTCTTAAATATATTCTTTATATGAGAAAAATAATACTCTTTATGGGTAGTCTGTCCACTGGGATAATTTTTGTTTATTCACTTTGGAGACAAGAAGTTTCCACTCTGTGTTGAGCAAATTTTTGAATCCTGCCTCTTTTAGCTTGAGAGAAACAAATGGTGGAATGATATTTTGTTGTCTTTTTGATACTCTTGAGCACATTTCACTCCTGTACTCCCCTGACAACTGTCCAGACTTCTGTTAATACTTGTCACATGTACTTGTAAGACAGGGGTCTGTGTCTTACTTTCTCTTTTCTTCCAGTTTTATTGAGATATAATTGACATACAGCACTGTATAGGTTCATGGTGTACAACACAATGATCTGACTTACATACATCACGAAATGATTACCACAATAAGATTAGTGAACATCCATCCTCTTATATAGATACAAAGAATAGCATCTGTTTTATTCTATTTTATAAAGAAATAGAAAAAAATGTTTGCCTTTTGATGAGAACTCAGGATTTTCTCTCAAAAATTTTCATGTATGATGTACAGTTGTGCTAGTTATATTTATCATGTTGTACATTACATCCCTAGTATTTATTTATCTTATAACAGTAAATATGTACCTTATGACCACCTTAAACCAATTTCCCCTGCCCCCATCCTATGCCTCTGGTAACCACAAATATGATCTCTTTTTCTATGACTTTGTTTGATTCTTTGTTTCTGAAGTATAATTAACCTAAAACACTATGTTAGTTCCTGTTACATAGCATAGTGACTTGATATTTCTATACATTTCAAAATGATCACCATGATAAGTCTAGTTACCATCTGTCACCACACAAAGATACTACATAATTATTGATTATTCTCCACACTGTACATTTCAAACTTGTGATTCATTTATTTTGTAATTGAAAGTCTGTACCTCAGTCTCCCTCAAATATTTCTCTCCTCCTCCCACCCCCATTCCCTCTGGCAACCACCATTTGTTTTCTGTATCTATGTCTCTGTTTTGTTGTGTTTGTCCATTTGTTTTGTTTTGTTTTCTAGATTCCACATATAAGTGAAATCACACCGTACTTTTCTCTGTCTGACTTATTTTACTTAAAACAATACTTTCTAGGCTCACACATGTGGTCACAAATGGTAAGATTTCATTCTTTTTATGATTAAATAATATTCGATTATATATATGTATATACTACATCTTCAATATTCATTCATCTATCGATGGACACTTGGGTTGTTTCCATATCTTGACTATTGTAAATAATGCTTCAAAAACATAGGGGTGCATATATCATATCTAAATATTGTATTTGTCTTTTTAGGATAAATATCCAGGAGTGAAATTTCTAGATTATATGATACTTCTATTTTTACCTTTCTGAGGAATCTCTATAATTTTTTCCATAGTGGACGCACCAATTTAAATTCCCAGCAACAGTGCATGAGAGTACCCTTTTCTCCAATATTTGCCAAAACTTATTTTTTTGCTCTTGATAATTGCCATTCGGACAGGTGTGAGGTTATATCTCATTTTAGTTTTTATTTGCATTTCCCTGATGATTAGTGGTGTTGAGCATCTTTTAATATATTAATATATTTTTTGGCTATCTGTATGTTATTTTTGGAAAAATGTATATTCAGGTCCTCTGCCCATGTTTTAATTAAATATTTAGCTTTTTGATGGTAAATTGTATATTTTGGATATTAACCTCTTACCAGATATATCATTTGCAAATATCTTCTCCCATTCAGTATGCAGCCTTTACATTTCATTGATAGTTTCCTTTGCTGTGCAAAATATTTTTGTTGATGTAGTCCCATTTGTTTATTTTTTTCTATTGTTTCCCTTGCCTGAGGAGACACATCTAAAAAATATTGCTAATGCAGATTTCACAGAGTATTACCTATATTTTCTTCTAGAAGTTTTATGGTTTCAGGTCCATTTAATCCATTTTTAGTTTACTTTTGTATATGGTGTTAGAAATTAATCCTGTTTTATTATTTTGCATGTAACTGTCCAGTTTTCCGTAACATTTACTGAAAAGGCTGTCTTTTCTCCGTTGCATATTCATGCCTCCTTTGTCATAGATTAATTGCCTATATAAGTATGTCTGTATCATAGAGTTTTGATTTGTAGTATAGTATAGCTTTGTAGTATAGTTTGAAATCAGGGAGCATGATACTTTGGGCTATTCAGGGTCTTTTGTGTTTTGTACACATTTTTGAATTATTTGTTCTAATTCTGTGAAAAATGCCATTATTATTTGATAAAGATTGCATTGAATCTGTAGATTGCCTTGGTTGTATGGTCATTTTAGCAATATTCATTCTTCCTATCCATGAGCATGGTATGTCCTTGCATCTGTTTGTGTCCTCTTCAGTTTCATTCATCACTGAGCTATAGTTTTCAGAGTACAGGTCTTTTACCTACTTAGTTAGATTTATTCGTAGGTATTTTACTCTTTTTGATGTGATAGTAAATAGGATTGTTTTTTAATTTCTTTTTCTAATAGTTCCTTTTTAGTGTATAAAATTGCAACAGATTCCTATATATTAATCCTGTGTCCTGCACTTTACAGAATCCTTTAGTGAGTTCTAGTAGTTTTCTTGGTGACATCTTTAGGATTTTCTATATAGAGTATCATGTCATTGGTAAGCAATAACAGTTTTACTTCTTCCTTTCCACATTGGATTCCTGACTGCTGTGGCTAGGAGTTTCAATATTATGTTGAATAAAAGTGGTGAGAGTGGGCATCCTTGTCTTGCTCCTGAACTTAGAATAAATGCTTTCACCTTTTTATCATTGAGTATAATGTTATCTGTGGGCTTGTCATATACAGCCTTTATTATATTGAGGTATATTCCCTCTATTCCCACTTTCTGGAGAGCTTTATATAATAAAAGGATGTTGAATTTTGTCAAAAGCTTTTTCTGCACCTATTGAGATGACCATATGATTTTTATTCTTCAATTTGTTAATGTGGTATATCAAATTATTTTGCAGATATTGAACTATCCTTGTGTCCTTGGAATAAATCCCACTTGATAATTATGTATGATCTATTTAATGTATTGTTGGATTTGGTGTGCTAATATTTTGTAGAGAATTTTTGCATCTATGTTCATCACTGATATTTGCCTGTAATTTTCATGTTTTTTTGTGATATATTTGTCTGGTTTTGGTAACAGGGTGATGCTGGCCTCTTAGAATTAGTTCAGAAATATTATGTGCTCTGCAAATTTATTGAATAGTTTGAGAAAACTAAGTATCAACTCTTCTCTACATGTTTGGTAGAATTCACCTGTGCAGCCATCTGTTCCTGACCTTTGTTTGATGGAAGCTTTTTAAATTACTGATTCAGTTTCATTACTGATAATTGGTCTGTTCGTATTTTCTATTTCTTCCTTGTTCAGTCTTGGGAGATTGTACATTTCTAGGAATTTTTTCCATTTCTTTTACGTTGTCCATTTTATTGGCATATAGCTATTCATAGTTAGCTCTTATGATCCTTTGTATTTCTGTGGTGTCACCTGTAACTTCTTTTTCGTTTTTCATTTTATTGATTTGGGTCCTCTCTCTATTTTTCTTGATGAGCCTGGCTAAAGCTTTATCGATTTGGTTCATCTTTACAAAGAACTAACTCTTAGTTTTACTGACCTTTCTCTATTTAATTTATTTCAGCTCTGATCTTTATTTCTTTCCTTCTACTAACTTTGGGTTTTGTTAATTCTTCTTTTCCTAGTTCCTATAGGTGTAAGGCTAGGTTGTTTAGTTTGAGATTTTTCTTGTTTCCTGAGAAAAGCTTGTACAGTAAGTCCCTTACATACGAACAAATTCCATCCTGAGAGTGCATTCGTAAGTCCAACAAAGTTAGCATAGGTACCCAAATAACACAATTGGCTATATAGTGCTAGTTTTACACTTGGCTAGCGGACTTCCTGGGCTTGAAATAAAGATACTGTACTCTATACAGTACTGTACAATAAAGTACACAAAAGCACAACCCCTCATACAGGATGCATGTATGACACAATGTATGCCAGACACGAGAACTAACTTACATGATTAGACATGCAAATGCCCGTTCACATCTTTGAAAGATCGTGATTTGAAGGTTTGTATGTATGGAACTTACTGTATGATATTTCTATAAACTACTCTCTTAGAAATGCTTTTGTTGAATCCCACAGATTTTGGATCATTGTGATTTCATTTGCACTTATCTCCAGGTACTTTTGATTTTCTCTTTGAGATCTTCAGTAATCCATTGGTTGTTTATTGCACATTGTTTAGCCTCCATGTGTTTGTGATTTTTGCAGTTTTTTTCCATGTAATCGATTTCTAGTCTAGTCTCATAACATTGTGGTCGGAAAAGATGGTTGATATATGATTTCAATTTTCTTAAACTTACCACGACTTGTTTTTTCATCTAGCATGTGATCTGTCCTGGAGAATGTTTCATATGCACTTGAAAATAATTTGTATTCTGTTGCTGATCTAATGTGTCATTTAAGGCCAGTGTTTCCTTACTGAATTTATGTCTGGATGATCAGTCTAATGATGTAAGTGGAGTGTTAAAGTCCCCTACAATTATTGTGATATTGTCAATTTCTCATTTTATGTCTGTTAATATTTGCTTTATGTATTTATGTACTGATGTTGGGTGCATACATATTTACAATTATTATATATTCTTCTTGTATACATCCCTTTATCATTATGTAATGTCTTTTTTTGTCTCTTACTACAGTCTTTATTTTAAGGTCTATTTTGTTTGATGGAAGTAGTGCTACCCCTGCTTTCTTTTCATTTCCATTTGCATGGCATATCTTTTGCCATCTTTCCATTTTCAGTCCACATGTGTCTTGAGATAAGGGGATCTCTTGCAGGCAACATATATATGAGCCTTGTTTTTGTATCCATTCAGCCACTCTATGTCTTTTGATTGGAGCATATATTCCATTTATATCTAAAGTAATTATTGGGCTTCCCTGGTTGTGCAGAGGTTAAGAACCCACCTACCAATGCAGGGGACATGGGTTAGAGCCCTGGTACAGGAAGATCCCAAGTGCAGCAGAGCAACTGGGCCTGTGTGCCACAACTGCTGAGCCTGTGCTCTAGAGCCTGTGTGCCACAACTACTGAAGCCTGCATGCCTAGATCCCATGCTCCCCAACAAGAGAAGCCACCACAATGAGTAGCCCATGCACTGCAATGAAGAGTAGACCCCGCTTGCTGCAACTAGAGAAAACCCACACACAGTGATGAACACCCAACACAACCAAAAATAAAAACAAATAAATAAATATTGATAGATATAGTTCTTTTTGTTCCTTTCTTCTTCTTTTGGTCTCTTCCCTTGTGATTTGATAAATATCTTCAGTGGTATGTTTGGATTCATTTCTGTCTTTGGTGTTCTGTATCTATTATGGATTTTTGTTTTGTGGTTATCGTGGGTTTTATATATAGAAATCTATATATATGTATGTTATATAAGTTGCTGATTTCTTAACTTTGAATGCATTTTTCCAACCATGCATTTTTACTTCTCCCCCATTTATTGTTTTTGACATCATAACTTACATCTTTTTGTTTTGTGTATCCCCTTAAGTACTTATCATGTATACAGCTGATTTTACAACTTTTGTCTTTTAACCTTCCTTCTAGCTTTATATGTCATTGATTTACTACCATTACTGCATATTTGCCTTTACCAATGAGATTTTTCATTTTGTAATTTTCATATTTCTAGCTGAGGCCTTTCTTTTTCTGCTTAGAGAAATCCCTTTAACAGTTCTTTTAAATCTGGTTTTGTGCTCCTGAACTCTTTTTGTTTTTGCTTGCCTGTAGAACTTTTAATATCTCCTTCAAATCTGAATGTTAGCCTTGTCAGGTTGAGTATTCTTCATGATAGTTTTTTCCACTTCATCCCTTTAAACATATCATGGCCCACGCCTCTACCTGCAGAGTTTCTGCCTAAAAGTCAATGATAGTATTATGGGGGTTTCATTGTATGTAACTTGCTACTTTCCCCTTGCTGCTTTTAATATTCTCTTTTTTCTTTTTCTTTTTCTTTTTTTTTATTTTAATTACAGTGTGTCTTTGTGTAGTCATTTTTGGTTTGATACTGCTTGCAAAGTCTCTGTGCTTCCTGGACCTGGATGTTTTTTTTTTTTTTCATTTCCCAGGTTAGCTAAGTTTTCAGCTATTATGTCTTCAAATATGTTCTTTGCCACTTTCTCTTTCTCTTCTCATTCAAGGACCCTTATAGTGAGAATGTTGTTATGCTTGGTGTTGTCTCAGAGGTCTCTTAAACTGTTCCCAATTTTTAAAATTCTGTGTTCTTTTTTCTGTTTAGCTAAAACAATTTCCACTACTCTGTCTTCCACTTTGCTGATCTGTTCCTATGTATCATCTAATCTACTGTTGATTCATTCGAGTTTAATTTTTAGTTCATTTATTATATTCTTCATCTCTGTTTGGTTCTTCTTCATATTTTCTAACTGTTTTTCTTTACTATTCTCACTGTGTTCACCCACTTTTTGTCCTGAGTTCTTTGAGCATCTTTATGATCACCACCATGAATGCTTTATTGGGTAGATTGCTTATCTCCAATTAAATTAGTTCTTCTTCTGGGGTTTTATCTTGTTGCTTCATTTGGAACATATTGCTCTGTCACTTCATTTTGCTTAATTTGCTGTTTTTATTTCTATGTATTTGGTATACTGCTTATATTTCCCTATCTTAGAGAAGTGGCCTTATGTAGGAGACATGCTATGGGGCACAGCAGCACACTCCCTTCTTGTCACGAGAGCTATATGCTCTCAGGGTGCCCCCTATAGGGGCTATCTGGGTCTTTCTGCTGTGATAAGCTGACTACTACAGATACTGGTAGGTGTAGCTGTCTCCTGTTCCAGTTCTAGTTGGTTGCCAGCCCCTGCCTTGTGTGGAGACTACTGGCTTCTGGTGGGTAAGGCATAATCTTGCCATGACTAGGTGCATGACAAGGGAAATCCTCATCCTGGTGCCAGCCTACTGGTGAGTTGGGCTATGTCACAAGGTGGCTGGCTGCAGGGTTAGGATCCTGGAGCTAGTATCCACCTGCTGTTGAGCTGGGCCATGGCCAAGGGCATGTGGCTGAGGGGCTCAGTGTCCTGGAGCTGGTTTCAACATCCTCATGGGAGGATATGGTGCCTTGGGCATCCTGACGCTGGTGCCTTCCCACTAGTGGGTAAGACTTGGTCCCAGGGATACTACCAGCTCCTTGTGTGCAGAGTTAGGACCTGGGGTCTCTGACTATGGTCTGGAGTCCCAGAGATAGTGTCAACTCAATGGTGGGTGGAGCTGGGACCAAGAGGGTCCTTGGGCTAGTTCTGGCCCAATGGGCACAAATGAATCCTGGCATATCTGCCTGCAGTGTGCAGGGGGTCCCAGAGTTGATGTCCACCCACATGTGGGAAGGGCTGGGACCCAAATATCCCAGGGCTAATTCCCATCCCTGGGAGGTAAGGCTGGACCCCAGGGTTAGTGCTGGCCCACTGGTGGGTGGAGCTGGGTCCTGGTTACTCTGGCTCTGGGGTCTTGATTTCACAGACCTGGTGTTGGCCTGTTGTGTGTTGGGCTGGATCTTGTGCGCTGTGGTGAATAAGGCCAAGTCCTTGGAAGCTCAGGGGGTCCTAAATCAGCCAGCCTGTTAGAGGGAAGATCCCAAAATGGTGTTGCCAGCATCAGTGCCCTCATGGTAGGATGAGTTTCCAAAAATAGCTGCTGTCAGTGTCAATGTCCCTAGGGTGAGTCCCAATTGCCTCCTCTCTGGGAGGCTCTCCAAGATCAGCAAGTGGGTCTAACCCAAATTTATTTCAAATTGTTGCTTCTGCCCTGGGTCTCAGAGCTTGTGAGATTTTGTGTGTACCCTTTAAGAGTACAGTCTCTATTTCCCACAGCCCTCCAGCTCTCCTGAAACTAAGCCCGACTGGCCTTGAAAGCCAAACAGTCTAGAGTCTTGTCTTTCTAGTACAGGATCTCTGGGCTGGGGAGCTCAATGTGGGGCTCAGACACTTCCTTCCTTGTGGAGAACCTCTGCCATTGTAATTATTCTCCTGTTTGTGGGTCACCTATCCAGGGGTATGGCTCTTGACTCTACTGTGTCTCCATTTCTCCTACCCATCTTGTTGTGGTTCTTTCTTTACATCTTTAGTTGTAAAATATCTTTTCTGCTAGTGTTCAGGTTGTTCTCATCAATAGTTGCTCTGTAAGTATTTGTAATTTTGGTGTGCCTGTGGAAGGAGTTGAGATCAGGGTCTTCCTACTCTGCCATCTTGGCCACTCCACCTGTGTATAACTTCTTGATAAAGCAAGGATAGTACTGTTCTCCTGTACATTTTTAAATGTGTAAACAATTCATCTATGTTCATGCATTTTCAATTTGCATTTTGTTTCTAGCAGGGGAAGGTGAAAATTTTGGACCTATTGCTGAGGAACAGGGGTGCAATTCATTCTGTTGTTCATCCTTTTGTGTAAATAAAGTTATTTTCTCATATACTCCATAGAACAATATTTCCATTTGGACAGAAAATATAGGCTTTAATTTTTTTTTTTCCAGAAAAATCATATTGAGGATTAAGGGAAGGGAGCCATGTTTCATTAAGGCACTTAAGGGTACCATTATTTTTAAGAAAGATCTTCAAGGTGACATAGATAAACTGATAGAGCATATAGATTATTTTCGGTAATTATTTGATTACATTGTTTTGGAATCATCCATAAATTCGAGAGAGAGTTTGAAGATCCTCCTTCCTATGTTGAATTTCCAAAGCACCATCCTTGCATTTCACACATGACTGAAGAACCAAACTACCATGTTCTGAAAATCCATCACGAAGTTCTGAGGTCACAAAATAATATACAACTGGATCAAAACAGCAATTTAAATTTGCAAGACACAGGGAAATTATGTGGAAAAATAGCGTGCTCTTAATAAAGGACCAGTTTGAAAAGATTCGTTGCTTCACCGTCATAAAGAAAGGGAAGTTGAGGTGGTAGGGTGTGAAACAAACAATGAATACCACTGCACACAACAGGACCATCCACAAAGCCTTTTTTTTCTCTTTGGTATTCTGAGGGGGAACTTGGAATTCCTGTAAAATCTTTCTTGTTCTCCATGTGCAATAAGTAATAATTACAACAGGTAAGACAAACCCTCCAAGTTCAGCTACAGTTACCATGCCAATAGTAGACACCATGCTAGTATGTTGAAGCCCCAAATTGGAAAAGCAGGATTCAGTATTGTAGGCTAATCCAGCATTTCTCAGAATTGGAAGTGGCAAACAGGCAGTCCCCATGATGACCCAGATGGCAGCACTGATGCCCACATCATACCTACGCTTCCAGTCTCTGGCTCTGAAAGGCTTGAGGAGAAAGAAGCACCTCTGAAGGCTGATGCGTGTCAGGAAACAAATGCTGGCATACATGTTGAGATATTTTAGGTAGAAGCACAGCAGGCAAAGGGACCTCTGGAAAGGCCAGTGGTGGCTGATGTAATAGTATATCCGGAGGGGTAAGAACAGCACATGAGCAAGGTCAGCCACAGAGAGGTTGATCATGAAAATGATGGCTTTATTTTTCTTGCTGATGAAGCAGCACAAAACCCACAAGGCTGCACTGTTAACCAGTAGACCAGGGACAAATATGAGGATATAGGTGGTTGCATAGAGAGAGTACTGAAATGACATTTGAAGATCAGTGCACTTTGCTCTTGTACTGTTTGTGCTGTTATTTCCCATCTTGAGAATTTGTATTCCTTCCTTAGGGAAAGCATCAGAATGATAATTTCTGCAGAAAATAGAGAAAAATGGGGTCCAGGGCATATCAGTCCATGTTTGGGTATACAAATGTATTTGTATTCTACAAAAGAGGTATTCAAGTGTGAACTTTCATAAACTCAAAAGGTCTTTTCTATGTAAGGTGAAAATATCTTGCCAATCTACAACTGGATAACAGTACTGTTGAAGATATTTTCAGAACCAAAAAGATCAGTGTTTTGACAATAACTTCAGTCAGGTTGTTCCCTTAGTAGTCAGAGGAAGTAATCAAACTTGCAGAGGTAACCAAAAAGTAAGTCTTCCTGGCAAATAGCCGCCAAACATACATTTCAAAATTCTTGTTTTACATTCAGTTTTACAATTATCTCTATCTGTATTTTCAAAGTTTGAGATCCAGCTTTTCCTATCCTCAATGCTGAGAGAGATAAAACTCAATCTATTTTGAAAGACAACCTTATCAGGGATTACATGACTGCTGAGGTTAGTCGATGAACATTTAGGAATGAAACATGGGATAAAGGTCTGGGGAAGGGCTGGCAGATCACTAGGCCTTGAAAGATAGGGGCTTGGAAAAGATATTACAACTCAGATAAACTTTGTCTCCTTCAGAATTTGGCTGAGGGCACAATTAGTTTTGCTTATATAGCATGGAACTTTCAGAAGCTTCAGTAACTTTAAAGATCTGTATTTATTAACAGAATTACAGTAGCTTCAGACATTCATATTTATTTAGACTATCCTTGCAACTTTTGAAAGCAACTACCAGAATATGTGACAGACTAGAGGGTATCTGGTGGTAGATGCAGCAAAAGGGGCTGCCTCTACTTCAGCTCTAGCTTTCAGGGCAAGTTCAGTGAAAAAGTTATTAATGTGGATGGTTATATTCTTAACAATCATAATTGTTAGAAGTCCTCCCTTCTAGGGAGACAAAAATCCACATCCCTGATATTTCAACCTAGTTCAGCCTACTAGAGCCAAATAAAATAAAGTCTACTCCCTGTTACACATGACACTCTTCAAATATCTAAAGATAGGAATTCTGTCATCTCTCATATCTTCCCTTATCCAGGTTATACGTTCATTCCTAGTATGGCGTCATTCTTTTCCTTGGCTTTCTTTTGGATCAGGACATTTTGCTTTCAGCCAAAAGTCACTACAACACAGCTTATTTTACCCATGGAAAGGAGAGTTAAAGGACCCAAATGTTTGGTATATTAGGAAATATAACTTATGCATTTGATTGCAGAACAAAAGCATAAATGGGATTTTAATACTCTCTTATAATTGTCATCACTTGTAAAAACATTTAGACTGCTTCACAATTATAGAATTAAAAGGAAAATACAACAGACTTAGCATAGCTATTGAAAGCAATATAGAGTCTAAAACAGTGCCTACTCAACCCTAAACACAACCAATTAAAATGTAAAAATCAGAAGGGGAGGAGTCAAGATGGCAGAAGATGAGGACACGGAATTTGTCACTCTTCACGAATACATCTGCAGAGAAAGGACCTTCAGATGGCAGAGAAGTAAGATGTGAAGATCATCTTCCTCCCCACAGATACATCAGAAATACATCTACATGTGGAACAACTCTTACAGAACACCTACTGAATGTTGGCAGAAGACCTCAGACTTCCCAAAAGGCAAGAAACTCCCCACATACATGCGTAGGGCAAAAGAAAAAAGGAGAAAATGGAGATCAAAAGAATAGGGACAGGAACTGCACCTCTGGGAGGGAGCTGTGAAGGAAAAAAAGTGTCCACACACTAAGAAGCCCCTTCACTGGCAGAGATGGGGGATGGGCTGGGGGGAAGCTTTGGAGCCATGGAGGAGAGGGCAGCAACAGGGGTGCAGAGGGCAAAGCAGAGAGATTCCTGCACAAAGAATCAGTGTTGACAAGCACTCACGAGCCTGAGAAGCTTGTCTGCTCACCTGACAGGGTGGTGGGTAGATGGGAGCTGACGCTCGGGCTTCAGAGGTCATGTCCCAGGGAGAAGACTGAGGTTGGCTGCATGAACACAGCCTGAAGGAGGCTAGTGCACCACAGCTAGCCAGGAGGAAGTCCGGGAAAAACTCTGGAACTGCCTAAGAGGCAAGAGAACATATTTTGGGCTGCGTGTGGAGACAGGGTTCAAAGCACGACCTAAATGAGCTCCAGAGATAGGCGCAACCCACGGTTATCAGCACGGACACCAGAGACGGGGATGAAACACTAAGGTTGCTGCTGCAGCCACCAAGAAGCCTGTGTGCAAGCACAGGTCACTATCTACACACACACACCTCCCCACCAGGAGCCTGTGCAGCCTGTCATAGCCAGGGTCCCATGATCCAGAGACAACTTTCCCGGGAGAACACATGGCATGCCTTAGTCTGCTGCAAAGTCGTGCTGGTCTCTGCTACCACATGCTCACCCCACATTCCAATTATAACTACTGTACCCGTCCCTCCCAAAGGCCTGAGTGAGCCAGAGCCCCCTCATCAGCTGCTACTTGAACCCCATCCTGTCTGGGTAGAGAACAGATGCCCGCAGGTGACTGACATGCAGAGGCAGGGCCAAATCCAAAGCTGAACCCCAGAAGATGTGCAAACAAAGAAGCAAAAGGGAAATTTCAACTTTCAGCCTGAGGAGGAGTAGATTAAATCTCCACAATCAACTTGATGTACCCTGAATCTGAGGAAAACCTGAATAGACAATGAATCATTACAAAACTGAGGTGGTAGACTTTGAGAGCAACTATAGAATTGGGGTTTGCTTGCACAATTTAATTTCTTTCTTGTTTTATGTTTATCTTAGTTTAGTATTTAGAGCTTATTATCATTGGTGGATTTGTTTATTGATTTGGTTGCTCTCTCTTTATATATATATATTTTTTTCCTTTTTCTTTTTTTGTGAGTGTGTATGTGTATGCTCCTTTGTGTGATTTTGTTTGTACATCTTTGCTTTTCCCATTTGTCCTACGGTTCTCTCAGTGTTTTTTGTTTTCTTTTTTAGTACAGTTTGTAGTGCTTGTTATCACTGGTGGATTTGTTTATTGGTTTGATTTCCCTCTTGCTTTCTTTCTTCTTTTTTTTATTTTTACTACTTCTTAATTATTTTATTTTTAATAATATTTTTATTTCAATAACTATTTTATTTTATTTATTTTTCTTTCTTTCTTTCTTTTTTCTCCATTTTGCTCAGAGCTGTGTGGCTGACAGTGTCTGGGTGCTCTGACCGGGTGTCAGGCCTGAGCCTCTGGGGTGGGAGATTTGAGTTCAGGACATTGGACCACCAGAGACTTCCTAGCCCCATGTAATATCAAAGGGCAAAAGCTCTCTGACAGATTTCCACCTCAGAGTTAAGACTTTACTCAACAACCAGCAAGCTACAGTGCTGAACAGCCCATACCAAACAACTAGCAACACAGGAACACAAGCCCACCCAGTAGCAGACAGGCTGCCTAAAATCATAAAAAGTTCACAGACACACCAAAACACACCCCCGTTGTGGTTCTGCCCACCAAAAATTCAAGACCCAGCCTAATCCACCAGAGCACAGGCACAAGTCCCCTCCACCAGGAAACCTACACAATCCACTAAACCAACCTTAGCCACTGAAGGCAAACACAAGAAACAATGGGAACTAGGAACCTGCAGCCGGTGAAGTAGAGAAACCAAACACAGGAAGTTAAGCAAAATGAGAAGACAGATAAACACACAGCAGATGAAGGAGCAAGGTAAATACCCACCATACCAAACAAATGAAGAGGAAATAGGAAGTCTACCTGAAAAAGAATTCAGAGTAATGATAGTAAAGATGATGCAAAATCTTGAAAATAGAACAGAGAAAATACAAGAAACGTTTAACCAGGACCTAGAGGAACAAAAGAGTAAACAAATGATGAAAAACAACACAATAAATGAAATTTAAAATTCTCTAGAAGGAATCAGTAGCAAAATAACTGAGGCAGAATAACGGATAAGTGACCTGTAACATAAAATACTGGAAATAACTACTGTAGAGAAGAATAAAGAGAAAAGAATGAAAAGAATGGAGGACAGTCTCAGAGACTTCTGGGACAACAGTAAACACACCAACATTCGAATTATAGGGGCCCCAGAAGAAGAAGAGAAAAAGAAAGGGACTGAGAAAATATGTGAGGAGAATATAGTTGAAAACTTCCCTAATATGGGAAAGGAAATAATTATTCAAGTCCAGGAAGCACAGAGAGTCCCATACAGGATAAATCCAAGGAGAAACATGACAAGACACATATTAATCAAACGATCAAAAACTAAATACAAAGAAAACATATTAAAAGCAGCAAGGGAGGGGACCTTGAAGATGGCAGAAGAGTAAGACGCGGAGATCACCTTCCTCCCTACAGATACACCAGAAATACATCTACACATGGAACAACTCCTACAGAACACCTACTGAAGGCTGGCAGAAGACCTCAGACCTCCCAAAAGGCAAGAAACTCCCCCAAGTACCTGGGTAGGGCAAAAGAGAAAACAGAGACAAAAGAATAGGGATGGCACCTGCACCAGTGGGAGGGAGCTGTGAAGGAGGAAAAGTTTCCACACACTAGGAAGTCCCTTCGCGGGCAGAGACTGCGGGAGGCAGTGCGGAGAGCTTCGGAGCCGTGGAGGAGTGCACAACAAGAGGGGTGCAGAGGGCAAAGCGGGGAGATTCCCGCACAGAGGATCGGTGCCGACCGGGACTCACCAGCTCGAGAGGCTTGTCTACTCACCCGCCGGGGCGGGTGGGGCTGCGAGCTGAGGCTTGGGTTTCGGTTTCAGTCGGAGCGCAGGGAGAGGACTGGGGTTGGTGGCTTGAACGTAGCCTGAAGGGATTAGTGAACCACGGCTAGCTGGGAGGGAGTCCGGGGAAAAGTCTGCACCTGCCGAAGAGGCAAGAGACTTTTTCTTCCCTCTTTGTTTCCTGGTGCGCAAGAGGAGGGGTTTAAGAGCGCTGCTTAAAGGAACTCCAGAGACGGGCGTGAGCCACGGCTAAAAGCGCGGAACCCAGAGACGGGCGCGAGCCGCGGCTAAAAGCACGGACCCCAGGGATGGGCGGGAGCTACTAAGGCTGCTGCTGCCACCACCAAGGGGCCTGTGTGTGAGCACAGGTCACTATCCACACCCCTCTTCCACGGAGCCTGTGCAGCCCGCCACTGCCAGGTTCCAGGGATCCAGGGACAACTTCCCCGGGAGAACACAGGGCGGGCCTCAGGCTGGTGCAACGTCACGCCGGCCTCTGACGCCGCAGGCCCGCCCCGCACGCAGTGCCCCTCCCTCCCCCCCACCCCGGCCTGAGTGCACCAGAGCCCCCGAATCAGCGGCTCCTTTAACCTCGTCCTCTCTGAGCAAAAAACAGACGCCGTCCAGCGACCTACACACAGAGGCAGGGCCAAATCCAAAGCTGATCCCCTGTGAGCTGTGAGAACAAAGAAGAGAAAGGGAAATGTCTCCCAGCAGACTCAGAAGCAGCGGATTAAAGCTCCACAATCAACTTGATGTACCTTCATCTGTGGAATACATGAATAGACAACGAGTCATCCCAAATTGAGGAGGTGGGCTTCGAGAGCAAGATCTATGATTTTTTCCCCTTTTCCTCTTTTTGTGAATGTGTATGTGTATGCTTGTGTGAGATCTTGTCTGTATAGTTTTGCTTCCACCATTTGTCCTAGGGTTCTATCCGTCCATGGTTTTTTTTAAAATTTTTTTCTTAATAATTAATTTTAATAACTTTATTATACTTTACCTTTGTTCTTTCTTTCTTTCTTTCTTGCCTTCCTTCCTTCCCTCCTTTAGACAACAAATCATCCCAAATTGAGGAGGTGGTCTCTGAGAGCAAGATTAATGATTTTTTCCCCTTTACCTTTTTTTGTGAGGGTGTATGTGTATGCTTCTGTGTAAGATTTTGTCTATATAGCTTTGCTTCCAACATTTGTCCTAAGGTTCTATCCATCCCTTTTTTTTTTTCTTTTTCTAAATAATTATTTTTTAATTCAATAACTTTATTATACTTTATTTTACTGTATCTTCTTTCCTTCTGTATTTTTTCCTTCTTTCCCTCCTTCCTGCCTTCCTCCCTCCCTCCCTCCCTCCTTTCTTTCCTTCTTTCCTTCTTTGCTTCTTTCTCTCTTTCTTTCTTTCTTCCCTCCTTTCTTCCATCCTTCCCTCCTTTATTTCTTTCTTTCTTCATACTTCTACTAATTCTCTCTACTTTTTCTCCCTTTTATTCTGAGCTGTGGAGATGAAAGGCTCTTGGTGCTCCAGCCAAGAGTCAGGGCTCTGCCTCTGAGGTAGGAGAGCCAACTTCAGGACACTGGTCAACAAGAGACCTCCCAGCTCCACATAATATCAAATGGTGAAAATCTCCCAGAGACCTCCATCTTAATACCAGCACCCAGCTTCACTCAACGACCAGCAAGCCACAGTGCTGAACAACTTATGCCAAACAACTAGCAAAACAGGAACACAAACCCACCCATGAGCAGAGAGGCTGCCTAAAATCATAATAAGGCCACAGACACCCCAAAACACACCACCAGACATGAACCTGCCCACTAGAGAGACAAGATCCAGCCTCATCCACCACAACACAGGCACTAGTCCCCTCCACCAGGAAGCCTACACAACCCACTGAACCAACCTTAGCCACTGGAGACAGACATCAAAAACAGCAGGAACTATGAACCTGCAGCCTGAAAAAAGGAAACCCCAAACACAGTAAGATAAGCAAAAAGAGAAGACAGAAAAACACACAGCAGATAAAGGAGCAAGATAAAAATGCACCAGACCTAACAAATGAAGAGGAAATAGGCAGTCTACCTGAAAAAGAATTCAGAATAATGATAGTAAGGATGGTCCGAAATCTTGGAAATAGAATGGACAAAATGCAAGAAACAGTTAACAAGGACCTAGAAGAAATAAAGATGAAACAAGCAACGATGAACAACACAATAAATGAAATTAAAAGTCCTCTAGATGGGATCAATAGCAGAATAACTGAGGCAGAAGAACGGATAAGTGACCTGGAAGATAAAATAGTGGAAATAACTACTGCAGAGCAGAATAAAGAAAAAAGAATGAAAAGAACTGAGGACAGTCTCAGAGACCTCTGGGACAACATTAAATGCACCAGTATTCGAATTATAGGAGTTCCAGAAGAAGAAGAGAAAAAGAAAGGGAGTGATAAAATACTTGAAGAGATTATAGTTGAAAACTTCCCTAATATGGGAAAGGAAATAGTTAATCAAGTCCAGGAAGCACACAGAGTCCCATACAGGATAAATCCAAGGAGAAATATGCCAAGACACATATTAATCAAACTGTCAAAAATTAAATACAAAGAAAGTATATTAAAAGCAGCAAGGGAAAAACAACAAATAACACACAAGGGAATCCCTATAAGGTTAACAGCTGATCTCTCAGCAGAAACCCTACAAGCAACAAGGGAGTGGCATGATATACTTAAAGTGATGAAGGAGAAAAACCTGCAACCAAGACTACTCTACCCAGCAAGGATCTCATTCAGATTTGATGGAGAAATTAATACCTTTACAGACAAGCAAAAGCTGAGAGAGTTCAGCACCACCAAACCAGCTTTACAACAAATGCTAAAGGAACTTCTCTTGACAAGAAACACAAGAGAAGGAACAGACCTATAATAACGAACCCAAAACAATTTAGTAAATGGGAATAGGAACATACATATCGATAATTACCTTAAATGTAAATGGACTAAATGCTCCCACCAAAAGACACAGATTGGCTGAATGGATACAAAAACAAGACTCTTACATATGCTGTCTACAAGAGACCCACTTCAGACCTAGAGACACATACAGACTGAAAGTAAGGGGATGGAAAAAGATATTTCATGCAAATGGAAACCAAAAGAAAGCTGGAGTAGCAATTCTCATATCAGACAAAATAGACTTTAAAATAGGGACTATTAGAAGAGACAAAGAAGGACACTACATAATGATCAAGGGATTGATCCAAGAAGATATAACAATTGTAAATACTTATGCACCCAACATAGGAGCATCTCAATACATAAGGCAAATACTAAAAGCCATAAAAGGGGAAATCGACAGTAACACATTCATAGTAGGGGGCTTTAACACTCCACTTTCACCCATGGACAGATCATCCAAAATGAAAATTAATAAGGAAACACAAGATTTAAATGATACATTAAACAAGATGGACTTAATTGATATTTATAGGACACTCCAACCAAAAACAACAGAATACACATTTTTCTCAAGTGCTCATGGAACATTCTCCAGGATAGATCATATCTTGGGCCACAAATCAAGCCTTGGTAAATTTAAGAAAATTGAAATTGTATCAAGTATCTTTTCCGACCACAATGCTGTGAGATTAGATATCAATTACAGGAAAAGATCTGTAAAAAATACAAACACATGCAGGCTAAACAATATATTATTAATAACGAAGATATCACTGAAGAAATCAAAGAGGAAATTAAAAAAATACCTAGAAACAGATGACAATGGAGACACGACGACACAAAACATCTGGGACGCAGTAAAAGCAGTTCTAAGAGGGAAGTTTATAGCAATACAATCCTACCTCAAGAAACAAGAAAACCTCAAATAAACAACTTAACTTTATACCTAAAGCAACTAGAGAAAAGAAAAACAAGAACCAAAAAAAGTTTAGTAGAAGGAAAGAAATCATAAAGATCAGAGCAGAAATAAATGAAATAAGAACAGAGAAAACAGTAGCAATGATCAATAAAACTAAAACTTTGTCCTTTGAAAAGATAAACAAACTTGATAAACATTTAGCCAGATTCATCAAGGAAAGAAGGGAGAGGACTCAAATCAGTAAAATTAGAAATGAAAAAGGAGAAGTTACAACTGACACTGCAGAAATACAAAGGACCAAAAGAGACTACTACAAGCAAATATACACCAAGAAAAAAAAAATTAGATAGCCTGGAAGAAACAGACAAATTCTTAGAAAAGTACAACCTTCCTAGAATGAACCAGAAATAGAAAATATGAAGAGACCAGGCACAAGCACTGAAAATGAAACTGTGATGAAAAATCTTCCAGTAATCAAAAGTCCAGGACCAGATGGCTTCACGGGATAATTCTATCAAACAGTTAGAGAAGAGCTAACACCTATCCTTCTCATAAGCTTCAAAAAAATTGCAGAATGAGGAATATGTCCAGACTCATTTTACAAGTCTGCCATCACCCTGATACCAAAACCAGACAAAGATATCACAAAAAAATAAAATTACCAGACAACATCACTGATGAACATACATGCAAATCCTCAACAAAATACTACCAAACCAGATCCAACAACACAATAAAAGGATCATACCCCATGATCGGGTGTGATTTATCCCAGGGATGCAAGGATTCTTCAACATACTCAAATCAATCAATGAGATACACCATTTTAACAAATGGCGGAATAAAAACCATATGATTATCTCAATAGATACAGAAAATGGGCATAGATGGAACCTACCTCAACATAATAAAGGCCATATATGACAAACCCACAGCAAGCATTATTCTCGATGGTGAAAAACTGAAAGCATTTCCTCTAGGGTCAGGAACAAGACAAGGGTGTCCACTCTCGCCACTGTTGTTCAATATAGCTTTGGAAGTCTTAGTAATAGCAATCAGAGAAGAAAAAGAAATGAAAGGAATCCAGATTGGAAAAGAAGAAGTAAAACTGTTTGCAGATCACATGATACTATACATAAGAAATCCTAAAGATGCCATCAGAAAACTACTAGAGCAAATCAATGAATTTAGTAAAGTCACAGGATACAAAATTAAGGCACAGATATCTCTTGCATTCCTATACACTAATGATGAAAAACCTGAAAGAGAAATTAAGGAAACACTCCAATTTACCACTGCAACAAAAAGAGTAAAATACCTAGGAATAAATGTACCTAAGGAGACAAAAGACCTGTATGTAGAAAACTATGACACTGATGAAAGAAATTAAAGATGATAAAAACAGTTGGAGAGATATACCATGTTCTTGGATTGGAAGAGTCAACATTGTGAAAATGACTATACTACCCAAAGCAATCTACAGATTCAATGCAATCCCTATCAAACTACCAATGTCATTTTTCACAGAACTACAATGAAAAATTTCACCATTTGTATGGAAACGCAAAAGACCCTGAATAGACAAAGCAATCATGAGAAAGAAAAATGGAGCTGGAGGAATCAGGCTCCCTGAGTTCAGACTATACTGCAAAGCTACAGTAATCAAGACAGTAAGGTACTGGCCCAAAAATAGAAATATAGATCAATGGAACAGGATGGAAAGCCCAGAGATAAACACACACACCTATTGTCACCTAATATGACAAAGGAGGCAACAACATACAATGGAGAAAAGACATCCTCTTCAATAAGTGGTGCTAGGAAAATTGGACAGCTCCCTGTAAAATAATGAAATTAAAGTACTCCCTAACAGTATTCACAAAATGAAACTCAAAATGGATTAAAGACCTAAATGTAAGGCCAGACACTATAAAACTCTTTGAGGAAATCATATGCAGAACACTGACATAAATCACAGCAAAATCTTTTTTGACCCAGTTCCTAGAGTAATGAAAATAAATACAAATATAAACAAATGGGACCTAATGAAACTTAATTGCCTTTGCACAGCAAAGAAACCATAAACAAGATGAAAATACAGCCCTCAGAATGAGAGATAATATTAGCAAGTGAAACAAGGGACAAATGATTACTTTCCAAAATATATAAACAGCTCATGAAACTCAATAGCATAAGAAACAGACAAACCAGTCAAACTATGGGTGGAAGACCTAAACAGACATTTCTCCAAAGCGCACATACAGGTGGCCAAAAAGCACACGAAAAGATGCTTAACATCACTAATTATTAGAGAAATGCAAATCAAAACTACAATGAGGTATCACCTCACAGCAGTCAGAATAGCCATCATCAAAAAATCTACAAACAATAAATGCTGGAGAGGGTGTGGAGAAAAGGGAACCCTCTTGCACTGTTGGTGGATATAGCCACTACTGAGAACAGTACGGAGGTTCCTTAAAAAACTAAAAATAGAACTACCACTTGACCTAGCACTCCCACTACTGGGCATATACCCAGGAGAACCATAATTCAAAAAGACATGCAATAATAAAAAAAAAAATACACATGCACCACAATGTTCGTTGCAGCACTATTTACAGTAGTGAAGATACAGAAGCAACTTAAATGTTCATCAGCGGAGGAATGGATAAAGAAGTTATGGTATATATACACAATGGAATATTACTCAGCTATAAAGGGGAATGAAATTGGGTTATTTGTAGAGACGTGATGGACCTAGAGACTGTCATACAGGGTGAAGTAATTCAAAAAGAGAAAAACAAATATCGTATGTTAACACATACATGTGGAATCTTGAAAAATGGTATAAATGATCTGATTTGCAAAGCAGAAATAAAGACACAGATATGGAGAACAAATGTATGGATACCCAGGGCAAAGGGAGGTGGGTGGGAGGAATTGGGAGTTTGTGATTTACACATATACACTCTTGATACTATGTATAAAATTCATAACTAATGAGAACCTACTGTATAGCACAAGGAACTCTACTTAATGCTCTTGGTGACCTGAATGGGAAGGAAATCCAAAACAGAGAGGATATATATATACATATAGCCAACTCAGTTTGCTGTACAGTAGAAACTAATACAACATTGTAACGCAACTATACTCCAATAAAAATTAAATTACAAGATATAAAAATCATTCCACCCACACACAGCTCTTACAGTGCCAAAACAACCTATTTGATGCCTTTGTGCTGACTACATGTGTTTCTCAGAATGTTTTCTGAGAGATCATTGCAATCAAGCAGTTCATTCCAGTAAACAATTACTTTAAATGCATTTTTCCGACGAGTTGACTGTTTTGCTTAATTGTCCAGTTAGTCTAACAAACTGTAGATAGGGTCAACACTATCTTTTTTGTGGTTTGTTTGTTTATCCACTGAACCAACTAAAATAATTGACCTTTTGTTCTTTATACTGTCTAAATTTAAAAAAAATACATATAAATTGGAACCAGAACTTTTCTTGAAATAAAACTTAGGGAACAGTTAATATACATGAAATCTTCCCTGATCACCTTTGGTTTTGTTATAGTAATAGTTACCAATTGCTGAAGGCCTACTTTGGGCAAGGTGCTATACTTTATATACACTCTCCTTTCACAGTAATCCTCTGCAACAATGAGGTCCCAAGGAAGGCAAGGCTCACTTTCTCCAAGAAAGCTTTTCCTGACCTCTTGCTACCATGGATCACTAATACAACCTCAGAGTATCCCTAGTTCTGATAATTTTCTTTAGTGCACTTAACACACTAGCATGCTTCTATTATTGGCCTTTCCATGCAGTTCATTTTGTTCCCTTGAATAGGTTGCAATCTTCTACATGCATATCAAAAATACATTCTCTTACTTCTTCCTTTCTTCCATAGTAAAGTGTCTAGTAATTATCTTGTACATATTAGAGATCCACCAAGTGTTTTTTTGAGTGAATGACTGAATGCATGATGAATGGATGAATCAGGGGAAAAAAGTCCTACTGAGAGGATGGTAATGAGTGTCTGGGGAATCTGAATTTAGCTATGATGTCTGACTTGACCACCAGGTGTCATAAGTATACCAACATTCAAACATCTTGATATTTTTAACACATAATTTATTTTAAAATGTCATTAATGGAAAAATCATAATAAAGGATAGAAGTATCAATAACATCCTGTACAACACCAGAAGAAGAATATTTTAAAGGACATTTTAAACAGTTTGAATTTATTTTATTTTATTTTTTTTAGTCATCATACTTCCTCATAGAGCTCTCTGAATATAATTTGGCTTCTAAAGTCATTGCAGATTCCTAGAATATTAGAGCTGTTTAAGATCATTAGGATCTTCTGATCCTGTCACATTTTATAGATGAGAAAACAAAGCCCCAGACAGGGAGATTAAATTTTCCAAATACAAAAAGAAAATTAGCAACAAAGGCTGAACCAGGATCTCTTACCTCCCTCTACAAAACAATTTTTACTTTTCCAGGAACTTTTAAGAGGAAAACCATATTTTTATGATTAATAATAATACATACTTTCAGAAGTAAACCAATGCCATATTTTAGAACACTAACCTTGACAGTGAACTGTTACAACAAGACAAATTGGTTCTTTCCAAATATTCCAGGACAAATGTAGTGTTTTTTAAAAGCAGAATGAGTATTTTCAAGTCCTGAATGATAAGACTGTAAAAAGTCTGTTTAAAAGTCTTAGTTTGTTTTGAAATGTTTATTATTTCTTCATACAAAAAATAGAGTCTCACATTAGAAAATAGATATAGGCAAAAACAAACCAAAATACATACATATCTATCACCAATATTTCCATTGCAAACATTTTGGTGTATAAACATTTACATTTTTTCTGTGCCTATTGATCTATAAATGGATACATGTATAGATATTTTTACCAAATTTGACTCATATACATATATCCTTTTATAATCATAGTTTGAGTTTGTATTCAATCATAATTACGAATACAATATCTTGTCAATAAATAGACATCTAAATAGCCATTTTAATGGATACTTAGAATTCTTTCAGATTTATGTGTCATAATTTATTTAGTGGACACTGAGGTAGTGTTTTTACTATTAGAAACAATGCCTAATGAACATTCTTGTACCCTCATCTTTGTACATTTCAGCAACTATTTCCTTTGAATAAATTCTTAAAAGTGGAATTGCTAGGCTTTAAATGTGTAATGCCAAATCATTCTCCACAAAGTCATCCTATATGAAATTCCAAAGATAATGCTCTTTCCCATAACATCACAATATCAAATCTGTTAGTTTTTAAAATATATCAAATTCTTTTTAGCTTGAGAAAGTATGGTATACAGAATTTGACTAATTCTTTAAGGCCTAGCTCATAGCAACTACCTCTACCTAGTCACAAATCAACCCAGACAGAATTTTATTATTCCCACCTTAACACAGTTGTTCTCAAACTTGGCCATATCTCAGAATCATCTGAAGGGCTGTACCACCCACAAAGTTTCTGATTCAGTAGATCTGGGGTAGGGCCCAAGAATTTACATTTCTAATAAGTTCCCATGTGATCCATGGACCACACATTGAAATCCACTGCCCTAAGACACTATTTATATGAGCAAAGATGGTGTTTTGTCCAAAAAACAAGTATGTTGTCTCCTCACAAATATTGTGAAACATTTAATTAATGCTATAGACAATATTTAAATGTTTATGTAACCTCCAAATTCATATGTTGAAGCCTAATCCTCAATGTGCTGGTACTCTGAGGTGGGACCTTTTAGGAGGTGATTAGGTTATTAGGGGATTAGTGCCCTTATAAAAGAGACCCCAGAGAACTCCCTTGCCCTTTCCACCAGTGAGAAGATGGCCAACTATGAGCCAGGAAGTGGGCTCTCACCAGACACAAAAACTGATGACGTCTTGATCATGGAAGTATTGGCCTCCAGAACAGTGAGAAATAAATGTTTAAGCCACCCAGTCTATGGGATTTTGTTATAGCAGCCCAAACAGAGTAAGCTGATTAATCATATATTTTTTTCTACTTTGGATGAGGAAACTAACAGACAAGTTCAAGACCTAATTTTCTATTTATCTACATTCTATTATTTCTCCTGTCTTGACCACATAGAAGAGAAGTGATAATAAAACAAAACAAAAACAATGAGGAAAATATTGCACTGTTTATTTTTTAGAAAACAATCAGGATTCCTATGTTTAAAAAACTAGTCTGCAGTTCTCTTAATGTTATAATGAAAAGCTGAGTTTGAAAAAGCTTTTTTTTCCCACCACAGTGGATCTTTGAGAAAGGCCTAATAAACTTATTCCCGAAGCATTCAAGTCCAACTGTTTCAATATAAAAAAACATTATTAATTTTTAGAATAACTACTGTTTTATGGATTATATGAACTGCTTTTCCAAAACTACTAAAAGACAAAACATGTATTACAGAAAAGTAAACTATGTGATCTTAGACTTCCTACTTTCAGTGTCAGAAACGTGAAAACAGTAAATTCAATCAAAGCAAAAATGCATTTGTCTTAAGACTTTTCATTAACTTTCCATATCTAGCTGGTAAGCACTTTGTCATGACTGATTTTCATTTAAAAGGGACAATACATTTCTGATGTTACTTTTCCTTCAGAAATTGGAGAGACTTATAAAGTTTATCCCAATTTAAAATTCTTTTTAAAAATTTAAAATTCTTTTTTCACCTGATCCTATTATGTTTTAAATTCAGTTTTCTGGATATTTTTTTCCTTAACAGTCAGTACAGTGTTCCAAGCTAGGCTTTGGAGTCAGACAAACCTGAGTTTGAATCCAAGTTTCTCTGCTTGTGATTTGCATTTCCTAATTTATCTGATACATAGTTTTGTCCACTCTACAATGTATCTAATACTTGTGTGCATCCAAAGAGATAAGATAATATATGCAATGCATATATATGGTACATAGTAATATCACAGTAAGTGTTATTGTAATGTTCTTTGTGTGTGTCTTCTGAGCCACAAAGAAAGGTAAAATATAAATACATTTCAAAGCCCAATTCAAGTTCCAAACATTCCAGGAAGCTACCCCTTCCTTCTCTAGAGTCCTTGTTGACTTCAACTTTCTTGGGATTTCTGAAGTATGTAGCAAATTATACTACATGGCATCAGTATTTAATAACAATCACATTTACTATGTGCCAGGCACTTTACATATATTATATTATTTAATCCTCATGAAAATCCTATAAGAAAGAGAGATACTGTCACTATGCTCATTTGACCATTAAGAAATGGTAAAACTTTTAACTTGTGCATTATTATCTCCTATTAGAACTTTATTTGCTATTGTATCTAGGGTGTGGTCTATGAGTACAAATCCTTTCACAAACATCTTCCTTTATCTTCACCGAAACAGAGACTATGCCAATAGTGGTCAGAGAATCTTACTCTGGAAATTCTACTGCAAGCATCCATGGCTGGGTCACTGGCTTGTTCAGGATTTCCCCAGTTTCCCTTCATAGTCCTATAGTTAGACTATATTCTCTAGGGATTCTACTCTTAAAATTGCTTTATGAGTAGCAAGCTCCACTTATTTCTTTTAAAGCTTTTAGCTCTCCCTGAAATACTAGCTCTGCAAATGGCTTTTAGATAAATGGTAATCCTTTGAGACTGGAGACCACATCCTCTTTTCTTCAACTACAGGACCATGAATGTTTTCAACCTCTGCCTGTCAGTGCTTATTAGAGACAGCTGCTGGTTTTAGATAACAAAAGGCTTGGATACAGAATAATCTCACTACTATTGTGCTCCTTTGACTTTGTCTGAATTTCATGTTTCTTACTGAGGACTGAGCCAGCAGAGACGGTTGCAGAGCACTCCCTTTTCAGAAAGGTTAGCAACAAAAAGTTACCTGCTTCTGCATGGCCCAACTCAATGGCCTCAGTAATGGGGGATTCTACCCACAGAAAAAAATTTAAATAATTTGAATCTTCATATTCATGATCTCATTTGGTGAGGCACAGGCACAAAGTGGTAAAGTAAATTCCCTGAGGATAAAAAAACCCATAGTTAGACTTTGAAATGTAGGTAGAAATCAGCCTTTCACTTTAATAATCTTTCTACTTGATGTGGCTGCCTTCCTGATGAGAAAAGAAAGTTATATGTGGACATCTCCCAAAGGAGGGTGCACTGATGGTAGGGAAAAGTATGGAGAAGTTGAGTTGTGGTTCAGTGGGGAAGAGAGATGGACATCCATAGGAATTTTTTATTACACTAATTTAACCTTTCTTATTCTCCTCCACCTGTAACAGTCATTATTTGAAGTACACACAGGACTTGGTACCCTTCTATTGGTTAGCTCACTTCACATAATTTCAAGTACAAAACAATCCTTATCTGGGCCTTAGAATACAACTTTCTCTCTAAATATAATAAATATTATTGAATTAATATAATATTTTACATGGTTTCAATGTATTAGACATTATTTTAGGTACTGATGATAAGGTGTTATAAAGACAGGCATAGTCTCTGCCTTCATGAAGCTTATAATCTCATTGTACTATATCCACCCCCCAAAATAATACTCATCCATCAAAGTTATATTTAAGTTGTACATTCTTAATGAAGTTTTCTCTGAAAGTCTTTCACAATGCTCTTGCTACAGTCCCTTTCTAGAAATAGGATCAATAATGTAATGAAACAATTAACATTGAGATATTAGTGACTCATTATAGCTTAAAACAGTATTCCTTGCAAGAACAGTATTCCACTTAAGGGGAAAAAGGTTAAAGAAAAAATAGCTTCATTTAAAGAATTGAATTGTGGAATTTCAAACAGTAGAGTTTCATTTAAAAGATACTTGGGGCCAGGGAATTTTCTGTACCTCTCAAACCATAGCTATGGCTAATAACTTATTTTGTACCTGTGTAAATCCAGCTCTGCTCTAAAGCTCACTGTTCCTTGATGATAGTAACACAAAGGCTCATGTTACCTACAATAAATTGTATTATTTTTCTGTTCCCATTTACACTCAAGTATGGTGATATAGGAAAATAAGACTCAGGGAGGGAAAGCAGTGACTAACTTTACAGAAAAACCCCAGTGTTCCACACGGAATCCAATAGCACTAAGGTAACTTTAAGTTTTTTATTTACTTCCTGTTACATGACTGCAGAAAAGCATAATGATTAGTAGTTCGTGCACACCAGAGTGAAATAAAATGTTTTCTTCTTTCTCCAGCACCACTACCCTGTGTTTCTCATGCCACATAAGTGGCCAAATGTAGTCTACTAAGGAACTGAATGAGTAAGTAACATTCCATTGGTAATTTAGCACCTTGATGAAGAACACAGAATTTGGTATTAAACTGTCTAACTTTGGATACTGTCTCTGTCACATACTAATTGTGGGCAAGTTTCTTGACCTCCATGTGCCTTAGTTTCCTCATTTTTAAATGGAAAAAAGCAATAGGGTTGTTGTGAGTACCTAGCCTACAGTAAGCACTTAATTTATAGCAACTATTATCATTATTATTTAGCAGTTACATAGGCCTGTGACCTGTCCTTCCATAAGGTCAACGGGAAAGGCAGTGCTTTGGTCAAAAGTTATAGGAAAGGGAGAATAAAGGGATTGGGGCAAAAACAAACTGACCTCTGTAGCTGGAATACTTCTTGGCCCGAGGTTATACAGGAGTTATGAAATACTTGTGCAGCTACTTAACAATATGGCACTGCCATGCATTAAGTTTTTCACTGTTAACTTTTCCTTTGTTACATTTTATTTAGCACTTCTTCAGCTAAACTTGAGTCAGAGAATCATAGTTCCAGAACAGAACATAGGGATCACCTAGTCTATGACTTCTGTGCTAAAAATGAGTAATCTGAAGCCCTGAATGTGAAAGACTTTGCCCAAAGACACACAGAGAACTCCAAAATGAGCCAGGTCTTGAATCCAGATCTTGCCCTGTTCATTGTAATTTTCCCACTGTATCATATTATTTAATATTTAATTCTATTCAGATTTGAATTTTTCTATAGTTATTTCACATTTTACATCTGTTAATCTGCATTTTTCTCCAAGTCTGGATGCTGCCACACTGGGTGCAGAGTAGTGTTCAGTAAAGACTTGTCAATATGTTGATTACATTTGGAGATATAGAAGTTACACATGAGATGGTATCTAGGGAGACACTGCAAGAGTACCACCATCCTGACTTTGGAAGACTGTCTCAGAATATGTAAGAGCACATTCACCACTTAAGTATCCCATAGGATTGAGTAAAGATTCTGAATGCATAGACATTAATTCATTATAAACTCTAACATCACATAGATGAAAAGTTTAAGGATCCTAAGTTGCAGGTTAGAGGGAGTATAACAAACTAGTTTTAGGGCTGTCATACCTTCCTTCCAGTGCTCCTTTCCCAATTTTTAGTAACACATTCATCCCTATTCCACACCTAATGTTCAAGCCTTCTCACTATCCTTAGTTTACTGAAACCTCCTTTCAGGAGAAATAATTTATTCTAAAACATAAATGACCTATGACAATTTTTACTCCATCCAAAGAAAGTTATAATTTATCAGTGATCAAAGCCATAACCTAATTCAAGCATTTTTTTTCTCATAAAAAACCCTAGTGGTATTCTCACAGCTAAATACAATAGATTCATATATAACATCATCATATCTGACTTATGTTCAATTTGGTTCTGCCAGGCACTTCCTACTTCTTGAAAGACTTTCTTTCCTTGGCTTTTGTGATTCCACACTTTTTCATTTCCTCTTTTTCTGACTATTCCTTATCTTTTTCTTAATCTCCCTCTGATAATTCCATAAATCATAGTGTTCCCTCAGTGTTGTCCTAAGCCTTTTCATTTCACTCTACCTGCATTCTATAGACTACCTTATCTACTACTATATCTTCAATTGTTAAATTTAAGCTCATGATTCTCAAATCTGTATCTTGAGGCTACAGCTATTTCCTGAGTTCTAGATACCTACATATATATATACAAATAGATATAAGCACCTATTAGACTACTTGTATGTTTCATAGGTGTTTCAATTCAAAACTTTTCAAACAAAGTATAAAATTCCTCCAAAAGACTCTCTTCTTTCCTACCAGAATTATTGTATAGTAGGCAGACCATATATTCTGATTTGCCTGGAAATATCCTGGTTTACACCGTTATCCTAGTGTAATATATAATTGCTCATCCTTTCATTTAAAAAATGTCCTAGTTTGGATAATGTTATATGATTACTTTGCCATCTGCCCATTCACACAATGTAGGTGATACCTTTAATTTTATCATCTACTAATAAACCCATGTACAACCAGCAAATCCTATGATTTCTATCTTCCTAATTTTAAAATTTAGCCAATCTTTCTGCATTATCTCTACCCTAATTCAGACAGCCATCATAAACACGTAAAATAAATAAAACACATAAAATAAATGTCAGAGTACTCCAATATGTGGAGGAAATAAGAAATAGTGGCTAAAGATCTCAAGACTCAAGGAACAACATGACATTCTTTTTAGTATGTGTGTGTTTATGTGTGTTGCCTCCTATGTATCCTGGACTGGACACTGGTATACTGAATAAGCCCACAAATGAGAAAAAGTATTCAAAAAAAATGGCTGAAAGTTTTCCAAATTTCATGCAAGACATAAAGCTATGAATTTTAGAAGTGAGTTTACCCTAAACAGGATAAATGCAAAGAAATTCAACCTTCTGAAAAAAATAAGACTACAATAAAATCTCAAAGGAGCCAGAAAGAAACAATGCATGTTCAAATGACAGGAGATTTACAATCTAAAACCATGGACACCAGCAAAATATCTTCTGCAAATACCAAGATGAGGTAAACTAAGTTGATGTGCTCTAAAATAATTGCAAAAGAAAGTTTTTCAAACACAAAGGATATGATGACAGAAAAAAAAGGAAAAACCCGAACACTGAGCTTGAAAAAGAAGCAACCTAAAGAATAATATATCCAGAAAAAATTCCTTCAAAATGAAGGAAAATTAAGATATTACCAAATAAATAAAAATTAATAGAAACCATTTATAGTAGTATTCTCCAACAAGAAATATTAAAAGGAGTTTTTTAAGATGAACTGAAAGGAAATGAAACAGTAACTGGAGCCCAAAGGACGAAGTAAAGTTCATCAGTATGGGTGAGTACATAAGTAAATATAAAAGAGAGCATAAAACATATATTTGTTTGTAGCACTTTTCTTCTACTCTATAATTTAAAGGAAGTTTGCATAAAACATTATCTGCAAATAATTACATAAGTCTGTTGATGGATTGATAATATATAAAGATATAACAATCATGACAATAATAGAACAAAAGAGAAAGAAGGGAATGGGGCTATATTGAAACAAGTCTTTTTTTATAGTATTGAAATTAAGTTGTTAATCTGTACTAGATTATTGTACAGTAAGTTGTTAGTTGAAATCTACAAGGAAACCACTAAGAAAATAAGTCAAAAGTGAAAGAAAAAGAAACAACAAAGGAATTGAAATGGTACACAAGAAAGTGTCTATGTAACACAAATGAAGATAGAAATGGAAGATTAGAGAAGAGTGCCCTACAGTCATAAGACATTAAGAAAAAAACAGCAAAATTGAAGATCCATAATTGTGTTGTCTGTAACTATATTAAATATAAATAGATTAAAGACTCCAATAACAAAGTACTGATTGGTAGAGTGGATTAAAATAAATAACAATATACAACCATATGCTGACTACAGAGATACATATTAGATTCAAAGACACAGATAGGTTGAAAATAAGAAGAAGTTAAGAGATATACCATGCAAACAGTAACTAAAAGAGAGCTGGAAGGCCTATATTAATATTCAGAAAATGTAAATTTCAGACATAAATTTCTATTCAAGACAAAAAGGACATTATATAAAAATAAAGGGTAATTTAATAAGGAAGACATAGCAATTAAAAACATATATGCACCTAAAATTATAGCCTTGAAATACATGAACTAAAAACTGAGAAGGGAAAAGAGATAGAAAATTTAACAATAACAGTTGGAGACTTCAATATCTTAATTTTAATAATGGAAAAATCAACTTGGAAGAAGATCAACAAGGATATACAAGACTTGAGCAACACTATAAGCCAACTAAACCTAACAGACAGTCATAGAATACTCCACCCAATAACAGCATAATATACATTCTTCTCAAGTAAATATGGAGCATTATCCAAGATATAACATATATTAAGCCATACAACCTTCACAAACTTTAAAAGGATTAATATTACCCAAAGTGTGTTCTCTGACTATAATTACATAAAAATAGAAAGGGATACAAGGGAATGATGTCAGCAAAATTGTGGCACAGGAATTTTTAGCATTTGTCTCCTCCTATAAATATCAATTTGAGCAAATTTTCATACATTAAAATACCCTCACAAGGGCCAAGGATTCCAGGTGAGGGATTATAGCACCAGATTGAAGCATAGAAATAACAAAGACACATTGAGGAGGGTAGGAAAGATAGGTTCACACTACTCCCATTACACCTCCACCAAGCCTGGGAAGCCCAGTGCAGAGAGAGATACCCACCCCATGAGAGAAGAAGAGTAAAGTGAGTGCCCAACTTTATCACAGGTAACAGAGCCAGCATGTCACAATACCAGACCAACACCTGCCACCTCAGATGATTCCTTGAAGGTTCCCACAAACCTAATCCCTTAGCTCACCCTGATGCCTGCTGACCCTAGCAGCCTCAGGCTACTCCTGCAAACCCAGGCAGCATTTTTGGCACCAGTCTCCCCATGGGCTCCTGAAAATTCAGACCCTTATCTCACCACAATGCCTGCCAACTCCAGTGACCCAAGGCAGCTTTCATGGGATCAGGCCCCTAGCAGGTTACCATGAATCCAGGCCCTGGCTCTCCCCAGCACTTGCTGGCTTCAGTGGTCCCAAGTGGCTCCTGCAGCTCCATGTGGCTTCCTTGGCTCCAGGCTCCCAGAGAGCCCCATGAATGCAAGACACCAGCCCAGCCAGGCACCAGGAAACTCCAGAGGCCCCAGGTGGCTCCCAAGGCTTCAGGCAGCTTCTATGGCATCAAGCTCCTGGTGGGCTTTTGCAAATCCAAGCCCCTGATTCATTCTGACACCTACTGCTTCCTGCAGCCCCAGGAGAATCTTAATAAGCTCCTGTGATCCCAGGCTACCAGCTCACTTTGGTACCTGTCAACTACTATGGGATCACACTCCCAGTAGGCTCCCATGAACCCAGTTTCATACAACACCCAGTGCTGGCCAGCTCCCATGACCTAGAGTGAATCCTGTGGCTCAGGGTTCCAGTAAGATCCCATAAGCCTATTCCAGTCCTGGACTGGCTCCTGTAGACCCAGACACTGGGCCCACACTAGTGGTCCCCAGCATTTGATTGACACTTGTGTACCCTGGATCCAGGATCACCCATGTGGACACAGACCCAAACCCATCACTACAGACTCAAGAGCCATGTCTTCCTCACTGAACCCAGGCTTCATTTCCACCCCCTAGACCAAGGCATGGGTCTGGTTCTTATGTACCCAAACACCAAGCCTGACTCATGACTGATGCAGGGACCAGCTTTCAGTCTCAAGGACAGCAGTAGCTAGAACACCCATTGACACCACCAGACCACCCAACCACAGTCTCTGGACAGGCTGACTGGTAAAGTGTTTTGTCTGCCAAAGCCAGTTTATAAAAACTGGAAAAGGTGCTTACATCCTCAACATCTGTCTCATCCACAGAGACCAACACAAGGCCACAAGGGTCTTGAATAATCAAGGAAATATGACTCCACAAAAGGAAACTAATAAAACATCAACAAGTGACCCTAAAAAATGGAGATCTATGAACTGTCTTAAAACAAAAGAATGCATAATAATCTTCTTAGAAGAAATAAGTAAACTATAATAAAACATAAATAGACAACTTTAAGAAATTTTTAAAAAAAAATGCACCAACAAAATGAGTTCAACAAAGAAATATAAATTATTTAAAAAAAAAAGCAAAGAGAAATCCAAAAGTTGAAGACTACATTAACTGAGCTGAAGAATTCAATAGGAAGTTTCATGAGCAATGTTGATCAATCAGAAGAAAGAATTATTGAACACAATATGTGAACTCACCCAGAACAAGGAGCAAAAAGAAGAAAGAATGAAAAGAGTGAAGAACTTTTTTGAATTATTGGATACCATTAAAAGAAAAAAAAACTATGTGTAATTAGAGTCACAGAAGAACAGCTTTTTCAAGCAAAAGCTTATTTTAAAAAATGATGAATGAGAACGTTGCCTATCTGGGGGAAGATTTGGACACTCAAGTTCAGGAAGCTAATAGGTCATCCCAAAATTTCAACCTCAAAAGATCTTCTCTAAGACACATTATGATAAAACAGTGCAAACCAAAGCAAAAGAGAAAATTTTAAAAAGCAGTAAGAACAAATATACTCACATATAAGGAAACACCTTTAAGACAGAAACAATGCTGTAAGAAACAAACTGGGAACCAAGAATAATTTACCCAGCAAAGTTATCTTTCATGAATAAAGGAGAGATATAGACTTTCCCAAACAAACAAAAGTTGAGAGAGTTCATCATCACTAGACCTGCCTTACAAGAAATGTTGAAAGGAGTTTTTTGAGCTGAAATAAAAGGATGATAACTATTAATATGAAAACAAATGAAAATATAAAACATGCTATTAAAGATAAGTATATAGTCAATTTCACAAGTCTCCAACATTGTAATATAATGGTATGTTAATCAATTAACTTTAGTATAAGGTTTTAGAACAAAATATTAAAAATAATATCAGCAACAACAAGTTTTAATAGATACACAATATAGAAAGAGGCAAATTATGACATTGAAAATTAAAATATGTAATGGTGTTGTGGGGAAGAAAAATGATGGAGCTTTTTGTATGTAATCTAACTTTAGTTATTATCAGCTTATAATAGACTGTAACACCTATAAAAGGTTTTATGGAAGTCTTATAACAACCACAAGGTAAAATTTACAGTAGATACTCAAAAGATAAAGAGAAAGGGATCAAAGCATGCCACTGTTGAAAATCATCAATTCACAAAGAAGGACAACATAAGAGGAAGAAAGGAGCAAATGAACTACAAAACAAGAAAACAATTAATATGATGTCATTCATAAATCCTTACCTATCAATAATTACTATAAATATAATTAATTTAGTTCTTCAATCAAAAGTCATAGACTGGCTGAACAGATTGAAAAACAAGATCCAGCTATATGCTCTCTAAAAGAAACTCATTTCAGCTTTAAGGACATACATAGGCTCAAAGAAAAGGAAAAAAAAAAGATATTGCAAACAAATGGAAAACCAAAAAGAAAAGGGTTAGCTACACTTGTATAAGACAAAATAGACTTTCAGTCAAAAACTATAACAAGAGATAAAGAAGGTCATTATATAATGATAAAGAGATCAATTCATAAAGAGGATGTAACAACTATAAATAAGTACCCAACATCAGATTTCCCATAGATATTAAGCAAATAGTAACAGATCTGAAGGGAAAAACAGAAAACAGTACAATAATAGTAGGAGATTTCAATAATCCACTTTCAACAATGGAAAGATAAGCCAGGCAGAAAATCAATGAGGAAATGCTGGTCTTGAACTATACCTCAGATCAAATAGACCTAACAGACATATTGAGAACACTCCACCCAACAGTAGCAGGATGTACATTCTTCTTAGACATGCATGAAAAATTCTTAAGGATAGATCATACGTTAGGTCCAAATAAGCCTTATCAAATGTGAGAAAATTGAAATCATACCAAGTATCTTTTATGACCACAATGGTATGAATCTGGAAATCAATAACAGGAGGAAAACTGGAAAATTCACAAATCTGTGGAAATTAAACAACACTATCCTGAACAACAAATAGGTCAAAGAATAAATTGAAAAGGAAGTAAAAAGATATTTTGAAATGAATAAAAAGGAAACACAACATAACAAAACATATGAAATGCAGCAAAAACAGTTCTAATAAGGATGTTTATAGCAATAAATTCCCACATTAAGTACAAAAACGGGACAACATAAATAACCTAACAGTACACCTCAAGGAACTAGATGGAAAAGAAACTAAACCCGAAGTGAGCATAAGGAAGAAAATAACAAAGATAAGAGCAAAATAAATTGAATAGAGACCATGAAAACAAGAGAACAGAGCAAAGAAACTAAGTTGGGGTTTGTTTATTTTTTTTTTTTAATGAGAAACAAAATTGGCAAACCTTTAGGTAGAATAACTAAGGAAAAAAGGGACAAGTCAAATAAATATAATCAGAAATGAAAGAGGAAGCATTACAACTGACACCACAGAAATACAAAGAATCATAAGAAATCACAATGAATAATTATACATCAACACATTGGACAATGTGGAAGAGATGAATAAATTCCTAGATTCATACAACCTACTAAGACAAAATCATGAAGAAATAGAAAATCTGAACAAGACAATAATGAGTAAAGAGATAGAATAAGTAATCAAAATCCTGCCAACACAGGAAAACCTAGGACCAGATCAATTCACTGGTGAATTCTACAAAATATTTAAAGGGAAAATAACAACAATCCTTATAAAATATTTCAAAAAAATTGGAACACTCTCAAGCTAATTTTACAAGGTCAGTATTACCTGATACCAAGGCCTGATAAAGACACTAAAAGAAATTAAAATTAAAGGCAATATCCCTGATATATATAGATTAAAAATGCTGAACCAATGTAACTTCAACAGCAAATTAAAAGGATCTTATGTCTTGATGAAGTGGAATTTATCCTGGGATGCAAGGATGGCTCAACATATACAAATCAATAAATGTAATACATAACGTTAATAAAATGAAAGATAAAAATTATATATATATATAGTAGTCTCAATTGATACAGAAAGAGCCTTTGATATAATTCAACATCCCTTCATATTAAAAATATAATTCTCAACAAATTTCTATAGTAAGGTACCTCAACATAAGGAATGTAGTACCTCATCAAATATGACAAGCACAACTGCCATTATACTCAATGGTGAACAGTTGAAAGCTTTGCCTCTAAGATGAGGAAAAACCGAGGGTGCCCACTATCACCACTCCTATTCATCATAGTACTGGAAGTCCTACCCAGAGCAATCAGTCAAGAAAAAGAAATAAATGACATTCAAATAAGAAAAAAAGATAGAAAATTTCTGTTTCCAGATGACATGATCTTATATATACAGAATCCTAAATATTCTACCAATAAACTGGTAAAAGTAATCAACAAATTTAGTAAAATTATAGGATACAAATTAACATTAAAAATGTGTTGTGTGTTTATACACTAACAACAAATTATCTTAAATAGAAATTAAAAAGAATTCACTTACAACAGCACCAAAAATATAAAATACTCAGAAATATATTTAACCAAGGATATGAAAGATGTAAATACTAAATCTACATAATTTAATGAAATAAATTGAAGAACTCACAAACAAAAGGAAAGATATTCCATGCTCGTGGATCATAAGAATTTATATCATTAAATTTATTCAAATGTCCATGATTACCAAAATAATCTATATATTCAATACAATTATCAAAATTCCAATGGCATTTTTCACAGAAATAGAAAAAAAAAACAGTCCAAAAATGTATATGGAGTAATAAAAGACCCCAAACAGTCAATGCAATCCTGAAAAGAAAAGAACAAATTTGGAGACATCACACTTCCTGATTTCAAACAATATGATAATGCTATATTAATCAAAATATTATGGTACTCACCTAAAAACTGACACATAGACTAATGGACAAAATCAAGAGCTATGAAATAAAACCCATGTATTTACAGTCAATTAATATTTGAGAAGGGGGCCGTTACATCAAACCTTCTACACAACAAAAGAAATAATAAACAAATTCAAAAAACACCATACAGAATGAGCAAAAATATTTGCAAACCATACATATAATGATTTAATATCCAAAATATATGAAGAACTCATACAGCTCAATAGCAAAAAATCTGACTAAAAAATTGGCAAAGAAATTTAATAATCATTTTTCCAAAGAAGGCATACAAATAACCAATAGGTATATGGAAAGATCATCAGGAAAATGCAAATTAAAACTGCAATGAGATATCCCCTCACACCTGTCAGAATGGCTACTATCAAAAGCCAAGAGATAAGTGTTGGTGAGGATATGGAGAAAGAGGAACCCTTGTGCACTGGTGGTAGGTATGTAAATTGGCACAGCCACTGTGGAAAAGAATACAGAGGTTCCTCAAAAAATTAAGAATAAAATTACCATGAAATATGTCAGTCACAGAGAGACAAATACTGAATGATTGCACATATATGTGGAATTTAAAACAAAACAAATGCATAGATATAGAGATCAGATTAGTTATTACCAGAATGGGGGTTGAAAGGTGGATGAAACAGGTGAATGGGGTCAAAAGGTACAAACTTCCAGTTATAAAATAAATTAGTCATTGGGCTGTAATTTACAGCATGGAGACTACAGTTAACAATTCTGTATTGCATATTTGAAAATTGCTAAGAAAGCAAATGTTAAAAGTTCTACTCACAAGGAAAAAATTGTAACTATCTATGGTGACAGATGTTAACTAGACTTATTGTGGTGATCATTTCACAATATATACAAATATTAAATCATTTATGTATACCTAAAACTAATATCATGTATGTCAATTAGACCTCAATAAAAAAATGAATTACTATCTCAAAGAGACATCCTCACCACTATGTTTATCACAGCATTATTTACAATAGTCAAGACATGGAAACAAATTGTGTCCATTTTCAGATGAATGGATAAAGAAAATGTCAAATATATATATATTCATCCCTAAAAAAGAAGGAAATTATGCTATTTGTGAAAATATGGATGGACCTTTGGGGAATTATGGTAAGTGAAATAAGTCAAAGAAAGACAAACACTACATGTTCTCATTTATATGTGGAATCTAAAATAATCAAACTCATAGAAATAGAGAATAGAATGGTGGTTACCAGGGGTTGGGGGGTGTGCAAATGAGATGATTGTCAAAGGGTACAAACTTTCAGCTCTAAGATAAATGAGTTCTAGGAATCTATGTACAACGTGGTTTCTATAGCAAACAGTATTGTATTATTTATTGAAAGTTGTTAAGAGAGTAAAACTTAAATATTATCACCATAAAAATATAATTATGTGAGGGTATGGAGGTGTTTTTATTCTGGTAATCATTTTATAATACATATATGTATCAAGTCATCATATTCCATGCCTTAAATTTACATGTTATCAACAATATCTCTATAAACCTGGAAAAAATATTTAAAAACACAACAAAATGAAAAAAATGTGGATTAAAGCTGGAAAGCACAGTAAGAATCTCCACTGCTATAAAAGTGGCATTTTCTAAAAGGTTCAAGTATACAGTTAGGGCTTTATCAATTTTTATATCAAAAAGAATGGGGCATGAAAAGTTGGGGTTTTATATTTAGATTTTAAATTTCTATTTAAAAGAAACAGAAAAAGAAAGCTGACAGATTTCTTCTCTCTTTTCTGGTGAATAACTGTTTAAATTCATCTACCTTGAATGGAACTGAAATTCTATAATATATAAGTGGAAAAATGATTGGAGCTTTATCTTAAAAATAAATATTAAAGCTATAATTTTTAAAATTAGAACTAAATAATAGAATGACCTTTCAAAATTTCACAAATATATAAGAAATTAAATACATACTCATAAATAACAAATGAGTCATAGGGGAAATCACAAGAGAATCTAGAAAATAGTTTGAAATGAATGAAAATGAAAACACAATATACTGGAACTTATAGGACATAACTAAATTAGTCCTTAGAGGAGAATTTACAGATATAAACACATATATTGAAAAAAAATAAACTCAAATCAATTATTGGATCTCTTACCATTAGAAATTAAAAATAGAAAAATAAAAATAAACCCAAAGCAAGTAGAAGGAAAAAAATAATAAATATCAGAGCACAAATTAATGAGAGAAGGAATTGAAAAACAGTCAATAAAAACAATAAAACCAAAATTGATTCCTTGCAAATAACAATAAAATTGACAAGGCTTTCACTACACTGAAACAGAAGGAGAGAGAGAGAGAAATCTCAAATTACTAAAATCAAGATTGAAAAGAAGAATACTATTACTGACTTAATAGAAATTTAAAAGTTTATATGTGACTATTGTGAACAAATGTGTGCCAACAAATTAAAACCACAGGTGAAATAGATAAATTTATCAAACAGAAACGACTGAAACAGAATCAAAAAGAAATTTGAAAATCTGAATAGACTTATTATAAGTAAAGAGATTGGATTAGTATTCATAAAACTACCCACAAAGAAAAGTTCAGGACCAAATGACTTCATGAGTGAATTTTATTGTATTTTAAAAGAATAATTAATACCAATTATTCACAACTTCTCCCAAAAATAGAAGAGAAAACACCCCCAACTCATCTGACATGGAGACAAGTATCACCCTCACACAAAAGCCAGTCAAAGGTATCAAAAGGAAAGGGAAAAAGAAACAAAGAAACCAATATTCCTATGAATGCATATGCCAAAATCCTCACTGAATTATCTACTAACTGAATTCAGCAATATATAAAACAGAACTATATACCATGATCAAGGTTGGTTTAACATCTGAAAATCAATCAATATAATACATTATATTAACAGAAGAAAAATGGAAGCCACATGATCATCTCAATAGATACAAAAAAAAAGCATTTGATAAATTCTAATGCCTTTTCATGAGGAAAAATATTCAACAAACCAGGAATTAAAATTTCACTTCCTCAACTAGAAAAAGTGCATCTCGAAAAATCCACAGCTGATACTATATTTAATGGTTAAAACGATATGTTTTTCTACTAAGATAAGGAACAAGAAGAAAATATCCACTCTTACCACTTATTTTAAATAATTTACTGTAAGCTATAGCCAGTGGAATTAAAGAAGGAAGGAAAGGAAGTACAGCTATGCTTATTTGTAGATGCCATAGTCTTATATATGGAAAATCCTAAATAATCCACTAAAAATACTTTTGAAGTAATAAAAAAATTCAGCAAGCTTGCAGAATACAGTTGAAAATTTTAAGAATCTATCATATTTCTATACACTAACAATAAATAGTCTAAGAATGAAGTTAAAAAAGGAATACCAACTACAATAGTATCAAAAAGAATAAAATACTTAGAATAAATTTAATCATAGATTTGCAAAACTTGTACAAAGGAAAGACTAAACACTGTTGAAAGAAATTAAAGAAAACCAGAATAAATGGAATGAGTACTGTGCCTATAAACTGGAATACATAATGTTGCTAAGATGGCAGTACTATCAATCTATAGATTAAATGCAATGCCTAGCCAAACCTCAGCTGTCTTAATGGTAGAACTTGACAAGCTTATCTTAAATGTAAATGTAAATGCAAAGAATGCAAAATACCAAACCACACTTGGAGTAGAAGAACAAAATTGGAGGACTCACACTTCTTGATTTCAAAACTTACTACAAATATACAGTCATCAAGTGACTGTGGTACTATCATTATGACAGACATATAAATCAATAGAATATAGTTAAAAATCCAGAAATAAGCCTTTACATTTATGGTCAACTTGTTTTCAACAAGAATGAAAAGAAAGATCAAGAGGAAAGGAATAGTCTTTTCAACCAATGGTGCTAGGACAATCAGACATTCACATGGAAGAGAATAAAGTTGATAACTGTGATAGTCGTTTTTTATATGTCAACTTAGCTAGGCTACAGGGCCCAGTTATTCAATCATATATTAATGTAAGTGTTGTTGTGAAGCTATTTTGTAGAACTGATAAAAATCCATGCTCCATTAACTTTAATTAAGGGATATTATTTTAAGTAATCTGGGTGGACCAGATTCAATCAATTAAAACATCTTTAGGAGAAGATGGTGGAAGAGTAAGATGCGGAGATCACCTTCCTCTCCACAGATACATCAGAAATACATCTACACGTGGAACTGTTCCTATAGAACACCCACTGAACACTGGTAGAAGTCCTCAGACCTCCCAAAAGGCAAGAAACTCCCCATGTACCTGGGTAGGGCAAAAGAAAAAAGAAAAAACAGAGACAAAAGAATAGGGATGGGACCAGCACTAGTGGGAGGGAGTTGTGTTAGAGGAAAGCTTTCCACACACTAGGAAGTCCCTTCGCAGGCAGAGACTGTGGGTGGCAGAGGCGGGGAGCTTCGGTGCCGAGGAGGAGAGCGCAGTCACAGGGGTGCGGAGGGTAAAGCGTAAAGATTCCTGCACAGAGGATCGGTGCCGACGTGCACTCACCAGCCCGAGAGGCTTGTCTGCTCACACACCAGGGCAGGCGGGGGCTGGGAGCTGAGGCTTGGGCTTCAGTAGGAGCGCAGGGAGGGGACTGGGATTGGCGGTGTGAACATAGCCTGAAGGGATTAGTACACCACTGCTAGCCCGGAGGGAGTCCAGGAAAAGTCTGGAGCTACCAAAGAGCAAGAGACTTTTTCTTGCCTCTTTTCTTCCTGGTGCTCGAGGAGACGGGATTAAGAGCGCTGCTTAAAGGAGTTCCAGAGACAGGCGCGAGCTGCGGCTATCAACGTGGAACACAGAGACAGGCATGAGACGCTAAGGCTGCTGCTGCCGCCACCAAGAAGCCTGTGTGCGAGCACAGGTAACTATCCCCACCTCCCCTTCTGGGAGCCTGTGCAGCCCACCACTGCCAGGGTCCCATAATCCAGGGAAAACTTCCCCGGGAGAATGCACGGCAGGCCTCAGGCTGCTGCAACGTCATGTTGGCCTCTGATGCCACAGGCTCGCCCCATAACCGTACCCCTCCCTCGCCCCGGCCTGACTGAGCCAGAGCCCCCGAATCAGTGGCTCCTTTAACCCCGTCATGTCTGAGCGAACAACAGACGCCCTCAGGAGGCCTACACGCATAGGCGGGGCCAAATCCAAACCTGAGCCCTGGGAGCTGTGCGAACAAAGAAGAGAAGGAAATTAGTCACAGCAGCCTCAGAAGCAGCGAATTAAAGCTCCACAATCAACTTAATGTACCCTGCAACTGTGGAATACATGAAGAGACAACGAATCATCCCAAATTGAACAGGTGGACTTTGGGAGCAAGATATATTATTTTTTCCCCTTTTCCTCTTTTTGTGAGTGTGTATGTGTATGCTTCTGTGTGAGATTTTCTCTGTATAGCTTTGCTTTCACCATTTGTCCTAGGGTTCTATCCGTCCGTTTTTTATTTCTTTTCTTTTTTTTCTTTAAAGATTTTTTTATAATAATAATTTTTATTTTAATAACTTTATTTTATCTTATTTTATTTTACCGTTTTTCTTTCTTTCTATGTTTTCTCCTTTTTATTCTGAGCTGTGTGGATGAAATGCTCTTGCTGCTCCAGCCAGGAGTCACTGCTGGGCCTCTGAGGTAGGAGAGACAACTTCAGGACACTGGTCCACAAGAGACCTCCCAGCTGCACGTAATATCAAATGGCAAAAATCTCCCAGAGACCTCCATCTCAACACCAAGACCAAGCATCACTCAATGACCAGCAAGCTACAGTGTTGGGCACCCTATGCCAATCATCTAGAAAGAGAGGAACACAGCCCCATCCATTAGCAGAGAGGCTGCCTAAAATTATAATATGGACACAGACACCCCAAAACACACCACCAGATGTGGAAGTGCCCAGCAGAAAGACAAGATCCAGCCTCATCCACCAGAGCACAGGCACTAGTCCCCTCCACCAGGAAGCCTACACAGACCACTGAACCAACCTTAGCCACTGGGGACAGACACCAAAAGCAACGGGAACTACTAACCTGCAGCCTGTGAGAAGGATATCCCTAATACGGTAAGATAAGCAAAATGAGAAGACAGAAAAAACAGAAGATGAAGAAGCAAGGTAAAAACCCACCAGACCTAACAAATGAAGAAGAAATAGGCAGTCTACCTGAAAAGGAATTCAGAATAATGATAGTAAAGATGATCCAAAATCTTGTTAATAGAATAGAGAAAATGCAAGAAACATTAAACAAGGACCTAGAAGAATTAAAGAGGAAACAAGCAACAATGAACAACACAATAAATGAAATTAAATATACTCTAGAAGGGATCAATAGCAGAATAACTGAGGCAGAAGAACGGATAAGTGACCTGGAAGATAAAATAGTGGAAATAACTACTGCAGAGTAGAATAAAGAAAAAAGAATGAAAAGAACTGAGGACAGTCTCAGAGACCTCTGGGACAACATTAAACGCACCAACATTCGAATTATAGGGGTTCCAGAAGAAGAAGAGAAAAAGAAAGGGACTGAGAAAATATTTGAAGAGATTATAGTTGAAAACTTCCCTAATATGGGAAAGGAAATAGTTAATCAAGTCCAGGAAGCACACAGAGTCCAATACAGGATAAATCCAAGGAGAAGCACACCAAGACACATATTAATCAAACTATCAAAAGTTAAATACAAAGAAAATATATTAAAAGCAGCAAGGGAAAAACAACAAATAACACACAAGGGAATCCCTATAAGGTTAACAGCTGATCTCTCAGCAGAAACCCTACAAGCAACAAGGGAGTGGCATGATATACTTAAAGTGATGAAGGAGAAAAACCTGCAACCAAGACTACTCTACCCAGCAAGGATCTCATTCAGATTTGATGGAGAAATTAAAACCTTTACAGACAAGCAAAAGCTGAGAGAGTTCAGCACCACCAAACCAGCTTTACAACAAATGCTAAAGGAACTTCTCTTGACAAGAAACACAAGAGAAGGAACAGACCTATAATAACAAACCCAAAACAATTAAGAAAATGGGAATAGGAACATACATATCGATAATTACCTTAACTGTAAATGGATTAAATACTCCCACCTAAAGGCACAGACTGGCTGAATGGATATAAAAACAAACCCGTATATATGTTGTCTACAAGAGACCCACTTGAGACCTAGGGATACATAGAGACTGAAAGTGAGCGAACGGAGAAAGATATTCCATGGAAATGGAAATCAAGAGAAAGCTGGAGTAGCAATTCACATATCAGACAAAATAGCCTTTAAAATAAAGACTATTACAAGAACAAAGAAGGAAACTAGGTAATGGTCAAGGGATCAAGCCAAGAAGAAGATATAACAATTGTAAATATTTATGCACCCAACATAGGAGCACCACAATACATAAGGCAAATACTAACAGCCATAAAAGGGGAAATCGACAGTAACACAATCATAGTAGGTGTCTTTAACACCCCGCTTTCACCAATGGACAGATCATCCAAAATGAAAATAAATAAGGAAACACAAGTTTTCAATGATACATTAAACAAGATGGACTAATTGATATTTATAGGACATTCCATCCAAAAACAACAGAATACACATTTTTCTCAAGTGCTCATGGAACATTCTCCAGGATAGATCATACCTTGGGTCACAAATGAAGCCTTTGTAAATTTAAGAAAATTTAGATCGTATCAAGTATCTTTTCTGACCACAACGCTATGAGACTCAATATCAATTACAGGAAAAATCTGCAAAAAATACAGACACATGGAGGCTAAACAATACACTACTTAATAAGCAAGAGATCACTGAAGAAATCAAAGAGGAAAGCGAAAAAATACCTAGAAACAAATGACAATGAAAACATGACGGCCCAAAACATATGGGATGCAGCAAAAGCACTTCTACGAGGGAAGGTTATACCAATACAATCCTACCTTAGGAAAGAGGAGACAACTCAAATAAACAACCTAACCTTGCACCTAAAGCAATTAGAGAAAGAAGAACAAAAAGCCACAAAGTTAGCAGAAGGAAAGAAATCATAAAGATCAGATCAGAAATAAATGAAAAAGAAATGAAGGAAACGATAGTAAAGATCAATAAAACTAAAAGCTGGTTCTTTGAGAAGATAAACAAAATTGATAAACCATTAGCCAAACTCATCAAGAAAAAAGGGGAAAAGAATCAAATCAATAGAATTAGAAATGAAAATGGAGAAGTAGCAACTGACACTGCAGAAATACAAAAGATCATGAGAGATTATTGCAAGCACCTCCATGACAATAAAATGGACCACCTGGAACAAATGGACAAATTCTTAGAAATGCATAACCTACCGAGACTGAACCAGGAAAAAATAGAAAATATGAAGAGACCAATCACAAGCACTGAAACTGAAACTGTGATTAACAATCTTCCAACAAACAAATACCCAGGACCAGATAGCTTCACAGGCGAATTCTATCAGACATTTAGAGAAGAGATAACATGTATCTTTCTAAAACTCTTCCAAAATATAGCAGAGGGAGGAATACTCCCAAACTCATTCTACAAGGCCACAATCACACTGATACCCAAACCAGACAAAGATGTCACAAAGAAAGAAAACTACAATCCAATATCCCTGATGAACATAGATGCAAAAATCCTCAACAAAATACTCGCAAACAGAATCCAACAGCATTTTAAAAAAGGATCATACACCATGTTCAAGTGGGGTTTATTCCAGGAATGCAAGGATTCTTCAATATATGCAAATCAATCAACGTGATACACCATATTAACAAATTGAAGGAGCAAAACCATATTATCATCTCAACAGGTGCAGAGAAAGCTTTCAACACAATTCAACACCAAATTATCATAAAACCCCTCCAGAAAGTAGGCATAGAGAGAACTTTCCTCAACATAATAAAGGCCATATATGACAAACTCACAGCCAACATCGCCTTCAATGGTGAAAAACTGAAAGCACTTCCACTAAGATCAGGAAGAAAACAAGGTTGCCCACTCTCACCACTCTTTTTCAACATAGTTTTGGAAGTCTAGCCACAGCAATCAGAGAAGAAACGAAATATAGGAATCCAAGTTGGAAAAGTAGAAGTAAAACACTCACTCTCTGCAGATGACATAGTACTATATAGAGAGAATCCTAAAGATGCTACCAAAAAACTGCTAGAGCTAATCAATGAATTTGGTAAAGTAGCAGGATACAAAATTAATGCACAGAAATCTCTGGCATTCCTATACACTAATGATGAAAAATCTGAACGTGAAATTAAGAGAACACTCTCATTTACCATTGCAACTAAAAGAATAAAATATCTAGGAATAAACCTACCTAAGGAGACAAAAGACCTGTATGCAGAAAGTTATAAGACACTGATGAAAGAAATTAAAGATAACACAAATTGATGGAGAGATATACCATATTCTTCAATTGGAAGAATCAGTATTGTGAAAATGACTCTACTACCCAAAGCAATCTACAGATTCAATGCAATCCCTATCAAACTATCACTGACATTGTTCACAGAATTAGAACAAAAAATTTCACAATTTGTATGGAAACACAAAAGACCCCGAATAGCCAAAGCAATCTTGAGAACAAAATATGGAACTGGAGGAATCAGGCTCCCTGACTTCAGACTATACTACAGAGCTACAGTAATCAAGAAAATATGGTACTGGCACAAAAACAGACACATAGATCAATGGAACAGGATAGAAAGCCCAGAGATAAACCCACACACCTATGGTCAACTAATCTATGACAAAAGAGGCAAGGATATACAATGGAGAAAAGACAGTCTCTTCAATAAGTGGTGCTGGGAAAACTGGACAGCTACATGTAAAAGTATGAAATTAGAAAACTCCCTAACACCATACACAATAATAAACTCAAAATGCATTAAAGAGCTAAATGTAAGGCCAGACACTATAAAACTCTTAGAAAAAAACATAGTCAGAACATTCTATGATATAAATCACAGCAAGATCCTTTTTGACCCACGTCCTGGAGAAATGGAAATAAAAACAAAAATAAACAAATGAGACCTAATGAAACTTAAAAGCTTTTGCACAGCAAAGGAAACCGTAAACAAGACCAAAAGAGAACCCTCACATTGGGAGAATATATTTGCAAATGGAGCAACTGACAAAGGATTAATCTCCAAGATTTACAAGCAGCTCATGCAGCTCAATAACAAAAAATAAAAAACAAACTACCCAGTCCAACAATGCGCACACCTAAATAGACATTTCTCCAAAGAAGATATGCATATTGCCAACAAACTCGTGAAAAAATGCTCAACATCATTAATCATTAGAGAAATGCAAATCAAAACTACAATGAGATATCATCTCACACCGGTCAGAATGGCCATCATAAAAAAAACTAGAAACAATAAATTCTGGAGAGGGTGTGGAGAAAAGGGAACCCTCTTGCACCTTTGTTGGGAATGTAAATTGATACAGCCACTATGGAGAACAGTATGGAGGTTCATTAAAAAACTGAAAATAGAATTACAATATGACCCAGCAATCCCACTACTGGGCATATACCCTGGGAAAACCATAATGCAAAGAGTCTTGTACCAAAATATTCATTGCAGCTCTATTTACAGTAGGCAGGACATGGAAACAACCCAAGTGTCCAACAGATGAATGGATAAAGAAGTTGTGTCACATATATACAATGGAATATTACTCAGCCATAAAAAGAAACGAAATTGAGTTATTTGTAGTGAGGTGGATGGACCTAGAGTCTGTCATACAGAGTGAAGTAAGTCATAAAGAGAAAAAGAAATACCATATGGTAACACATATATATGGAATGTAAGGGGAAAAAAAAAAAGGCCATGAAGGACCTAGGGGTACGTTGTGAATAAAGACACATACCTACTAGAGAATGGACTTGAGGATGTGGGGAGGGGGAAGAGTGAGCTGTGACAAAGTAGCATGAACATATATACACTACCAAATGTAAAATAGATAGCTCGTGGGAAGCAGCCACATAGCACAGGGAGATCACCTCAGTGGTTTGTGACCACCTAGAGGGGTGGGATAAGGAGGGTGGGAGGGAGGGAGATGCAAGAGGGAAGAGATATGGGAACATATATATGTATAACTGATTCACTTTGTTATAAACAGAAAATAACACACCATTGTAAAGCAATTATACTCCAATAAAGATGTTAAAAAAAAAATCTTTAGAGCCCAGTTGAGGTTTCCCTGAAGAAATTCTGCCTGTGGATAGCAGCTGCAGCTTGTCTTCAAGCCAGACCTTTCTAACACCCTGACATATTATTGCCTAGTCAGCCCCCAAAATCAGGTAAACAATTTATTGCGATGTATATCTTAATTTGTATCTACACCTCGTTCTAATTCACTGGTTGAACCTTATCTGATAATGGAAGTGGTTCTAGAGGAGCAACATCTTAAGGATACATTTCTGAATTGCCTCTGGGTTTTGTGAACTTGATTCCCCAATCCAATTAGAATTAAGTGTATTAATAACTTTTTTCAGTGGTAAAGAGGCAGTGGTAGTCTATGGCATAATATGGCAATAGAGATGCACAAAATATTACCATTGGATGCTCCTAATCAAATTATTACATAAGTTGAGTTTCTGGGTGAGCATACATTTATTCCCTTAGAACATTTTAGCCAAGCTAAGGAGTATAATGGATTTGGTTGGTTAGTTTTAACTGTGGTAAAAGAACTGACAAAATAAAAATATTAGTTCCCTGCTTCAAATTTGCAGCTCAAGCTTTACATTAATGATCACACAGCTTCTTTATCGGCCCAGAAATAAACCTCCAACTTCTGTAGTCACAGAGCTGAGACATTTAAGACAAAAACAGAGTTCCAACCTGCAATTGGCTAAATTACAACACAAATTAGGTCCCCATCCTTACAGGGCATCTTCCATTAAAGTGAGTTATTGATTGGTAAGGAATGGGACCATATGGGCAGAACCCAATGAGGCTGGGAACATCAAACCTCTAAATTCTGCTGAATCTTTTTTCCAGTAGATGAAGGCCCTCTATCCTTCCCTGAGGATGCTACTTCCCCTTTGACTGAAGAATCTGTGCTATCCTCCCTAGGGTATTTGTCTTACAATGCACTGTTAATTCTCTATAGGACCTACCCCAACACTCTGCTTCCACATCTATAACTAAACGCAATTCCTAGCAGGAGCCAAAAGATGAGGTACAAAATATGACCCATGAAAAGGTATGATACACACCAAAATAATTACATAGTTTTCCCAACTGATATGGGAAATATGTGTGGAAATCAATCTTAAGTGTGCGGAATAATCATTGAAGAAATATAAAGTTGTATCAGGCTGAATGTATTGGTAGGGGTCCACTAAGCAGAGATTCTAGATTAGATTCAAAGTTTTAGCTTGAGAAGTTAGAAGGAACACTAAGAGCTTGGTTGGTTGGTCAGTTGCTTTGTTGGTTGTCATGAATCCAATAGTGACCTACACTAAATTAAGGTAAAATGCTAAATTGCCTTGGTATACTGTAGAGGAAGAAATCCAAAGGCTTAAGGAGATTAGAATGTTAGAGTGGATTTATCATATAAAATTTTCTCACCCACTCTAGGAGAGTCCAGAAGACCAACCTTTCACTATACATATGAGAAATACATGCGCTAAGGAAACCCCAGCATTCGTGCAGAGCTCTGTGGTTGTTCTTTGTGTCAGGGACCAAGTTACAGCATTTAATTGCCAAGAAGGTGGCCATGGTTAACATAATGGAGAATAGAGCCAAAACAGTAATCAGAATAGTTCGATTCACAGGAACATATAGTATTGGCTAGTTGGTTGTGATATCTCTGGAAAAGAAATAGATGGGCAGTCTATGCAATTCTTACTTAATCTGCATAAACCAAGAAATAAAAAAGTTCTAGGACTAGTGAACAGAAATCTAACTTAAGCTACCAAAACAAAGTTTCAGGGTCACACCATGCACTCCCATACTTGAACCTATTTATAAACCCAGACTTTCTTGAATGAAGGAGAAGCCAAGTCCCCTTGAAGAATAATCTTTCTAAACTGGCCAAAATTTATATTGTTAGCCTTTCTCCAAGCCTTCCCTAAAGGGACATATAGCCATTTAAAAAAGTGACTGTGAACTGAGGAAAATGAAATAATCATACCTTTCAGGGATTGTTAGATACTGACTCTGAAATGACACTCATCTCAGGATACTCAAATTGTCACTGAGTTCCTACTGTCAGAATACGGGATTATGGAAGTCAGGTGATCAATGGGATTTTAGCTCTGATTTATCTCACAGTGAGTTCAGTAGCTTCCTAAACACATCCTATGGTTATTTTCCCAGTTCTGGAATGTATTATATAATGAAAATAGACATACATAGCAACTGACAGAATCTCTACATTGGTTCCTTGACCTTTGAAGTAGGAAAACCCAACTGGAAACCACTAGAATTACCTCCACCTACAAAAATAATAAAAAAGAATATAATTCATGGAGGGACTGAAGAGATTACTGCCACCACCAAGGACTTGAAAGATGTAGGAGTGATGATTCCTACCACATCCCCATTTAACTTACCAACTTGGCCTGTGCAGACAACAAATGGATGTTGGAGAATGATAGTGTACCATCATAAACTTAATCAGGTGGCAGCCCCATTTGCAACTGCTATTCCAAATGCAGTTTTGTTGTTTGAACAAGTAGCACATTTCCTGGAGCACATCTCTCCTGAGCTGGCAAATGCTTTTATGTTGATACCTGCTAGTAAAGTCCACCGGAAGCAGTTGCTTTCAGCTGGCAAAGCCAGAAAATACCTTCTGTCCTATCTCAGGGGTAAATCAACTCCAACTTGGTCATAATTTAGTCCACAGAGATCCTTTTTTAATTTCCATTATGTGGGCCTCTCACTGTTGTGGCCTCTCCTGTTGCGGAGCACAGGCTCCAGACACACAGGCCTAGCGGCCATGGCTCACTGGCCCAGCCGCTCTGCGGCATGTGGAATCTTCCCGGACCGGGGCATGAACCCGTGTCCCCTGCATCGGCAGGCGGACTCTCAATCACTGTGCCACCAGGGAAGCCCAGTCCACAGAGATCTTGATCACCTTTCCCTTGCACAAGATCAGGTATATCATGCTTGTCCATTACATAGATGATACTATGCTGGTTGGATATGGTGAGTAGGAAGTAAGAACTGCTCTATGCATGACAGTAAGACATTTGCATGTCAGAAAGTGTAAATAAATTCTACAAAAATTCTGAAGGCTTCTAGTTCTGTGAAATTTCTAGGAGTCTAATGGGGTTGGGCATTTTTGAGATATCCTTTCAAAAATGAAGGATAAATTACTATATCTGGTCCCTACTACCACCATAAAGAGACATAACTCCTAGGGGACCCTGTTGAATTTTAGAGGCAACATATTCCACATTTGAATGAGTTACTTTAGTCCATTTACTGAGTGACCCAAAAAACTACTAGCATTTAGTGAGGTCCATAACAAAGGAAGGCTCTGCAATAGGCCCACACTGCCATGCAAGCTGCTTTGCCATTCAAGCCATATGATGGAGCAGATCAGATGGTACTTGAAGTGTCAGTGGAAGGTAGAGATGCTGTGTGCAGCCTTTGAGAAGACTTTTATGGAAGAATAAAAGTGCCAACGCTTATAATATGGAGTAAAACCCTGTCATCCTCTGAGAATAAATACCGTTCATTTGAGAAACACCTTTTGGCTTGCTACTAGACCTTAATAGAGACTGAACACTTAATCATGGATCACTAAGTTACCATGCAACCTGATCTGCCAATCATATATTAGATGGTATATGGCCTTCCAAGCCATAAATTTGGGCATGCACAGCAGCATTACATTATCAAATAGAAATGGTGTACAGGAGACCAAGTTCAGACAGATCTTGAAGGCACAAGTAAGTTGCATGAGGAAGTGACCCAAATGTCCATGCCCTTAATCCTGCCACATTATCCTCTCTCTCATATTCCACACCTATTGCCTCATGAAGAGTTCTCTACGACAAGTTCACTGAGAAAGAGAAAACTCAGGCTGGGTTTACAGATGGTTCTTCATGTGCAGGCACCACCCAAAGGGGTCAACTGCAGCATTATGAGCCTTTTCTGAGACATCCCTGAAGGAATATAGCGGAGATAAACCCTTCCATAGGCAGAACTCAAATGGTGTACCTGATTATTTATATTTCTCAGAAATGGAAATGAATATATATATATATATATATATATATATATATATATATATATATATATATATATCTTACTGGTTCTATTTGTCTGGTTGAACACTGAAATATAGAGTCCCTTAACTCACACAATATACAAAAAATTAACTCAAAAAGGATTATAGACATAAATGTGAGAGCTAATGCTGTAATACACTTAGTAGAAGTAATCAGAACAAGTTTTGTGACACTGAGTTAGGCAATGGTCTCTTAGATACAATACCAAAAGCACTTTCAAAGAAATGGTAGACAAAAATATATAAATTGGACCTTATCAAGAATAAAAAAAATATAAAAATCCTTTGTACTTCATTGTAGACACTGCAGACATAAAAGGCTAACAAAAAAATACTATGGACAATTTTATGCACTTAAATTTGAAAACATAGGAGGGTTTCCAAGATAGTGGAGGAGTAGGAGGGCATGGAGTTTGTGTCTCCTCACAAACACCTCAATACACCTACAAATGGAACAATTTTCACAGAGGACCTGCTGCTTACTAGCAGAGGACCTCAAACACATGAAAGGACAAGATCCTCATGTAACTGTGTAGGATGAAAGAAAAAAGAAAGAAAGAGGAGAGGAAACAGGACTGGACCTGCACTCCTGACAGGGAGCTGAAGGTGAGGAGAGTTTCCTGCATCTGAGGAAGCCCCCTCACCAGCATGGAGATCAGCTGGTACAGAAAGGGAGTTTTGGGGGCTCGGAGAAGAGTCCAGCAACCAGTCTTTGGCAGGAAGGACAGAGACCCACACAGGTGGTCCGTTCAAAAGACTTGCTTGCCCCAGCCCAAGATGAGTGGCCGCTGGTGTGCATGGGGGATGGATGATGGAACGTGGGGTTTGGAGAGCAGACCTGGAAAGGGGACTGCTGTTGGCTGTGAGGAGACAGCCTGAAGGGATGGGAGTGAGGAGCTGCTCAACCAGGAATGCTCATGGAAGAAGACTGGACCACCACAGGAGTGAAGTGCAATTGTTGAGTGGTGTTCAAAGGACAGGACCACCATTGCAGGCTCTCTCCTCTTGTGCTGGCCCCTGCCTCCACAGGCACTAGGGAGGGCTCCTGCCAGAGCCAGCTCACACATCCCTGCTATCACCTCCCTCATCCCCACCAACCTGGGCGATGTACCTGCCCTGATCACTGACTGACAGGTGCGTGTGTTCCAATCCTTACCCCAGTACCCTCCTGCCTGGGTGGCTTGCTTTTCCCCAATCCAGCCCGAGGGGCTCACGTGTTCCAATTGCTACCATGACACCCTACCACCTGGGTGGCCTGCTCCCCACAATCACTGCCTCACCTCTTTCCTGCCTGAGGTGCTCATGTGTTCAGGCAACTTCTGAAGCAGATCTCAGTGGAAGGAACACATGCAGAGGTGGGGCTAAAACCACAGCTGAGCCCCAAGGGTCCATGACTAAGAAAGAAGAGTTGAAACCTCTCCTTGCTACTGTGTGAATCATGGAGTTACACTTCTGCTGATGGCTTCATAAATTCAGGGACTGTAAAACATCCCAAAGAACAAGTGCTCATGCAGCTAAGACAGCTCTAACCTTAGCAGTTTTGGGATTTGTGGGCACATACATATGAGGGTTGGGCCATGTCAGAGTCTGAGCTGCCTCCATAGCTCCCACAGTGAGTCAAGGTGCGTGACTACTGCAGTCCTGGGACCTGACCTCAGTGGATCTACATTGGTGACCTGGTGAAAATAACACCTGAGAGTCATCAGGGCCAATTTCTGGCATACCCAGTTAAGGAGGGACCAAGAGCAGTGCCAAAAACAGTGTACGTTGTGAGCCCACACAACCAGTGAAAGGAGACACAACAGAACACATTCACAGGTGAGCAGCTCCAGAAGAGGAATACTCAGTGGCTCCTCTCCCAGTGGGAGTGCCTTAATAATGCCTTCCTTGTACTGCAGATAAGAAATTCAGCTAAGAAACAGACCTGGAGCCTCTATTCGAACAACTAGGGAGCAGACCCCAGTCCTGGCAGGACAGTGACTACTACAGAGCAAAGGGGAGGCCCCAATCAATATCCAGGGCACGCCCCGGTCAACATAACACAAATCAAATCCCCTGTCAAGGGGATAACAGAGCAATTCTCTGGAGCAACCTCACCCACCAGGGGTCAGACACCAGAAGCCAGAGGAACTATGATCCTGCAACCTGCAAAAAGGAGAACACAAACACAGTAAGTCAGACAAAATGAGAAGACAAAGAAGTATGTTGCAGATGAAGGAACAAGATAAAAACCTACAAGAACAACTAAATGAGAAGGAGATAGTCAATATACCTGAAAAAGAATTCAGAGTAATGGTAGTAAAGATGATCCAAGATCATGGAAAAAGAATGGAGGCGTGAATGGAGAAGAACAAAGACCTAGAAAAACTGAAGAACAAACAAACAGAGATGAACAATACAGTAACTGAAATGAAAAATACACTAAAAGGAATCAATAGCAAGAAAACTGAGGCAGAAGAATGGAAAACTGACCTGGAAGACAGAATGGTGGAAATCACTGCCAGGGAACAGAATAAAGAAAAAAGAATGCAAAGAAATGAGAAGAGTCTCAGAGACCTCTGGGACATTATTAAACGCACAAGCATTCGAATTATAAGGATTTCAGAAGAAAAAGAGAAAGAGATTGAGAAAATATTTGAAGAGATTACAGTCAAAAACTTACCTAACATGGGAGAAGAAATAGTCACCCAAGTCCAGGAAGTGCAGAGAGTCCAATACAGGATATACCCAAGGAGGAGCATGCCAAGAAGCATATTAATCAAATTTTAAGAAATTAAATACAAAGACAAATATTAAAAGCAACAAGGGAAAAGCAAAAAGTAACATACAAGGGAATCCCCATAAGGCTATCAGCAGACTTTTCAGTAGAAATTCATCAGGCAATAAGGGACTGGCATGGTATATTTAAAGTGATGAAAGGGAAAAACCTACAACCAAGAATACTCTAGCCAGCAAGGCTCTCATTCAGATTCGACAGAGAAATCAAAAGCTTTACAGACAAGCAAAATTTAAGAGAATTCAGCTCCACCAAATCAGCTTTACAACAAATGCTAAAAAAAAACAAAAAAAAACTTCTTTAGGTAGTAAACACAAGAGAAGTGAACAAAAGAAGAAGGGAAGAAAAAGATCTACAAAACAAACCCCAAACAATAAAGAAAACAGCAATAGGAACATATGTATCAATAATTACCTTAAATGTAAATGGATTAAATAATCCAACAAAAAGACACAGACTGGTTGAATGGATACAAAAATAAGACTCATTTATATGCTGTTTACAAGAGACCCACTTCAGACCTAGGGACACACACAGACTGAGGGGCTGGAAAAAGATGTTCCATGCAAATGGAAATCAAAAGAAAGCTGGAGTAGCAATAGACTTTAAAATAGACTTTAAAGTAGACTTTAAAATAAAGACTGTTACAAGAGACAGGGAAGGACACCACATAATGATCAAGGGATCAATCCAAGAAGAAGATACAACAATTGTGATTATTTAGGCACCCAACATAGGAGCAACTCAATATATAAGGCAAATGTTAACAGGCATAAAAGGGGAAATCAACAGTTACACAATAGTAGTGGGGGAATTTAACACTCCAATTACACCAATGAACAGATCTTCCAGAAAGGAAATTAATAAGGAAACACAAGCCTTAAATGACACATTAGACCATATAGACTTAATTGATATTTATAGGATATTGTAACTGCAATCAACAAAAAATACACTTTCATCTCAAGTGCACACAGAACATTCTCCAGGATAGATCACATTTTTGGTCTCAAATCAAGTTTCAGGAAATGTAAAAAAATTGAAATCATATCAAACATCTTTTCTGACCTCATTGCTATGAGATTACAGATCAATTACAGGGAAAAAACTGTAAAAAAGACAAACACATGGAAGCTAAACAATATATTACTAAATAACCGATGATTCACTGAAGAAGTCAAAGGGGAAATTTTAAAAAATACCTAGAGACAAATGACCATGAAAACACAATGATCGAAAACCTATGGGATGCAGCAAAAGCAGTTCTAAGAGGGAAATTTATAGCAATACAATCCTACCTCAAGAAACAAGAAAAATCTCAAGTAAACAACCTAACCTTCCAACTAAAACAATTAGAGAAAGAAGAACAAACAAACAAAAAACCCAAACTTAGTAAAAGGAAAGGAATCATAAATATCAGATCTGAAATAAACGAAAAAGAAATGAAGAAAACAACATCAAAGATCAATAAAATTAAAAGCTGGTTCTTTGAGAAGATAAACAAATTTGATAAACCTTTAGCCAGACTAGTCAAGCAAAAGAGGGAGAGGGCTTAAATCATCAAAATTAGAAATGAAAAAGGACAAGTTACAATGAACACAGCAGAAATACAAAGGATCATAAGAGACTAATACAAGCAAATACACACCAATAAAATGGACAACCTAGAAAAAATGGACAAATTCTTAGAAAGGTACAACTGGCCAAATCTGAACTAGGAAGAAATAGAAAATATGAACAGAACAATCACAACTACTGAAATTGAAACTGTGATTAAAAATCTCCCAACAAACAAAAAATTCAGAAACAGATGGCTTCACAGGTGAATTGTATCAAACATTTAGAGAGGAGTTAACACCTACCATGCTGAAACTCTTCCAAAAATTTGCAGAGGAATGAATACTCCCAAGGTCATTCTACGAGGCTACCTTAACTCTGATACCAAAACCAGAAAAAGATTTCAAGAAAAAAGAAAATTATGGGATGATATCACTGATGAACATACATGCAAAAATCCTCAACAAAATACTACCAAACGGAAGCCAACAACACATCAAAAGGATCACACACCATGATCAATGGGATTTATTTGTGATGATACAAGAATTTTTCAATATCCAAAAATCAATCAATGTAATACACCACATCAACACATCAAAGAATAAAAACCACATGATCATCTCATTAGATGCAGAAAAAGCTTTTGACAAAATTCAACACACATTTATGATAAAAACTCTCCATAAAGTGGGCATAGAGGCAAGCTACTTCAAAAGAGTAAAGTCCATATATGACAAACCCCCAGCAAACATCATTCTCAATGCAGAAAAGCTGAATGCATTTCCTCTAAGATCAGGAACAAGACAGGGGTGTCCACTCTCACCACCATTATTCAACATAATTTGGGAAGTCCTAGCCCTGGCAATCAGAGAAGCAAAAGAAATAAAAGGAATCCAAACTGGAAAAGAAGAAGAAAAACTGTCACTGGTTGCAAATGACATGAAACTGTACATGAAAACCCTATAGATGCTACCACAAAAATACTAGAGCTAATAAATTAATTCAGTAAAGTTGCAGGATACAAAATTAATGCAGAGAAATCTCTTGCATTCCTATACATTAACAATGAATAATCAGAAAGAGAAATCAAAGAAACAATTCCATTTATCACTGCATCAAAAAAAAAATACCTAGGAATAAACATACCTTAAGGAGACAAAGGACCTATAGTCAGAAACTTGTAAGATACTGATGAAAGATATAAAAGATGACACAAAAAGTTGGAGAGATATGCCATGTTCTTGGATTGGAAGAATCAATACTGTGAAAATGACTATATAGTAAGTCCCCTACATATGAAACTTCAAGTTGCAAACTTTCAAAGATGGGAATGTGAGTTTGCATGCCTGATGAAGGAAGTTAATTCACATGTCTGGTGTACATTTTCATGTGTGTGCATCCTCGACAAGTGGTGTGCTTTTGTGTTCTTTACTGTATAGTACTGTATAGGGTACAGTGTCTTTATTTCAAGCCCAGGATATCCAGAAGCAAGTATAAAAACATTGGTGATGTAGCTGGTACTGATAAGAAACACCAGGATTTTAGGCCCAGAGAAAGTAAGAAGAGAGACAAGAGGAAGAAGTAACTGTAGAACTGAAGAGATTCACAGTGCAGGAAATGGCAAGGGGATTTTCTTTATTTGAGGAGGCACTGTTAGTTTTTGAGGCACAGGACCTGAAAATAGATTTGGTACTAGAAGGTTGCAGCAGCTCTTCAGAAAGCAGTCTATTGCTACCATGTCATCTATAATGAGAAAAAAGAGTTATTATCCAGACATCACTGGATCATTTTTTCAAGAGGGTAGATAGAATTGAATCCATCAAGGAACCAGAACTTGTGTCCTCAACGTCAGGCATGAGTGAAATTGCAGCTTGCCCTCCATCTCCTACTGCTGATGATCCTTCAGCTCTACCATCTCCCACCTCCTCTCCCTCCTCCAGTCAGTAACTCTTCTTGCCTATTCACTTGATGCCAGCCCCTGTATGCCAGCTGTTGTAATGTACTACTGTACTATCAAGGTGCTGTACTGTAAGATTAAAAATGTTTTTATGTGTGTTTATTTGTTTTTTATGTATTATTTGTGGGAAAAGTATTACAGTACAGTACTATATAGCCAATTGTGTTTGTTGGGTACCTAGGCTAAGTTTGTTAAACTTATGAACAAATTGTACTTACAAACACGCTCTCAGAACAGAACTCATACATATGTAGGGGACTTATTGTACTACCCAAAGCAATCTACAGATTCAGTGCAAACATGATCAAATTACCAATGACATTTTTCACAGAATTAGAACAAAAAAATTTACAGGTCGTTTTGGAACACAAAAGACCATGAATAACCAAAGCAACGTTGAGAAAGAAAAACGGAGCTGGAGGAATCAGGTTCCCTGACTTCAGACTATAATACAAAGCTACAGTCATCAAAATAGTATGGTACTGGCACAAAAACAGAAATATAGCTCAATGGAACAGAATAGAAACTCCAGAGATTAACCCATGCTCCTGTGGTCACCTAATCTATGACAAAAGAGGCAAGAATACACAATGGAGAAAAGAAAGTCTCTTCAATAAGTGGTGCTCGGAAAACAGGACAGCTACATGTAAACAATTAAAAGTAGAACAAAACCATGCACAAAAATAAACTCCAAATGGATTAAAGACCTAAATGTAAGGCCAGATACTATAAAAACTAGTAGAGGAAAACACAGGCCGAGCATTCTTTGACATAAATTGCAGCAAGACCTTTTTTGATGCAACTCCTACAGTAAAAAATGTAAAAATAAAAATAAATAAACGGGACCTAATTAAACTTAAAAGCTTTTGCACAGCAAAGAAAACCATAAAGAAAACGAAATGACGATCCTCAGAATGGAAGAAAGTATTTGAAACTGAAGCAACCAACAAGGAATTAGTCTCCAAAATATATGAGCTCATGCAGCTCAATATCAAAACAAAACAAAACAAACAACCCAATCGAAAAAATGACAGACAGATAGCCTAAAAGCACAAGAAAATATGCTCAGCATCACTAATTGTTAGAGAAATGCAAATCAAAACTACAATGAGTTATCATCTCACCAGTCAGAATGGCTATCATCAAAAAGTCTACAAACAATAAATGCTGGAGAGGGCGTGGAGAGAAGGGAACCCTCCTGCACCGTTAGTGGGAATATAAATTGATACAGCCGCTATGGAGAACAGTATGGAGGTTTATTAAAAAACTAAAATTAGAATTACCATATGACCCAGCAGTCCCACTACTCGGCATATACCCTGAGAAAACCATAATTCAAAAAGATGCATGTACCACAATGTTCATTGCAGCATTATTTACAATATCCAGGACATGGAAGCAACCTAAATGTCCATCAACAGATGATTGGATAAAGGAGATGTTCTACACATATGCAATGGAATATACTCAGACATAGAAGAGAACAAAATAATGTCATTTGCAGCAACATGGATGGACTAGAGATTGTCATACTGAGTAAACTAAGTCAGACAGAGAAAGACAAATATCATATGATATTGCTTATACGTGGAATTTAAAGAAAGTATAAAAATGAAATTATCTGCAAAACAGAAATAGAGTTATAGATGTAGAAAAAAAAACTTATGGTTACTGGGGTAATGGGGGGAGGAATAAACTGGAAGATTGGGATTGACATATACACACTACTATATATAAAATAGATAACTAATAAGGACCTACTGTATAGCACAGGGAACTCTACTCAGTACTCTGTAATGGCCTATATGGGTAAAAATCTTAAAAACAGTTGATATATGTATGTACATAACTGATCCACTTTAGCACAACATTGTAAATCAACTATACTCCAATAAAATTTGTTTTTAGAAAAGAGTATTAGTATTAGCAAGAGGTGAATTCAAAGTAAAAGTATAATATTATTGGCCATCTCATACATAAAGCAATATTAATTCCAAGATTTAATGGACTCAGAGAATAGATAGTAAGCTTAATAAGAAACAAAGTAGATCTGAAATTCTGTTATGGTAATAGGAAAGGAAAGATGGTTTTTGGCAATTTTTGGACAAAAAATAAATGAAAGGAATGTTTTAGCAACATAACAAATGAAATCAAGTAAATAATTGCTGTAGTTCAACATAGGTTAGCACAGTTAGTCTTGCATGTTTAAGATACAGTTTATGTAAATCTAAAAAGCTATATAAGTTATGGAAGGAAACAGCAAGTTGGTTTTATTCTCATCTATATGTAATTGCTTTGTTCAGGAAAATAAAGTCATGAGGAAAAAAATTTTGAAAACTTAGATTAAATGTACCAATTTCTTAAAAATTACAAATGACCAAACTCAGTCAAGAGAAAATATATAATCTGAATATTCCCATAGCTATTAAAGAACTTGAAATTATAAAGTTAACTTACAAAAAATAAATTTTCACACCTAGATGTATTCACAGACTAATTCTACCAAACATTAAATGAAGAAATAATACCAATTCTATAAATCTGTTCCAGAAACAGAGGAAGAGAGAATATATTCCAACTCATTTTATAAGGTCAACATTTCCCTGATAATAAAACCAGTCAAAGATACTACAAAAACCATAAAGTACAGGTCAATATCCCTGATGAACATAGATGCAAAAATCCTCAAAAAATATTAGCAAGCCAAATTAAAATACACATTGAAAGGATTATATACAATGATTAAGTGGGATTTATCCCAATGATGCAAGGATGGTTCAATACCCACAAATCAATCAACATGATATACCACATTAATAAAATGAAGGACAAAAGTAATATGATTACATCAAAAGATGCAGAAAAAGCTTTTTTCAAAATGTAACATGTATTTATGATAAAAAAAAATCTCAACAAAGTGAGTACAGAGAAAAGATACCTCAGCACAATAAAGTTCATATATGAGAATCTCACAGCTAGCATCATAGTCAATGGTGAAAAGCTGAAAACTTTTCCTCTAAAATTAGGAAGAAGACAGGATGCCCACTCTTGCAACTTTTATTTAACATAATACTTGAATTTCTAGCCATAGAAATCAGACAAGAAAAATAAATAAGAACATCCAAATTGGAAAGAAAGAAATAAAACTTCACTCTTTGCAGATGACAAAACCTATAAACCCCAACAAAACTTTTATTAATACTAATAATGTAATTCAGTAGAGTTGCAGGATACAAAGTTATATACAGATCTGTAGAACTTGTATACACTAATAGCAGTCTATCAGAAAGACAAGTGAAGAAAATCTCATTTACATTTGCATAAAAATAATAGAATACTTAGGATAAAATTTAACCAAGGAAGTGGAAGACCTGTACTCTGAGAACTCTAAGACATTAATGAAGGAAACTGAGGACACAAATAAATGGAATGATATTACATGCTCATTGATTAGGAGAATTACTATTGTTAAATGTCCATACTACCCAAGGCAATCTACAGATTCAATGCAATCCCTATCAAAACACCAGTGGCATTTTTCAAATAACTAGAACAAAAAATCTTAAAATTTGTATGGAACCTGAAGACCCTGAATAAGCAAAGAAATCTTGAGAAAGAAGAACAGAAGTGGAGGTTTCATGTTCCTGTTTTCAAACTATATTACAAAGCTATAGTAATCAAAAAAGTATCATACTGGCAGAAAATCAGAAAGATAGATCAATGGAACAGAATAAAAAGCCACAAAGTAAGCCCATTCTTATGTGCTCAATTAATTTTCAATAAAAGAGGTAAGAATATTCAATGGGAAAAACAGCCTCTTTAATAACTGGTGCTGGGAAACTAGACAGCTACATGTAAAAGAATGTAACTGGACCATTTTCTTATACCATATACGAAAATAAACTCAAAATGAATTAAAGATTTAAATGTAAGACCAGAAGCCATAAAACCCCTAGAAGAAAACATGGGAAGTATGTTAATTTTATTAGTTTTAATAATATTTTTTGGGCTTCCCTGGTGGTGCAGTGGTTGAGAATCTGCCTGCTAATCCAGGGGACACGGGTTTGAGCCCTAGTCTGGGAAGATCCCACATGCTGAGCTGTGGCCTGTGAGCCACAACTACTGAGCCTGTGCATCTGGAGCCTGTGCTCCATAACAAGAGAGGCCACAATAGTGAGAGGCCTGCACACTGCGATGAAGAGTGGCCCCCGCTTGCCACAACTAGAGAAAGCCCTTGCACAGAAATGAAGACCCAACACAGCCAAAAATAAATAAATTAATTAAGGAGCCAGATTAAAATAATAATATTAATAAAATAATAATAATAATATTTCTTTGGATCTGTCTTCTTAGGCAAGGGCAACAAAACTAAATTATTTTTTTTAACTGGAACTGTACCAAACTAAAAAAGCTTTTGCACAGCAAAGGAAACCATCAACAAAATAAAAAAGGAACCTATTAAATGAGGGAATATATTTGCAAATTATATATCTCATGGGGGGGTTAATATCCAAAATATATAAAGAAATCAGATAACACAACAGCAAAAAAACAATCTAATTAAAAAATGAGCAGAGGGGGGGCTTCCCTGGTGGCGCAGTGGTTGAGAGTCCGCCTGCCGATGCAGGGGACACGGGTTCGTGCCCCGGTCTGGGAAGATCCCACATGCCGCGGAGCGGCTGGGCCCGTGAGCCATGGCCGCTGAGCCTGCGCGTCCGGAGCCTGTCCTCCGCAACGGGAGAGGCCACAACAGTGAGAGGCCCGCGTAACGCATAAAAAAAAAAAAAAAAAAAAAAAAAAAAAATGAGCAGAGGACCTGAATAGATATTTTTCTAAAGAAGACATACCAATGGCCAATAGACACTTGAAAAGATGCTCAAAATCACTAATCATCAGGGAAATGCAAATCAAAACCACAATGACTTACGACCTCATACCTGTCAGAATGGCTATCGTCAAAAAGACAATGATTAAGAAGTGTTGGTGAGGATGTGGAGAAAAGAGAACCCTAGTGCAGTATTGGTGGGAATATAAGTTGGTGCAGTCACTATGGGAAAAATATAGGATCCTCAAAATATTAAAAATAGAACTACTAAACAATCCCGCAATTCCCCTTTTGGGTACTTACCTTAAGAAAACAAGAACACTTGTTCAAAAATATATATATGCACCCCTGGACTTCCCTGGTGGTGCAGTGGTTAATAATCCTCCTGCCAATGCAGGGGATATGGGTTCGAGCCCTGGTCTGGGAAGATCCCACATGCCACGGAGCAGCTAATACCATGTGCCACAACTACTGAGCCTGCACTCTAGAGCCCTAGAGCCACAGCTACTGAGCCTGCATGCTGCAACTACTGAAGCCTGCATGCCTAGAGGCCATGCTCCACAACAAGAGAAGCCACCTCAATGAGAAGCCTGCCCACCACAACAGAGTAGCCCCCATGCACTGCAACTAGAGAAAGCCCATAAGCAGCAACGAAGACCCAGTGCACCCAAAAATAAATAAATGAATAAATCTTTTTAAAGATATAGGTACCCCTATGTTCACTGCAGCATTATTTACAATTGCCAACATATGGAAGCATCCTAAATGTCCATCAAGATATGAATAAATTGTGGAGATTTAAGAGAAGAACAAATACCATATGCTAATGCATATATATGGAATCTAAAACTAAAATGGTTCTGAATAACCTAGAGGCAGGACAGGAATAAAGACGCAGGTGTAGAGAATGGACTTGAGGACACGGGGAAGGGGAACGGGAAGCTGGGATGAAGTGAGAGAGTAGCATGGACATATATACACTACCAAATGTAAAATAGATAGCTAGTGGGAAGCAGCCACATAGCACAGGGAGATCAGGTTGGTGCTCTGTGTCCACCTAGCAGGGTGGGATAGGGAGGGTGGGAGGGAGACTCAAGAGGGAGGAGATATGGGGATATGTGTTTATGTATATCTGATTCACTTTGTTATAGCGCAGAAACTAACACACAATTGTAAAGCAATTATACTCCAATAAAGATGTTAAAATAAAAAATATATGAATAGGTAAGATTTTATATATATATATATATATATATATATGTATATATATATATATATATATATATATACATATATATATATATAATCACATTTTACTCAGCTATAAAAAAGAATGAAATCTTCCATATGTGACACCTGGATCATCCTAGAGCATATTATGCTAAATAAAATAAGTCAGACAGAGGAAAACAAGTGCTACATGATATCAGCTATATACTGATTCTAAAAAACAAAAGAAATGAACAAACACAACAAAACAGAAACAGACATATAGATACAGAGAAAAAATTGGTGGTTGCCAGAAGGGAGGGGATGTGGGGTTGGGCAAAATAGGCATTAAGAGGTACAAGCTTCCTGTTATAAAATAAGTCACAGGGATATAATATATATCATAATAAATATAGTCAATAATACTTTAATAATTCTGTATGGTTATAGATAGTTACTAGTTATTGTGGTGATCATTTTGTAATGTATTTGATTACCAAATCACTATGTTGTATACGTGAAACTAACATAATATTGTATGTCAATTATACTTCAATTTAAGAACAAGAAAAATTGACAAAGGACATGAATAACCAATATCCTGAAAAGCACATGAAAAGATATTCAACATCACTAGTCATTAGAAAAATGTGATTTAGAGTCCCAATGAGATATCATGATATACCTATTAGAATTATAAAATAAAAAATGCTGACAATAGCAAGTACTGACTAGGATTAAGAACTGGATCTCAAATGTGCTGCTGTTAGAAATGGTAAATGGTACAACTAACTGGAAAACATTTTGAAAGTTTTTTGCAAAACTAAGCATTCACTTACTATATAACCTAGAAATTCCACTCTGGTATTTAAGTAAATATTGAAGAGAAATCAAAACATGTCCACAAGAAAAGGGAACCCTCCTGCACTGTTGGTGGGAATATAAATTGATACAGCCGCTATGGAGAACAGTATGGAGGTTTATTAAAAAACTAAAATTAGAATTACCATATGACCCAGCAATCCCACTACTTGGCATATACCCTGAGAAAACCATAATTCAAAAAGATGCATGTACCACAATGTTCATTGCAGCATTATTTACAATATCCAGGACATGGAAGCAACCTAAATGTCCATCAACAGATGAATGGATAAAGAAGATGTGCCACATATATATACAATGGAATATTACTCAAGCATAAAAAGGAACGAAATTGAGTTATTTGTAATGAGGTAGATGGACCTAGAGTCTGTCATACAGAGTGAAGTAAGTCAGAAAGAGAAAAACAAATACCAGATGTTATCGCACATACATGGAATCTAAAAATACAGTACTGATGAACCTAGTAGCAGTGCAGGAATAAAGGTGCAGATGTAGAGAATGGACTTGAAGACACAGGGGGGAAAGAGGAAGCTGGGATGAAGTGACAGAGTAGCATTGACATATATACACTACCAAATGTGAAATGTATGGCTAGTGGGAAGCTGCTGTGTAGCACAGGGAGATCAGCTTGATGCTTTGTGCTGACCTAGAGGGGTGGAATAGGGAAGGTGGGAGATAGGCTCTAGAGGGAGGGGGATATATGTATACATATAGCTGTTTCACATTGTTGTACAGCAGAAACTAGCATGACACTGTAAAGCAATTATACTCCAATAAAGATATTTTTAAAAAGGCATGTCCACACAAAAACATGTATATGAATTTTCATAGAAGCTTTATTTGTAATATTCTAAAGATGTAAACAACCCAAATACCCTTTGGTGGGTGAATGGATAAGCTTACTGTGGTATATACATACATTCTAATAGTGTTTAGCAATACAAATGAAGCAACTAATGATACATACAATAACTTGTATAGGTCTCAAGGACTGTTTCCTAAGTGAAAAAAACCAGTCTGAAATGGTTACATTTGTATAACATCCTCAAAATTATAGAATTATAGAGATGGAGAAATATCAGTAGTTGCCAGAGTGTTAGGGATGGGAGGAATTTGTGTTGTAAAGTTGTAGTACAAATGTATTTTTTGTTGTTGTGGATGACGGAACACTTATGAATCATGATTGTGGTTGTGGTTACACAAATATACACATATGATAAAATTTTATAGAATTATACACACAAACAAATGAGTGCATGTAAAAACTGACAGAATCTAAATAAGGTCTACAGTCTAGTTAATAGTATTATACCAATATCAGTTTCCTGGTTTTGATAATGTACTACCGTTTTTTAAGATTTTATCACTGCGGAAATCCGGGTGAAGGGTATATGGGGATGCTCTATACTACTTTTTATAACTTCTTGTGGGTCTAAAAGTATTTCAAAATAAAAGTTAGGAAAGAAGTCTTCCTCCTGATATGCACTGAAGCCTAATTGGCTGGCTCCATGAAGAAACCAATCAGAAAAGACTTATCTCAGGTTTTTCATGTATAACACATTTTGGAGGAATCGTGTTATGATCTACCAAATCGTGGCTTCCCATGCTATTATTTGTCGTAAATGCTGATCCACAATTATGAAATATGTTTCTGCTTGGTTTTTTTTTGACATACAAATCACTATCTGGCTTTGGCAAGTATAATTACAAATCCTTCAGAAGTCTCTCTGGAAAAGAACAACAAAAAAAAAAAAAAAAAAAATGTGCTCATTCTGAAGCCATTGAATTGAATCTCTCATCAGAGCCAGCTCTCAGGCAAGACAGTCAGGAAATCTTATTGTAAGTTCCTACCAACTCTGCAATCTCTGACTTACAGAGATGCAGCATTATTGTTGTATTCTAAAGTCAGGAAAGAAAATTTAACCCCAGGATTTTTCATAGTTATAAGTTGTTGGCTAGGTATGGAACATGTGCCTTAAACACTTCTGGTTAATAAGTAAGCAGGGTATGTGAAGTCAGTTTCCTTTCCATTACCCTGCATGGCCTCCCTTTTTGCTCCCATTGCCCTCCTCTCAATTACCTAGTACCTTCTGAAGTGCCAATTTTCTTGTTTCAGAAAATCTAGCAGCTGACTAATAAATCTAGCTCATAAGCTCATTCACTTAGACTTCTTACCACTCCCAGGAACATTTATATTCAAGAAATAAGAATTTAGAGAGACAGTAAGTAACTTCTGAAAATAGATTACTATTAAGGGCATTTCTGGTTGGAGGCAGACACACGGGTAGGGCTAGGAGACACATCATGTTGGGGGTGCCTTCTCCCAATCTCAAAATAATACTTTTAATTTGTTGCTAATTTTCAAGTCTAATTCTAGTAATATGTCATCATTTAATACCCCCAGAAATTAGGGACAAGTATTATTTTCCAATCTTGAGCAATAATTTTGACCAAGTGGAAAACTGTCTCTAGTCTTAGTGAATAATTTATAGTCTTCTAGGACACCCACATTCACAGCTGCAGAAAGCAAGACCTCAGCACAGTCAGCCAACAGCAAACCCTCCCTCCCTGTAAGGCTCTACTAAGCACCAGATTTAGGCTAAACTTTGCTATTAGGGCTACAGAGATGACTAATTTATTCCCCCCAACCCCAGCACCCAGTCTTAGAAGCTGGTTAAACAGCCAGCCTCCTTCTCAGTCAACTTGCTTGATAGGTGGAGGAAGGGAAGAAGATTGGGAAGAAAAAAACTCAACCCAGAGCTTTCAAGTCTGCTGAGGAGATATTTTCTTCATAGTCTTACCAAAGCACAACTCCTGGGGAAAATCATTCCAAGGAGCACTGCTGACCTCAGCTCTTTTCGAGGTTCCCAAAGCCCTGCAGCCATCTAGCCTGCCAGGATTTCATACATTATCCCATGTCTCAGCCACTTTGGAACTGCTTCCATAGAGGAAAACCCCACCTATACTTGTGGTCAGAGAGATTAGGCAGAGCTGTTTTCAATATCCTACTTTATGGTGCCACTTGGCAACCATAATATGCGTATGGTGCCATCCTGTGAGTCATGCTTATGTAGCCTACAGCTGTTAGCTACATTTCATTTCTGGAAAATAAAGCTAATAGTACAATAAAGTCTTTATCCTGATATTTCACTGTAAAATCTACATTAAGCATCTTTTACTAAAAGGGAGTTTAGTGTCTCCAACTCTAACCTGGGAGAATTCAGTGTATAAAAAATACACTGATTTGCTCACATCATGAGAAGCTTTCAGTATTACCAGATCTCACGGAGATCTTAGGTGACTTGCACTAACTTCTCTAGGACCTATATAATTTTTACTTATTCTGAATAATCTTGCATACTTAAGAATCAAACTCCATGTGTGAAATTAGCAGACTTTTTAAAGGGCAATGGCTGTTTCATTATTTCAAATAAGGAAAATGGAAGGAATTCCTTCTAACAAAGACAGCACAGCACTTGGAGCCCCTTCCTGAAATATTTCCCATGTTCTCAAATTAAAAATACATCCAAGGAAATGTTCATTGTAAATTGAGAATCAGCCCCTATGAGATTTGACAGCTGTGCTAGCTTCTATGGCTGGATGAAAATCTTTTTGTGCTATTTGAAGTTCTCATTTCAGACCCCAAAAGGCATGCATGAAAAATGTCCTAACCAAAGGAAACTGTCAAATCTCATCTTATGAAAAGATTTAGGCATTTAAATGTATTTACCATTTGAATGCAGCTTAATTTGGTTGACAAAACCCTGGATTTAAAATTTCAAGTTTTTTGCCCCACTGCACACATTAACAGAAATGCATTTAATCAATGACTATTATAATTTTAACACATATTTGTTAGAAACAGTGTTTAACTCTGGTCTCCTGGTTTATATATCAACGGCATGTTGCAGAGAAAGGAGCTTTCTATCTAGACAGCCACATTTCTTTACACAAAGCATGTAGCAGTTTCAGTGAACACGTTAACCACTTAAACTTATAAATAGATATTACCTCACTGGAGTCTCCATTCTTCATAACAATATATCCTTCAGAACTTCAGAAGATATTAGCAGATTCAGGATTACATTTTCAATGGAAGCAGCAGAAATCCACATTGTCGATTTCAATTCACAGAGATATTTAAGTTAGATGTTTTAATGTATGAAAAGAAATCCAAGAACCTCACCCTTTTACCCAGATATCCTGTAGAGAACTGCAGGCTTGTACAGCTACAAAAGGAAGTAATGTAGTTTATTTAGTAAAACAGGAAAAAAAAACAAAATTGTTTACCTCTAATGGGAGGTAGAACTGTTAGTCATCATCACTCAGTTTAGGAAAACATTCCCCTTAGAGGATACTGTGGGCAAAGAAAATTGAAATTTTTTCTTTGATAAATTCAGAGTTTCCATGATTTGTACACTTCAATCAGGAACAGAGTATCTGACTTTAATTTGCCACGTATTACCATAGTTTTCTCAGTTTATTCTGAAAGTTTAAAGTTAAGCAAAAATCCAGCTTAACTGTTAGAATTTTACTTTGCTGTTAAAAAATAAAGTAAAAATAACTTGTAATATCTTTAAAAAGCTGATCATTTTTTTAACAGAGAACATTAAAGATTTTTTTTACAATAATTCCCCATTGTCTACTCATGTGTTTTGTTCCTTACCAATGACTTCTTCCTGCTTCACAGTCTTGCAAGAAGTCTACTCCTTGGGAGAATTCATTTGTAATACTCTGAAGACTATCAGCAGGCTATTCCATAACTTGATAAACTTACAGAAGATATTATACTTCCAAACATCACTAGATCCCATAGATGCTATGGCTGCTGTTTTTAACTAATGACATAAAGACATGTGTCTTTGTGCTTGAAAAGAGAATATGTCAAAAGTGCACTGAACTTCTTGATATGCACACACCCATCTTACTCTGTTATCATCTTTTTTCTTTTTTTTTTTCTTTTTTTCTTTCTTTCTTTCTTTCTTTCTTTCTTTCTTTCTTTCTTTCTTTCTTTTTCTTTCTTTCGTCCTTCCTTCCTTCCTTCCTTCCTTCCTTCCTTCCTTTCTTCCTTCCTTCCTTCAACAAGTATTTATTAAGCAACTAGTACTTGGAAGGCACTGTGCTCAGTGGTACAGTGATGAATAGGTCATGGCTCTTGTTCTCAAGATTTTTTTTTACATATTAGGATTTTTGTTCCTACTAGAAGGAACATCATTAGAGAGAAACACCCTCACTCCTTTGAAGAGTAGACAGGAAGAAAAAAAAGCTCATGGAGAGTTTATCTAATAATCAAAAGCTAATTTTTCCATATAAATACACTGGGCAAATATAAATTGACTTGTTAAGATGATCATCTTTCCTCTAATTTGTATGAGCTTATCCCCTATTACATCTTTATCTGAGCCTACCCCGTTCTTGCTTTCAGAAATTTATCCCACTGAAAGACAGTTTAACAAATTTCAGTATGTTTCACCTATTTGGGTGGTGAGAGAGATAGCTTTCTAGACCCCTTTAAACAACATTGATTTTTTCTTGGCACCATTAAATAATGAGAATTTCTGTGCAGAGAAATTTGTGACATTGCAATATTACATTCATTGAAATGGTTGATTAGAAGTAATTGACCTAATTTTACTGGTGTTTTAACCTGACCAGAACAAGCAAATTTGCTTCAAGCCCTGTCACATATTTCTGTGAAATTAAACTGTAGGGATCCTGTTTTCACATTTCTTATAGTTTGTGATGAGCTTTCAAGAAAGTTGTAGTTGTTTCTCAAATTTGTAGCATTGTCTCAGACATTTTTTCTTTTATCTTTAAAAAACATCGAAGTCATTTTAAAAACTAAACTATAGTTTCACATGGGATGCTGAAGTTTTCACAATTGTGTATGCAGCAATAAATTTAGGCTTTCAGGAATTTATTTTAGAATGAGGGTTTATTTAATTTTTGCCTATGTTGTAGGTCCTATTAAAATGAAAAAGTCGTTAATTTGCGTTCTCTTTGTTCCTTAAAAAACTGGTTAAAAGGAATTTGCTTCTGTATAAATGTACTTAACAGGTTAATTCCACAAACACTTACTGAAAATCTATAACATACCAGAAACTTCTGGGTGCAGGATGAATACATGAGTGAAAATCATGGGGTCTTCTGAGGAATCTCAAAGTTTCACTTTACAATGAAAATTTAAGTTACATATGTTATCTTGTAATCCTTAGAGAAACCTTATATGAATATTGTTACCTCCATTTTACTGATGAAGAATCTGAGGCTTAAAATCTTCCTCAAACAACTTGTCCAAGGTTACACAACTATAAGTAGCTTGGCCAGGATTTCAAACCATGCCCATCCAGGGCCTCTGTTCTTTTCAGTAAATTATGTTGCTTCTTTCATGAGAAGGATACTTTGCCTTTTTTTTCACACTTTATATAATATTCAACATAAAATTTTGCATGGATTAATCAATTATATGTTGACTAATTTATTAATAATATCCATCAGCTATATGAAAAAGGTCACTCTCGAAAGTGAGACAAAAAGAACCATTTTTTGTTACACACTGGCTGTTCAGCCTCATTTAGCTTCTTGATGAAAAACTATCACTTCTCAGGTGGGAAAGCATATAATGTGAGATGTAACCACAAAAAAAAAGAAGACCTTCTCACAGGGCTTTTCAGGTGCCTGAGTGCACTCTCAAATACATTTGTGTGAGGGAAATATAGGGCATAATCTGACCTGTAGTTTTTCCATCCTCTCCTATTGATTTACTTCTAGAGCCAACGTTTCTTAAACTTAAGCACTCTGGTACATGCTGGGTATTCAGCAATTATTAAAAACATAGTCCCTGACTTCCACAGATTTACAATTTAATCAGATTTTTAACAATCCACTTCACTTTGTATATCTATTATAACTCAATAAACCTTAAAAAATAGTCTACTTTGTAAAAGTTGTGTGACTTCCCTTATTTGAAGAACCCATTGACACAACCAGGACCTATTTTTAGAAGCAGCTGAGCCTTCTGGGAATGATTTTAGTGTTCACCAAATGCTTTTAAGTAGTGCATAAAATGCCAAATGTTGGCAGTCCAGATCTCCAACTGCAGACTTTGATTTCAATTAAAATGCCGACCCCCTCGCCTGGGTTAATATTTTAATCTGTGGTCTATGAGATCCTTAATGGTATATATTCTACCTAATTCACCCCTAACACTAGCCCAGTGCCCTGTACATAGTAAGCACTGTAAGTTGAGAAAGAATGAACAAGTCACTCCTGCTTCAACATAAATAAAGGAAAAATTTTGAATATGAGGAAAAATGGCATATAAATACCTTTAAGGCAGAAATTTGGGGGCAACTAAGAAGAAGAGGAAATTGAAACAAAAAACAAAATTACTCTCCTTTACTTTTTGATAAAAGTTCAATTCTGGTTTACTAAAATATTGCAAAAACTCTTTGAGCTCTACCAACACTCCCTGACACTAAGACATTCCTCTGTGGCCAAGTCAGTGTCCATGTTCTATACCCCAGTGACCTTGGGCTGCCCAACAGATTACCTCTTTTGTTCTTTCCTATGAAATATGTATTCAGAAAAGCCACCAATGGACCACAGTAAAACAGATAATCTATTGAAAATCAATTAATATCATTTCTGTGCCCATATTTATAACTGGCTCTTGCTTCAGGAATCTAAAGAGGTCATTGAGTATTCAAAATAAATGAGAAAAAGGAAATAAGTTCCTGAAATATATTGCTTATAACCTTGGGATGACAATTTAGAAGGGCTCTAAAACAGAGTCTATTCAAAAGAGAGGAAATAGTGATATAGGTTTGTTCTGTTTGTCTTTCAGAGAAATCTACTTAATATTTCCTCCAGAAGTAAATCCAGGGGGAAATATTACTTTGGGGTTCTTATGATGCAATTTAACTTGGTTTGATCTCTTTCCATATATTTAATATCCAAACAGATGTCAGCACTTTTTGTGGACCTAAGACCCCACTTTATTTTTTTTCAATCTGTATGATACTGATACTTAATGTCTTAGACAGGATCTTGGCTTTGGTAGGAACATTTCTAGGTTAAGGGCCAAACCCTAATTCTTAATAAGAATGTTGGTTTGGGCAGGGCCTGGAAATCATCTGAGCCACTTATAATAAGCTGGTGAAGGTACTGCTGATTATTAAAGACCAGGTGTTAACATTAATATGTTTTGAGAAATCACAAAATTAATGTACATAAATCTGTTGCATTTCTATGCACTAATAATGAGCTATCAGGAAGAGAAATTAAGAAAACAATCCCATCAAAAAGAAGAAAATACCTAAAAATAAATCTAACTAAGAAGGTAAAAGACCTGTACTAAGAAAACTCTAAGACATTCATGAAAGAAATTGAAAATGACACAAGCACATGGAAAGATATACCATGTTCCTGGATTGGAAGGATTAATATTGTTAAAATGTACTACTACTCAAAGCAATCTACAGAATTAATTTAATCCCTACCAAAATACCAATGGCATTTTTCACAGAACAAGAACAAAATAATTTAAAAATTTGTATGGAAACACAGAAGACACGAATAACCAAAGCAATCTTGAGAAAGAAGAACAGAGTTGGAGGTATCATGCTGCTTGACTTCCGACTATACTACAAAGCTACAGTAATCAAAAAATATGGTACTGGTACAGAAATAGACATGTAGCTCCATGGAACAGAGTAGAGAGCCTAGAAATAAACCCACATACTTATGGTCAATTAATCTATGACAAAGGAGGCAAGAATATACAATACAGAAAACACTGTGTTTTCAATAGTAATGCTGGGAAAACTAGACAGCTACATGTAAAAGAATAAAATTAGAATATTCTCTAACACCATATACAAAAATAACTCAAAATGAATTAAAGAAATCCATTACTAAATGTAATGCAAGAAACCATAAAACTTCTAGAAGAAAACATAGGCAGAACATTCTTTGACATAACCTTAGCACTAATTTCTTGAATCTATCTCCTAAGGTAAAGAAAACAAAAGCAAAACTAAACAAATGAAAACTAATTAAACTTAAAGGCTTTTGCACAACAAAGGAAACCATCAACAAAACAAAAAGACAACCTACAGAATGGGAGAAAATATTTGAAAATCATATGACCAATAAGGGGATAATATCTAACATATATAAAAGCAGCTCATTCAGCTCAACATCAAAAAGAAAAAAAAAAGAAAAAAAATGGACAGAAGACTTGAACAGACATTTTCCAAAGAAGACATACAGATAGCTAACAGGCACATGAAAAGATGCTCAACATGGCTAATTATTAGAGAAATGCAAACCAAAACAGCAATGATGCATCACCTCACAATGGCCAGAATGACTATCATCAAAAAGTCTACATATAATAAATGCTGGAGAGGATGTGGAGAAAAGGGAACACTTGGACACTGTTGGTGGGAATGTAAATTTCTGCATTCACTGTGGAAAACAGTCAAGGTTCCTCAAAAAAACTAATAATAAAACTATAATGTGGCCCAGTAATTCCACTCCTGGGTATATATATAAAGAAAATGAAAACACTAATTTGAAAGAACATATGCATTCCAATATTCATAGCAGCATCATTTACAATAACAAAGATAAAGAAACAACCTAAGGGTTTATCATCAGGTGAATGGATAAAGAAGATGTGGTATATACATACAATGGAATACTACTCAGCCATAAGAAAGAATAAAATTTTGCCATTTGCAACAACATAGATGGACCTGGAGGGTATTATATTTAGGGAAATTAGTCAGACTGAGAAAAACAAATATTGGATGTTATCACTTACATGAAGAATCTAAAACATTTTTTTTAAATGAATGAATATAACAAAAAAGAAAGAGGGCTTCCCTGGTGGTGCAGTGGTTGAGAGTCCGCCTGCCGATACAGGCGACACGGGTTCATGCCCCAGTCTGGGAAGATCCCACATGCCGTGGAGTGGCTAGGCCCGTGAGCCATGGCTGCTGAGCCTGCACGTCCAGAGCCTGTGCTCTGCAACGGGAAAGGCCACAACAGTGAGAGGCCCACGTACAGAAAAAAAAAAAAAAAGAGAGAGAGACACAGATATAAAGAATCAAATAGTAGTCACCAGTGGAGAGAGGGAAGTGGGGAGGGTAAGATAGGGAGGGGTAAGGGAATAAGAAGTACAAACTATTATATATTAAATATGTAATCTACAAAGATATATTGTACAGCACAGGGAATATAGTCAACATTTTATAATGACTTTAAATGGAGTATAATATATAAAAATTTTGAATCACTATGTTGTACACCTGAAACTAATATAATATTGTAAATAAACTATACGTCATAAAAATAGATGTGCTTTGAGACTCATTCAGGAGAAATCTAAGCACAAGATTTCACAAAGCTAATTGTTATGTCAAACAACTTTAAAAAGATTCAAGATTAAGGGGATGGAGGAAGAGAGCCAAGTATACATAAGAATTTAGCATTAACTCATGACACTGGACATCTGAGATAGGTATAACTTATTTTCTGTATACTATACATTAAATTACAAATGAAGCCTATTTGTGGCAATGAGAAAAGAATTCAACCTTTGCTGAAGTCAACATTTCAAGCCAGTGAGGTAATATTAAGCAGATATTTACATAATTTTGTTATGGGGAATACAAAACATCAAGTGCAAGAGAAAAGAAAATGGGGTTGACACTTTAAAAATTAAAAACATATGCATTAAAAAACATTATAAGAAACTTATAAGGTAAATGACTAGCTCTGGGCAAATATTTGTCATCAATATTTGGGTCATATCATTAATGAAGAGCTTTTATAAGTCAGTGGAAAAATTTTAATACAAAAATGAACATAAGATGTGCAGGAAATAAAGAGGAGAGGAAACAATAACAGCTGATAAACATTTGAACAAACCATTCTCCTCATGCTCAATTAAAGAAATGAAAATTAAAACTATTAAATGGGTGATTTTTACTTCTGGAACCCTGTAGTAGATGTGCTTTTCCCTGTTTTTCCCACTAAGTACAGCTAAAAGCCTTGGACATTATATATTAAAAAACATGAAAAGACCCTAAAAGATATAAAGAAGGCAGATGGTTTAGGTACCCTAGGAGCTGAACAGCAACAGAGCAGTGAATTTCCTGGATTTTCTTTTTGCCTCATATATCACAAATTTGATGCTAGAGAAGCAGAACCTAGGAATATCAATGGATGCAGATTAGAAAAATCCCACAAAACCCTTTTTTCTCAAGCCAAAGGAAAAGAAAAGGTGCATCCTAGCACTGGACAGGGTGGAATCAGAGGAGAACTTGCAGAGATTCAGTATTTTCAACAGTGATAACAAGGGTAGCATCCCTCACAGTATCAGTGGAGGCCACATGGGAGCAGAAACAAGGCAATCATCACCCACAAGTGTCAAAAGAGGTAAACTGGGGAAATTAAAATTCCATGCCACCTGTCAGTAATGAGATAACATTCCCTTTCCTGCACTTAAATGGTGTCAGAGGCGGCCTACCTAAAGAGAAGATTTAAATAAGCTTCAGTGTCTCATAACATAATAACAAAAATTTCCAGGTTTTAATTAAAACGTACTCATCATAACAATAGCCAGAAAAATTAAAATATGAATATGAAAAGATAAAAAGAGATGACAACACTGAGATGATGCAGATGTTAGAATAATGTGGCAATCATTTCAAAGTAGACATCATAAAAATTCTTCAGTGAGTAATTATAAACACACATGAAACAAATGAAAAAACAGGAAGTATCAGTAAAGAAACAGAAAGTTTCTGAAAAAAGAGAATATAATAAAGCTTCAAAAAGGAAAATTAAAACTGAAAAAATAAAATTAAACAATAGAAACAATAGAAATAAAATAAACTGAAAAAATTTTTTGAAAACATACTCAGAGACCTATAGGACTCTAACAAAATATCTAACATTCATGTCCTTAGAGTGTCACAAATAAATCAAAATGGAATTCTAAAAAAAGTAAAATAATCCACAGAGGCAGGAAAAATATTGAGAAAATAAAACAGAGGGAACAAATAGCAAGCAAGAAGTAAAAGGGCAGACTTAACCTCTAATATATCAATAATGCCATTAAATATAAATGATCTAAATATCCCAATTAAAACACAAAGATTGGTAAGGTGGATTAAAAAAGAAAAACACAGATGAACTAACTGTGTGCTATCTACAAGACACTCATATCAATTATAATGATACAGGTAGATTGAAGGAAATAAGATGGGAAAAGATATACCATGTAAACATTAATTGAAAGAAAGCAAGAGAGATCAATTTCCAGAATGGTGGACTGTGGAGTGCAGTGGACAACCTTTCCTACAAAACAGCTATTTAACAGGAAAAAAATGTATGAATGTTTACTTAAAGTATCTAGAAATTTTCTGAAGGACATACAGCAATCAGAAACATTCACTCAAGAAAATCTACTAAACCCCATAACTGCATGAAACATAAACCATTCACACAGCAAACATAAGAGAGCTGAACTGATTAAACTAATATCAGACAAATATAAATAAAAAACTATTACTGGAGATAAAAAGAGAACAGTTTAATAGTAAATGGGTAAATCCATCAGGAACATATTACAGTTATATACATATAAACACCTATAAACAGAGTCCCAAAGTAAATGAAACAAAAAGATAGACTTGAAGAGAGATAAACAATTCAAGATAATAGAGATTTCAATACCCAGCTTTCAATAATAAACAGCAGACAAAGCAGAAGATCAACAAAAATACACAAAACTTGAACAACACTAAAGCAACTATACTTGCAGGTATTGTCAAAACATTCCACCCAACAAAATCAGAATACACATTTTTCTCAAGTGCATATGGAACATACTCCAAGATAGAATCTATGTTACACCATAAAATAAGTCTGAATATATATAAAAGTATTGATATCATATAAAGTATATTCTCAGAAGAAAAAGTCGAATGAAGTTAGAAAATGACAACAGTAGGACATTTGGGAAATTCATAAACATTTGGAAATTTAAAATCACACTACTGATGACCAATGAGTCAAAAATGAATCACAAAGGAAATTTAAAATGCTTTGAGATAAATGAAAGTGAAAACACAACATACTAAAATTTATTGACCACAACAAAAGTGGTACTTTGAGTGAAATGTATTGATGTAAACACCTATATTAAAAAGAAGAAAGATCTGAAATCAATGACTTAATCTTCCCTCTTAAGAAAAGAATAATAAAGTAAACCTAGTTCAAGCAGAAGGATGAAAATAATAAAAATTAGAGGAGAAATAAATTAATTACAGAACAGTACAACAGGAGGAAAAATCAACAAATCAAAGAGTTGGTTAATTTAAAAGGTTTTTAAAAATGACAAACGCCTACCTAGATTGAAGAAGAACAAAGAAAGAAGACTCAAATTACTAAAATCAAAAATAAAGGATCAATTATCACTAGTGAACTTAAAGAAATAAAATGGATTACAATGGAATAAAATGGCAACAAATTAGATAAGCTAGATGAAAGGGATAAATTCATAGAAAGAAACAAATCAAACTCAATCTAGAAGAAAACTGAAAGCCTGAAAAGACCTATAAGAAAAAAAAGGAAACAGTACTAAATTTACTGAAACATTAAGTAAAATCTTCCCACAAAGAAAAGCCCCAAAACAGTTCCATTGGTGAAATCTACTAAATGTTTAAAGAAGAATTAACACCAATCCTTCACAAAATCTTGTAAAATAATTTAAAAATAAGGAACACTTCCCAGTTCATTCTAAATGGAGGCCAGTATTATAGTGATACCAAAATATGACAAAGACACCACGAGAAAAGTTCAGAGTAATATAATTTATGAATGCAGATGCCAAAATCCCCACAAAAATACTAGCCAACTGTATTCAGCCACATCTAAAAAGAACTATACTTCATGACAAAGTAGAAGTTACCTCATTAATGCTGGCTTGATTTAACAGCTGAAAACAAATTGATGTACTTCATCATATGAATAGAATATGAGGGAGAAAATATAATCATCTCAGTAGATTCAGACAAAGGATTTTATATAATCCAACACATTTTCATCATAAAAATCGTAGGAAGGGAAGAAATAAAAGGAAACTAGTAATGCAAGGAAACTTCCTCAACCTGATTAAGAGCACCTATAAAAATGTGTAAATAACATCCTTTTTTTTAATATCTTTATTGGAGTATAATTGCTTTACAATAGTGTGTTAGTTTCTGCTTTACAACAAAGTGAATCAGTTATACATATACATATGTTCCCATATCTCTTCCCTCTTGTGTCTCCCTCCCAATAACATCTTTCTTAATGTTCCTTCTAAGATTAAGAGAAATTAAACAAGGAGAAGAAATAAGTCTTCCAGATTGGAAAAGAAGTGTAAAACTCTAATTAAAGATGACATGATCTTGAATATAAAATATCTTAAAGAATATTAAAATTCGTTTGAATTAATAATTGAGTTCAGTAAGTTTGCAGGATATAAGATTAAATACAAGACCAAATATAATCTAGAGATTGGCCAAGATATCAGAGTAGTAAGACCCTGAGCTCACCTCCTCTTATGAGCACATCAATATCACAACTATCTGCAGAACAACCATTGATGTAAAAGACTGGGATATACCAGAAAATATCTTCTACAACTAAAGACGGAACTAAAACAAGACAGGTAGGAAGGGTGGACACATGACATAATCAAGTCCCATACCTCTAGGTGGGCAACCCACAATGTGGAGAATAATTACACTGCAGAGGTTCTCCCACGTGAGTGAGAGTTCTGAGCCCCACAATGGGCTCTCCAGACCAGGCGTCCTGCACCAGAAAGATAAGCCTCCAGAGCATTTGGCTTTAAAGACCACTGGGGCTTAATCTGTGATACCCAAGGGACTTGGGGAAATAGACTTCACTCTTAAAGGACACACACAGATTGGTCAGCAAGATGACAGAGTAGAAAGGTGTGAGCTCACCTATTCTTACAAAAACACCAAAATCACAACTAACTGCTGAAAAAACATTGACAAACAAAATGCTGGAACCTACCGAAAAAGACACCCTACATCCACAAAGAAGTAACCACAACAAGAGGGTAGGAGGGAGAAAATAACAATAAAATCAAATCTCATAACTGGCAGGTGGGTGACTCACAAACTGGAAAATGATTATACCACAGAGGTTCTTCCACAAGAGTAAAAGTCCTGAGCCCCATGTCAGGCTTCCCAGCCTTGGGGTCTGACAATGGGAGGAGGAGTCCACAGAGAATCTGGCTTTGAAGGTCAGTGGGGTTTGATTACAAGAATTCCATAGGACTGGGGGAAACAGAAACTCCAATCTTGGAGAGGGCAAACAAGGTCCCATGCATGCCAGGACCCAGGGGAATAAATCAGTGGCCTTATAAGAGACTGGGCCAGACCTACCTTCTAGTACTGGAGGGTCATCTGCTGAGGGGAGTGTGGCTCTAGCTCACTGTGGGGACAAAGAAACAGGCAGCAGCAATTCTGATGAGTACTAATTGGTGTGAGCCTTCATGGAGGTTGCCATTTCCTCTCCAAGACCTAGCCCTACCCAACAGCCTGTAGGCTCCACTGCTGAGATACCTCAGACCAAACAACCCACAGGGCAAAAATACAGTCCCAACCATCAACAGACAGACTGCTTAAAGTCTTCCTGAGCATGGCCCTGCTGACCAGAGGGACAAGAACATCTCCACCCACTAGCAAGCAGGAAACAGATGTTCCCAGCAGGAAGCCTGCACAAGACTCTTAGCCACATCCACCAGAGGACATACAGCAGAAGTGAAATAAAAAAACTATAATCTTGCAGCCTGTGGAATGGAAAACACAATCACAGAATGTTAGACAAAATGAGAGATAGAGGAATATGTTCCAGATGAAGTGATAAGATAAAGCCCCAGAAAAAAAAAAAATAAGTGAAGTGGAGATAGGGAACCCTCTGAAAAAATAGAACTCAGAATAATGATAGTGAAGATGACCCAAAATCTTGGAAAAAGAATGGAGGCACAGATCAAGAAGATGCAAGAAATGTTTAACAAAGGCCTAGGAGAGCTAAAGAACAAATAAGCAGAGATGAATAATACAATAACCGAAATGAAAACTACACTAGAAGGAATCAATGGCAGAGTTACTGAGGCAGAAGAACAGATAAGTGAACTGGAAGACAGAATGGTGGAAATCACTGCTGCAGAACAGAAATTAAGAAAAGAATATGAAGAAATGATGACATTCTATGAGAACTCTGGGACAACATTAAATGCATCAACATTTGCATTACAGGGGTCCCAGCAGAAGAGAGAGAGAAAGGACCTGAGAAAATATTTCAAGAGATAATAGCTGAAAACTTCCCTACCATGGGAAAGGAAACAGTAACCCAAGTCCAGGAAGTGCAGAGAGTCCCAGTCAAGAAAAACACAATGAGGAGCATGTCAAGACACATAGTAATCAAATTGACAAAAATTAAAGGCAAAGAAAAACTATTAAAAGCAACAAGAGAAGTGGAACAAATAACACACAAGTGAACTCCCATAAGGATATCAGCTGATTTCTCAGCAGAAATTCTGCAGGCCAGAAGAGAGTGGCACAATATATTTTAAGTAATGAAAGGGAAGAACCTACAACCAAGAATACTCTACCCAGGAAAGCTCTCATTCAGATTTAACAGAGAAATCAAAAGCTTTACAGATAAGCAAAAACTAAGAGAATTCAGCACCACCAGACCAGCTTTGCAGTAAATGCTAAGGGAACTTCTTTAAGTGGAAAAGAAAGGGTCACTATTAGAAACAAGAAAATTACAAATGGAAAAGCTCACAAGTAAAGGCAAAATGAAAGTAAAGTTAGGAAATCATCAGCACACAAATATGATATCAAAACCAGGAATGGTGAGAAGAGGAGAGCACAAATGCAGGATATTGGAAATGCATTTGAAATTAAAAGACCAGCGACTTAAAACAACCTTGTTTACATACAGTCTGTTACATCGAAACGTCATGGTAACTGAAAACAAAAAATCTACAATAGATACACACATAAAAAAGAAAAAGAAATCCTGATACAACACTAAAGTTAGTGATCAAATCACAAGAGAACAAAAGAGGAAAGGAAGAAAAAAGACAAACAAACACTAAACAAATAAGAAAATGGCAATAGGAACATATATCTTGATAATTATCTTAAATGTAAATGGATTAAATGCTCAAACCAAAATACACAGACTGGCTGAATGGATACAAAAACAAGACCTGTATATATGCTGCCTACAAGAGACCCACTTCAGATTTAGGGACATATACAGACTGAAAGTGAGGGGATGGAAAAAGTTATTCCATGCAAAATGGAAATCAAAAGAAAGCTGGAGTAGCAATACTTATATCAGACAAAATAGACTTTAAAATAAATACTATTACAAGAAAGAAAGAAGGACACTATGTAATGATCAAGAGATCAATCCAAGAAGATATAACAATTGTAAATATATATGTACCCAACATAACAGCACCTCAATATATAAAGTAAATTCTAATGGCCATGAAAGGAGAAATCCACAGTAATGCAATACGAGTGGGGGAATTAACACCCCAATTTCATCAACAGATCGATCATCAAGACAGAAGATAAATAAGGAAACCATAGCCTTAAATCACACATTAGACCAGATGGACTTAATAGATATTTATAGAGCATTCCATCCAAAAGCAGCAGAATACACATTCTTCTCAAGTGCACATGGAGCATTCTCCAGGATTGATCACATGCTGAGCCACAAAGCAAGCCTTGGTAAATTTAAGAAAATTAAAATTATACTAAGCACCCTTTCTAACCACAATGCTAAGAGATTAGAAATCAACTACAAGAAAAAACTGTAAAATTACAGAAACACGTGGTGGCTAAACAATATGATACTAAACAACCAATGGATCACTAAAGAAATCAAAGAGGAAATTAAAAAAACAAACAAAAAAAAAAAAAAAGAAAAGAGAGACAAACAAAAATGAAAGTATGACAATCCAAAACCTATGGGACACAGCAAAATCAGTTCTAAGAGGGAAGTTTATAACAACACAACCTTATTTCAGGAAACAGAAAAATCACAAATAAACTACCTCACCATACACCTAAAGCAACTAGACAAAGAAGAAAATATGAAACCGAAAGTTAGTAGAAGGAAAGACATCATAAAGATCAGAGCAGAAATAAATGAAATAACAATGAAGAAAACTGTAGAAAAGATCAATGAAATTAAAAGCTGATTCTTTGAAAAGATAAACAAAATTGGAAAAAAAATTTAGCCAGACCCATCAAGAAAAAGAGGGAGAGAGCTCAAATCTATGAAATTAGAAATGAAAAAAAGAGAAGTTACAACCAACACCAAAAAATACAAAAGATCATAAGAGACTACATCAAGCAACTATATGCCAATAAAATGGATAACCTAAAAGAAATGGAAAAATCCTTAGAAAGGTAAAATTTCCCAGTACTGAATCATGAAGGAATAGAAAATATGAACAGATGAGTCACAACTACTGAAATTGAAACTGAGATTTTAAAACTCCCAACAAGCAAAAGTCCAGGACCAGATGGCTTCATGGGCAAATTCTATCAAACATTTAGAGAAAAGTTAACACCTATCCTTCCGAAACTATTCCAAAAATTTACAGAGGAAGGAATACTCTCAAACTTATTCTATGAGACCACCATCTCCCTAATACCTAAATCAGACAAAGATATGACAAAAAAATAAAAGTACAGGCCAATAACTCTGATGAACATAGATGAAAAAATCCTCAGCAAAATACTAGCAAACCGAATCCAACAATACATTAAAAGAATCAAGTGAAATTTATCCCAGGGACACCAGGATTTTTTCAATATCTTCAAATCAGTGTGATGCACCGCATCAACAAATTAAAGAATAAAAACCACACAATTGTCTCAATAGATGCATAAATCCTTTTGACAAAATTCAGCACCCATTATGATTAAAAAAAAAACTTCAGAAAGTGGGCATAATTGGAACCTACCTCAACATAATAAAGGCCATATATGACAAACCTACAGCTAAGATCATACACAAGGCTGAAAAGCTAAAAATGTTCCCTCTACAATCAGGAACAAGACAAGGATATCCACTCTCACCACTTTTATTCAATATAGTTTTGGAAGTCCTAGCCATGGCAATCAGAGAAGAAAAATAAATAAAATGAATCCAAATTGGGAAAGAAGAAGCAAAACTGTCACTGTTTGCAGATGACATGATATTATACATAGAAAATTCTAAGGATGCTACCAGTAAACTACTAGATCTCATCAAATAATTTGGCAATTTTGCAGGATACAAAATCAATACACAGAAATTTCTTGCATTCCTATACACTAAAAACAAAAAATCAGAAAAATAAGTTAAAGAAACAATCCCATTTATCATCACCTCAAAAGGAATAAAATACATAGGAATAAACCTCCCTAAGGAGGTAAAAGACCTGTACTGCAAAAACTGTGAGGTACTGATGAAGGAAATCAAAGATGACACAAACAGATGTAGAGATATACCTTGTTTGTTGGGAAAAACCCAAACGAATGTTTTGGCCAACACAATATTTGCAAATGATGCAACTGACAAGGGATTAAACTGAAAAATTTACCATCAGCTCATGTGGCTCAATATCAAAAATAAACAAACAACCCAATCAGATAATGGGCAGAAGACCTAAATAGACATTTCTCCAAAGAAGATATACAGACAGCCAAAAAGAAAAAAAGAAAACATGAAAAGATGTTCAACATTGCTAATTATTAGAGAAATGCAAATCAAAGCTGCAATGAGGTATCACCTCACACCAGTGAGAATGGCCATCATCAAAAAGTCTACACACACTAAATGCTGGAGAGGGTGTGGGTAAAACAATACCCCCATACATGGTTGGTGGGAATGTAAATTGGTAGAGCCACTATGGAGAACAGTATGGGAGTTCTTTAAGAAACTAAAAATAGAGCTACCTTATGTTCCACAATTCCATTCCTGGGCATATATCCAGAAAAAAACATGGTTTGAAAGGATACATGCACCCCCATATTCATTACAGCACTGTTTACAATAGCCAAGACATGGAAACAACATAAATGTCCACTGACAGATGAATGGATAAAGAAGATGTGGTACATATGTTCAATGAAATATTACTCAGCCATTAAAAAGAATGAAATAATGCCATTTGCAGCAAGATGGTTGTACCTGGAACTTATCACACTAACTGAAGTAAGTCAGAGAGAGAAAGGCAAATATCATATAATATAGCTTATATGTGAAATATAAAACAATGATGCAAATGAGCTTACAAAACAGAAACAGACTCACAGACTTAGAGAAGAAACTTACAGTTACCATGTGGGAAGGATTGGGGAGATGAATAGATTGGGATTTGGGGATTGCCATGTACACACTGCTAGATTTAAAATATATAATCAACAAGGACCTGTATAACACAGGGAACACTGTTCAATATTCTGTAATAACTTAAGTGGGGAAAGAATTTGAAAACTAATAGATACATGTGTATGTATAACTGAATCAGCTTTTTGTACACCTGAAACTAACACAACATTTTTAATCAACTATGATCTAATATAAAATAAATATTAAAAAATAAGGAAATGAAACAAACAGAAAAAGCATTAAGGAACAGTATGAAATGCTCTAGCTCTTGCAGACATTTTCCTAAGCTATTTTCCCTCTTATCATCATTACCATTCCAGCAGGCTTTCTTCCTGTTCTCACTTAAGAGAGAGTGTGAGATATTTTGGAATATTGGCAGAAGTAATCTACCACTCAAATCCAGTGTGTTATAACATCCCACTCCAGAATAACAACATAATATTTTGATTTTAATTTAGAATTTGAGATGTTAAAATATTTAGTGGAACTTTAAACAGACAGTATAGACTGAGAATAAGAGAACTAAAGAGAACTTACTAAGTATTCTTAAGTAAGAATATCTTAAGAGAAACTGCAATGAAGGGGAGACATCAAGTAAATATCTTGGAGATAAATTCTCATTAAATTAAACCTAATTTATAAATTCACATGTGGTTTTATAATTTTAGAGAGAGAGAGAGAGAATGTTAGAAAATTATGTCATCAAGATTTGATAAACAAGTTTAAAGTTGTAGGAATTTAATATTATATATGCAAACCTCAGGAATATTTTTCTGATACATAAGTAATCAATAGAAAATTAAAATAAAGAAATAAAACAATATGAAAAAAATGGACACACACAAAACGTCATGTGCACTGGTACCCAGGGCAAAAGCACTAATTTGATTGGACCCTGTGCCAGTCCTACTTTTTGGTCTTAGAGAGTCTCTAAGAGAGGCTGGGGGGCAGCTGGAGCTCACCCTGGGGATGTTGACACTGGTGGTAGCCACAGTCGGAATCTATCTATGGCAAGGACACTCCCTGGGTACATAGACTCTGGTGGCAGTGATAGTGGGGAGCACTAAACTGCAAGGACACTCCTGCTGGTGGCTGCCATCTTGAGATCCTCCTGCTAGTTCATTAGTGTCAAGACCTGGCCCCACTGAACAACCTGTAGGTATCAGGGCAAACTACTAGATGGGCAGGGACAAAGGACAACCCATTAGCTGACAGGCTTCCTAAAGACTTCCTGAGCATAGAGCTGCCTCTAAACATGGCCCTAGACACGGCCTTGCCCAACAGAGATCCAAGACACAGCTACAACCACCAATGGGCCGTCATGAGCTCTGCCCTCCAGGAAGCCTGCACTAGCCTCTAGACAAGACTCACTAACCAGGGGCAGATACCAGATGCAGGAAAAACCCGAAACCCTAGCCTTCAGACCCAGCCCACCCAGAGCAGGCCAGATCCTACCCTGAGTCCTGCTGGGCACTGGTCCTGTCCACTAGCATGCCAATGCAAGCTTCATGACACCCCAGAACCCATATCCAACTATCTCAGGAACCAACCTCACAACCAGCAATCTGACACCAGCTCTGGAATATCTGAGCCCTACAACCAGACTCCAAGACCCAGCTCTGTCTGCCAGAAATTCGGCACTAACCCCAAAACCTGGCTTCACATACCAGTTGGCATGCAACAGTCCTGGAGTCTGCTGGGCCCTGATTCCACACATCAATGAGCCAGCACTAGCCATGGGACCCCCTAAGGTTCTGCATCCAGCTACTTTGTGACTGGTCCCCACTAGCAAGTAGCCCACAACATCCACACAAGGTAGAGGCTTGCAGATAATCAGGCTAGGGGCCAACAAACTCTACCAGAAAGCACATATAGTCAGCCCACCAGAAAAGAAGAACCCACACATCTCTCTCTGAGGAAACCCCTAGAGCATATAGCTTGAGTGACAAGAGGGGAGTGTGCTGCCAGGACACATAAGATGTCTCTTACAGAAGGCCACTTCTCCAAGGTTGAGAAATGTAACCTACCACATAGATAAAAATACAAATAGCAACATAGACAAAATGTGGTAGAGGAACATGTTTCAGATATATATATATATATATATATATATATATATATATATATATATAGAGAGAGAGAGAGAGAGAGAGAGAGAGAGAGAGAGAGAGAATGCTATACAAAAACCTAATGGTAACCTCAAACCAAAAAACTGTAATAGATATACACTGAAAAAGAAAAAAGAACTCCAAACACAACCCTACAGATAGTCATCAAATCACAAGAGGAGAGAACAAAAGAAGAAGAAAGGGGAAAAAAAGTGCTACAAAAATAAATCTGAAACAGTTAACAAAATGGCAAAAAGAACATGTATATCAATAAAATTACCTTAAATGTAAATGGACTAAATGCTACAATCAAAGGACATAGAGTGACTGAATGGATACAAAAAAAAGACCCTCATATATGCAACCTACGAGAGAGTCACTTCAGATCTAGAGACACACAGTCTGAAAATGAGGGGATATAAAGAGGTATTTCAGTTAAATGGAAGTCAAAAGAAAGTCACAGTAATGATACCTATATAAGACAAAATGACTTTAAAATAAAGTTTACTGCAAGAGGTAAAGAAGCATACTACATAAAGATCAATGGATCAATCCAATAAGATATAACAACTATATATATATATATATATATATATATATATATATATATATATATATATATATCTCCAATATAAGGGCACCTAAATACATAAAGTAAATATTAAAATCACCAGAAACATAAGAGTAGGGGACTTTAACAACCATTTATATCAATGGCCAGATAATCCAGATAGAAAATCAGTAAAGAAACACTCACCTTAAATGACTCATTAGAACAGATGTATGTAATTGATATACATAGAGCATTCCATTCAAAAGAAGCAAAACACACATTCTTTTCAAGTGCACATGGAATATTTTCCAAGACAGATCACATGCTAGGCAACAAAAGAAGCCTTGGTAAATTTAAGAAAATTGAAATCATATCAAACACCTTTCCTGACCAAAACACTATGAGAATAGAAATCAATCTCAGGAAAACACTGCAAAAAACACAAACACATGTAAGCTAAACAATATGCTCCTAAACAACCAATGGATCACTGAAGAAATCAAAGAGGATATTAAAAAATGCCTAGAGACAAATAAAATTGAAGACACAATGATGCAGAACATATAGGATGCAGCAAAAGCAGTTCTAAGAGGGAAGTTTATAGCAATAAAGCTTACCTCAGGAAATAAGAAAAATCTCAAAAAAAGAAAAAAAAAGCTAACGTAACTCCTAAAGGAACTAGACAAAGAAGAACAACCAAAGCCCAATGAAATAAATCAAAAAGATTAGAGCAGAAATGAATGGAATAGACACTAAAATAACAATATAAGAGATTCATGGGAGGAACCAAGGTGGCAGAGTAGAAGGACATGCTCTAACTCCCTCTTGTGAGAACACCAGAATCACAACTAACTGCTGGACAATCATTAACAGGAAGACACTGGAACTCACCAAAAAAATACCCCACAACAAAAGACAAAGGAGAAGCCACAATGAGACAGTAGGGAGGCGCAATCACAGTAAAATCAAATCCCATAACTGCTGGGTAGGTGACTCACAGACTGGAGAACACTTGTACCACAGAAGTCCACCTACTGGAGTGAAGGTTCTGAGCCACACGTCAGGCTTCCCAACCTGGGGGTCTGGCACCAGGAGGAGGAAATCCTAGAGAACCAGACTTTGAAGCCTAGTGGGATTGTTTTGCAGGACTTTGACAGGACTGGGGAAAACAGAGACTCCACTCTTGAAGGGCACACACAAAGTAGTTTGCACATCGGGACCCAGGGGAAGGAGCAGCGAGCCCACAGGAGACTGAACCAGACCTACCTGCTATTGTTGGAGGGTCTCCTGCAGAGGTGGGGGGTGGCTCTGTTTCACCATGGGGACAAGGACACTGGCAGCTGAAGTTCTGGGAAGTACTCCTTGATGTGAGCCCTCCCAGAGTCTGTCATTAGCCCCACCAAAGGGCCCAGGTAGGCTCCAGTGTTGGGTTGTCTCAGGCCAAACAAGGAACAGCAAGGAAACCCAGCCCCACCCATCAACAGTCAAGCAGATTAAAGTTTTACTGAGCTCTGCCCAATAGAGCAACAGTCAGCTCTACCCACCACCAGTCCCTCCCATCAAGCCTCTTAGATAGCCTCATCCACCAGAGGGCAGACAGCAGAATCAAGAAGAATTACAGTCCTGCAGGTTGTGGAACAAAAACCACATTCACAAAAGATAGACAAGAAGAAAAGGCAGAGGGTTATAAACCAGATGAAGGAACAAGATAAAACCCCAGAAAAACAACTAAATGAAGTGGAGATAGGCAACCTTCCTGAAAAAGAATTAAGAATAATGTTAGTGAAGATGATCCAGGACCTCAGAAAAAGAATGTAGGCAAAGATCGAGAAGATGCAAGAAATGTTTAACAAAGACCTAGAAAAATTAAAGAACAAACAAACAGAGATGAACAATACAATAACTGAAATGAAAACTCCACTAGAAGGAATCAATAACAGAATAACTGAGGCAGAAGAACGGATGAGTGACCTGGAAGACAGAATGGTGGAATTCACTGCCATGGAACAGAATAAAGAATGAAAAGAAATGAAGAGAGCCTAAGGGACATCTGAGACAACATTAAACGCAACAACATTCGCATTATAGGCGTCCCCGAAGGAGAAGAGAGAAAGGACAGGGAAAATAATTGAAGAGATTATAGTCAAAAACTTCTATAACATGGGAAAGGAAATGGCCACCCAAGTCCAGGAAGCACAACGAGTCCCATACAGGATAAACACAAGGAGAAAAACATCATGACACATAGTAATCAAATTGGCAAAAATTAAAGACAAAGAAAAATTATAGAAAGCAGCAAGGGAAAAATGACAAATAATACCCAAGGGGACTTCCATAAGGTTAACAGCAGAAAATCTAAAGGCCAGAAGGGAGTGGCATGATATACTTAAACTGATGAAAGGGAAGAACCTACAACCAAGATTACTCTACCTAGCAAGGATCTCATTCAGATTTGATGGGGAAATCAAAAGCTTTACAGTCAAGCAAAGGCTAAAAGAATTCAGCATTGCCAAACCTGCTCTACAACAAATGCTAAAGGAACTTCTCAAAATGGGAAACACAAGAGAAGAAAAGTACCCACAAAAACAAACCCCCCAAAATTAAGAAAATGGACATAGGAACATACATATGGATAATTATCTTAAATGTGAATGGATTAAATGCTCCAACCAAAAGACACAGGCTTGCTGAATGGATACAAAAACAAGACTCATATATATGCTGCCTACAAGAGACCCACTTCAGACCTAGGGACACATACAGACTGAAAGTGAGGAGATGGAAAAAGATATTCTATGCAAATGGAAAGCAAAAGAAAGCTGGAGTAACTATATTCATATCAGATAAAATAGACTTTACAATAAAGAATGTTACAAGAGACAAGGAAGGACACTACATAATGATCAAAGGAACAACCCAAGAAGAAGATTAACAATTATAAATATATATGCACCCAACATAGCAGCATCTCAATACATAAGGCAACAGCTAACAGCTATAAAAGAGGAAATCAACAGTAACACAATAACAGTGGGGGACTTTAACACCTCACTTACACCAATGGACAGATCATCCAAAATCAAAATAAATAAGGAAATAGAAGCTTTAAATGACACAATAGACCAGATAGATTTAATTTATATTTATAGGACATTCCATCCAAAAACAGCAGATTACACTTTCTTCTCAAGTGCACACGGAACATTCTCCAGGATAGATCACATCTTGGGTCACAAATCAAGCCTCAGTAAATTTAAGGAAATTGAAATCATGTCAAGCATCTTTTCTGACCACACCACTATGAGGTTAGAAATGAATTACAGGGAATAAAATGTAAAAAACACAAACACATGGAGGGTAAACAATACATTACAAAATAACCAAGAGATCACTGAAGAAATCAAAAAATAAATCAAAAAATACCTAGAGGAAAATGACAATGAAAACGTGACAATCAAATATATATGGAATGCAGCAAAAGCAGTTCTAAGAGCGAAGTTTATAGCTATTCAAGCCTACCTCAAGAAACAAGAAAAATCTCAAGTAAACAATTTAACCTTACACCTAAAGGAACTAGAGAAAGAAGAACAAACAAAACCCAATGTTAGCAGAAGGAAAGAAATCATAGAGATCAGAGCAGAAGTAAATGAAATAGAAACAAAGAAAACAATAACAAAGATCAATACAACTAAAAGCTGGTTCTTTGAGATGGAAAGCAAAGAAATTGAAAAAAATTGAAAAAACATTAACCAGACTCATCAAGAAAATGAGGGAGAGGACTCAAATCAATAAAATTTGAAATGAAAAAGGAGAATTTACAACAGACACCACAGAAATATAAAGCATCCTAAGAGACTACTAAAAGCAAATCTATGCCACTAAAATGGACAACCTGGAAGAAATGGAAAAATTCTTAGAAAGGTATAACCTTCCAAGACTGAACCAGGAAGAAATAGAAAATATGAACAGAGCAAACACAAGCAATTAAATTGAAACTGTGATTTAAAATATTCCAACAAACAAAAGTCCAGGACCAGATGGCTTCACAGGTGAATTCTATCAAACATTTAGAGAAGAGCTAACACCATCCTTCTCAAACTCTTCTTAAAAATTGCAGAGGAACACTCCCAAACTCATTCAATGAGCCCACCATTCTATGGACCAAAAGCAGACAAAGATACTACAAAGAAAGAAAACTACAGACCAATATCACTGATGAATATAGACGCAAAAATCCTCAACAAAATACTAGCAAACAGAATCCAACAACACAGGAAATGGATCATACACCATGATCGATTGGTTCTATCCCAGGGATGCAAGGATTCTTCAATATTGGCAAATAAATCAATGTGATACCCAATATTAACAAATTGAAAAATAAAAACCATATGATCATGTAAATAGAGGCAGAAAAAGCTTTTGACAATATTCAACACCAATTTATGATGAAAACTCTCCAGAAAGTGGTCATAGAGGGAACCTGCCTCAGAATAATAAAGGCCATATATGACAAACCCACAGCAAACATCATTCACAATGGTGAAAAACGGAAAGCATTTCCTCTAAGATCAGGAATGAGACAAGGATGTCCATTCTCACCACAATTATTCAACATAGATTTGGAAGTCCTAGCCATGGCAATCATAGAAGAAAAAGAAATAAAAGAATACAAATTGGAAAAGAAGAAATAAAACTGTCACTGTTTGCAGATGACATGATACTATACATAGAGGATCATAAAAATGCCACCAGAAAACTACTAGAGCTAATTAATGTATTTGGTACAGTTGCAGGATCCAAAGTTAATGCACAGAAATCTCTTGCATTCCTATACACTAATGATGAAAAATATGAAAGAGAAGTTATGGAAACACTCCATTTACCATTGCAACAAAAAGAATAAAATATCTAGGAATAAATCTACCTCAGGAGACAAAAGATCTGTATGCAGAAAACTATAAGACACTGATGAAAGAAATTAAAGATGATACCAACAGATGGGGAGATATACCATGTTCTTGGATTGGAAGAATCAATATTGTGCAGATGACTATAGTACCCACAGCAATCTACAGATTCAATGCAATCCCTATCAAACTACCAATGGCATTTTTTACAGAACTAGAACAAATCATCTTAAAATTTGTATGGAGACACTAAAGACCCTGAATAGCAAAAGCAGTCTTGAGGGAAAAAACGGAACTGGAGGAATCAGACTCTGTAACTTCAGACTATACTACAAAGCTACAGTAATCAAGACAATATGGTACTGGCACAAAAAAAAGAAACATAGATCAGTGGAACAATATAGAAAACCCAGAAATAAACCCATGCACCTATGGTCAACTAATCTATGACAAAGGATGCAAAGGTGTGCAATGGAGAGAAGAAAGTCTTTTCAAAAAGTGGTGCTGGGAAAACTGGACAGCTACATGTAAAAGAATGTAATTAGAACACTCACTAACACCATACACAAAAATAAACTTAAAATCAATTAAAGACCTAAATGTAAGACTGTACACTATAAAACTCTTAGAGGAAAGCATAGGATGAACACTCCTTGACATAAACAACAGCAAGATCTTTTTTAATCCACCTCCTAGAGTAATGGAAATAAAAACAAAAATAAACAAATGGGACCTAACGAAACTTCAAAGCTTTTGCACAGCAAAGGAAACTATGAACAAGACAAAGAGACAACCCTCAGAATAGGAGAAAATATTTGCAAACGAATCAATGGACAAAGGATTAATCTCCAAAATATATAAAGAGCTCATGCAGCTCAATATTAAAGAAACAACTCAGTCCAAAAATGAGCAGAAGACCTAAATAGACATTTCTCCAAAGAAGACATACAGATGGCAAAGAAGCACATGAAAAGCTGTTCAACATCACTAATTATTAGAGAAATGCAAATCAAAACTACAATGAGGTATCACCTCACACCAGTTAGAATAGGCATCATCAGAAAGTCTACAAACAACAAATGCTGGAGAGGGTGTGGAGAAAAGGGAACCCTCTTGCATGGTTGGTGGGAATGTAAGTTGATACAGCCACTATGGAGAGCAGTATGGAGGTTCTTTAAAAAACTAAAAATAGAATTACCATATGATCCAACAGTCCCACTACCGGGCATATACCCAGAGAAAACCATAATTCAAAAAGATGCATGCACCCCAATGTTCACTGCAGCACTATTTACAATAGCCAGGTCATGGAAGCCACCTAAATACCCATCGAAGACGAATGCATAAAGAAGATGTGGTACATATATTCAATGGAATATTACTCAGCCATAAAAAGGAATAAAATTGAGTCATTTCTTGAGACGTGGATGGATCTAGAGACTGTCATACAGAGTGAAGTAAGTCAGAAAGAGAAAAACAAATATCGTATATTAACTCATATAATTGGAACCTAGAAAAATGGTACAGATGAACTGGTTTGAAGGGCAGAAGTTGAGACACAGATGTAGAGAACAAACGTATGGACACCAAGGGGGGAGAACCGCGGTCGGTTGGGGATTATGGTGTGTTGAATTGGGTGATTGGGATTGACATATTTACACTGATGTGTATAAAATTGATGACTAATAAGAAACTGCAGTATAAACAAACAAACAAACAAACAAAAAACAGCTAATACTAAACTTTCTTTGGGTTATTTGTATGGAAATATGTTAATATAAATGTTTCAGACATTACATTAAATTTCTAAAAATCTTATATGTTCTGGTGTAAAGTTATGTCATAATTCTAGTTATTACTTTAAAATGTATATCTCAGAAATAACTAAAAAAAAAATTCATGCAACAGCTGGTTCTTTGAAGAGATAAACAAATTTGATAAACCTTTCACCAGACTTATCAAGCAAAAGAGGAGACAGTCAAATCAACAAAATCAGAAATGGAAAAGAAATTGCAAATGACACCACAGAATTTCAAAGGATCATAAGAGACTACTATGAACAAATATATGCCAATAAAATGGACAACCTAGAAGATATGGACATTCTTAGAAAGGTATAATATACCACAATGAACCAGGAAGAAATAGAAAATATGAACAGACTAATTACCAGTAGTGAAACTGTATCAGTAATTTAAAACTCCCAACAAACAAAGGTCCAGGAACACATGGCTTCACAGGCGAATTCTATCAAACATTTAGAAAATAGTTAACACCTATGCTTTTCAAACTACTCTGAAAAATGGCAGAAGAATCACTTGAAAACTCATTCTATGAGGCCATCACCCTTATACCAAAATCAGACAAAGATACCACACAAAAAAATAAATTGCAGGCCGATATCACTGATGAACATAGATGAAAAAATCCTCAACAAAACACTAGCAAACTGAATACACAATACATTAAAAGTGGCATACACCATGATCAAGTGAGATTTATCCCAGGGATGCAAGGATTTCTCCATATCTGGAAATCAATCAATGTGATATATGACATTAACAATAAAAATAAAAAAAAACATATAATCACTTCAATAGATGCAGAAAAAATTTTTGATAAAATTCAACATCTATTTATAAAAAAATGTACTCTCTGGAAAGTGGGCATAGAGGGAGCATACCTCTGCATAATAGAGGCAATATATGACAAACCCACAAAGACTGTCATACTTAATGGTAAAAGCATTTTCTTTAAGATCAGGAACATGACAAGGATGCCCACTCTTGCCATTTTTATACAAAATAATTTTGGACGGCCTAGCCACAGGAATCAGAGAAGAAAAAGAAATAAAAAGAATCCAAATTGGAAAGGAAGAATTATATATGACATGTATAGTATCAGGTCATGTTTTCATATGACACAATATTATACATAGAAAATCCTAAATATGCCACCAGAAAAATACTACAGCTCATCAAAGAATTCAGTAAAGTTGCATGATACAAAATTAATATACAGAAATTTGTTGCATTTCTATACACTAACAATGAACTCTCCAAAAGAGAAATTAAGGAAACAATCTCATTTACTATCACATCAAAAAGAATCCAATATCTCAGAATAAACCTACTTTATGAGATAAAAGACCTGTGCTCAGAAAATTATAGGACACTGATGAAAGAAATTGAATATGTCACAAACAGATGGAAAGATACGTTCTTGATTGGAAGAATCAGTATTGTTAAAATGGCAATGCTAACCAAGGCAATTTGAAGATTCAATGCAAAACCTATCAAAATACCAATGACATTTTTTTATTTTGGCTGCATTGGGTCTTTGTTTGATTCATGTGGGTTTTCTCTAGTTGTGGTGAGTGGGGGCTACTCTTTGTTACAGTGTGCAGGCTTCTCATTGTGGTGGCTTCTCTTGTTGTGGAGCATGGGCTGTAGGTGCACGGGGTTCAGTAGTTGCAGCACACATGCTCTAGGGTGCACGAGCTTCAGTATTTGTGGCACATGGTGTCAGTAGCTGTGGCTCATGGGCTCTAGAGTGCAGGCTCAGTAGTTGTGGTGCATGGTTTTAGTTGCCCCACGGCATGTGAGATCTTCCCAGACTAAGGATCAAACCCATGTCCCCTGCATTGGCAGGCAGATTCTTAACCACTGCACCACCAGGGAAGTCCCACCAATGGCATTTTCACAGAACTAGAGCAAATAATTTAAAATATATATGTTAACACAAAAGACTCCAAACAGCCAAAACAGTCTTGAGAAAGAACAGGGGTTGAGAAATCATGGTCCCTGACTTCACACTATACTACAAAGCTACAGTCATCAAAACAGTATGGTACTGCCACAAAAAGAGACACATAAATCACTGGAACAGAATTGACAGCCCAGAAATAACCTACACATCTATGGTCAATTAACGTATGACAAAGGGGGCAAGAATATGCAATGGAGAAAACAGTCTTTTCTTCAATGAGTGGTGCTGGGAAAACTGGACAGCTACTTGTAAAAGAATGAAATTAAACCATTCTTTAACACCATATACAAAATAAACTCAAATTGGATTAAATACCTAAATGTAAGACCATATACTATAAAACTCCTAGAGGAAAACATAGACAGAACACTCATTAACATAAATTGCAGCAATATTTCTTTTAATTCCTCTCCTAAAACAAAGGAAAGAAAAGCCAATGTAAACAAATGGGACCTAATTAAACTTAAAAGCTTTTACACAGCAAAGGAAAACAATCAACAACAACAACAAAAAGATGACATACTGAGTGGAAGAAAGTATTTGTAAATGATATTACCTGTAAAGGGTTAATATCCAATGTATATAAACAGCTCATACAACTCAACATCAAGGAAACAAACTCCCCAATTCAAAATTGGGCAGAACTAAATAAACATTTTTTTCCGAAGAGGAAATGCAGATGACCAAAATGCACATGGAAGGATACTCAATATCTCTAATCATCAGGGAAATGCAAATCAAAACTACAATGAGATATCACCTCACCTCTGTCAGAATGGCTACCAACGAAAAGAATACAAATAAAAAATGTTGGTGGGAATGTTGAGAAAAGGAAACCCTTGTACACTGTGGTGGGAATGTAAATTGGTGCAGCCACTGTGAAAAAAAGTATGGAGGTTTCTCAGAAAACTAAAAATAAAACTACAATATGACCCAGCACTTCCACTCCTGGGTATTTATCTATAAAAAAAACCCCACTAATTTGAAAAGGTACATGCACTCCAATGTTCACAGAAGAATTATTTGCAATTCCCAAGATGTGGAAACACCCTGTGCCCACTGTACATATATATACAATAGAATACTACTCAGCCATTAAAAAGAATAAAATTTTGCAACTTGCAGCAACATGGATGGATTTGGAGGTCATTAAGCTCAGTGAAATAAGTCAGAGAAATACGAATACTGTATGATATCACTTATGTATGGAATCTTAAAATTACAGCAAACTATTGATTATAACAAAAAGAAGAAGACTCACAGATATAAAGAACAAATTAGTGGTTACCAGTGTGGGGAAGAAAGAGAAGAGGGGTAAATAGGGGTAGGGGAGTAAGATATACAAAATATTTGTAATAGAACAAAATAGAAGGATATATTGTACATCATGGGGAATATAGCCAATACATTTAATAACTGTAAGTGGAATATAATCTTTAAAAATTGTGAATCACTCTGTTGCAACCCTGTAACATATATAGTATTGTACAGGAACTATACTTCAATTAAAAAAATACAAAAGTGTTTTACACACTAGCAATAAACAATTTCAAAATAAAATTAAGAAAGAAATTTCAGTTACGGTAGCATAAAAATAGAATAAAATTCTTAGGAAAAAATTAAAAGAAGTGTAAGTCTTGTATACTAAAAACTATAGATTTCATGAAAAGAAATTAAATATCTAAATTAATGAAAAGTTATTCTACATTCATTATTGGAAGATATTGAAGTATAGTTGTTGTGTATATACTAAACAACTAATTTGAAGTGCATGAAGCAAAAATGAATAAATTCAAGAAAGAAAGGGACAATTTCACAAATATGGTTGGAGATTTCCATACTATATCTCAACAACTAGTATAATAATTAGATAGAATTTTAGCAAAGATAAAGGAGAAGTAAACAATACCACCAATCAACAGGATCTAAGTGACATAATTAGAATGCTCCACCCAATAAAAACAGAACATACATTATTTTCAAACACCAAAAAGGCATGTTCCAAGGTAAATTAGACCAGGGACCATAAAACAAGCCTCAATCAACGGAAAAATGTTGAGTTCATATATAGTGTTTTTTGTTGTTGTTGTTTTTTTGTTTTTTTGCGGTACGTGGGCCTCTCACTTTTGTGGCCTCTCCCGTTGTGGATCACAGGCTTCAGACGTGAAGGCTCAGCGGCCATGGCTCACCGGCCTAGCTGCTCCACGGCATGTGGGATCCTCCCAGACTGGGGCACGAACCCGTGTCCCACACATCGGCAAGCAGACTCTCAACCACTGCACCACCAGGGAAGCCCATAGTGTATTTTTGATCATAATGGAATCAAACTAGAAATCGGTAAGAGGAAGATATCAGGAAAATCTGTAAACAATTGAAAACTAAATAATATCCTTCCAAATAATCTGTGGATCAAAGAGTAAGTCTGAAGGAAAATTAAAATATACATTGAACTAAATAAAAATGAAATAAACATCAACATATGTGGGATACACAGCTAAAGCACTGATGAAATGGAAATGTATAGCATTGCATCCCCACATTAGAAAAGAGGTAAATTCTAAAATTAAATATCTACACTCCCACCTCAAGAAATTAGAAAAAGAAGAGCAAAATAAACTGTAAGCAAGTGGAAGTAAGGGAATAGTAGAGATAACAGAAGAAATTGATTAAATTGAAAAGAGAAAAACAATAAAGCAAATCAATTAAATAAAAATCTGGTTCTCTGGAAAGTTTAATACAATTTAGAAATATCAAACAAGACCAACAAAGAAAGAAAAATAAAAAATAAAAATCAGCAATATCTCAAAAGAAACAGAGGATATCACTAAGGGCATGCAGATATCAAAGAATAATAAGAAAATACTACAAATACCTCTACATATAAGTTTGATATCATAGGAAAAAATGGAACAATTTCTAAAAAATCATAAACAACCACAACTCAATATGAAATTTAAAAATTGAGTAGCCTATATAACTAAGAAGGAAATTGAATTCATTATTCAAAGAATCTTGAAAATGTAATCTCCAGGTTTGATTTGTTACACAGGAGAATTCTACCACACTTTTAAGGAATTAACATCAATTCTGCACAACCTGTCAGAAAGTAGACATGGAAATACTTTCCAAATCCTCTTAGGAAAACAGTATTATTCCGATATCAAAACCAAAGATTGTTAGAATGAAAGAAAGAGAAAGAAAGAAAGAAAGAAAGAAAGAAAGAAAGAAAGAAAAAAAGAAAGAGAGGCTACTATAGACCAATATCCCTAGTGAACATAGATGCAAAAATCTTAAAATATTAGTGAATAGAATTCAGCAATATATAAAAAAGGAGTACAAACCATGACTAAGTGATTTTTCCCCCCAGGAATGCAAGGCTGAATTTATATCAAAAAATCAATTAATCTATCCTTTATAAGCTAAAGAAAGATTACATAATCAAATTAATTGATGCAAAATGAGTATTTGGAAAATTTAATATCCATTCAGAGTATAAACCTCTAAAAACTGGAATTAGATGGGAACTTCCTCAACTTGATAAAAAGTATTTACAAAAAAATATACAGCTAGCATCATACATAATGGTGAAAACTGAACATTCCCCGCCCCCATGACCCCACTACTGGGAACAGGACAAAGATGCCTAATGTCATTGCTTAACATAATAGTTTTTAAAAACATAACGCTACTTTTACAATAATACTGGAAGTTCTAGCCAGTGCAATGAGGGAAAAAATATGTAGAAGATAAACAGACCTGGAGTACCCTTTTTGTAGAAGACATGCTAGTCTATGTAGAAAATCTCAAAGAATCTACCAAAAAATCTCACAGAATCATTGGGCAAGTTCAGCAAGCTCACAGAATACAAAGATGAGGGAGTGACATCATCAAGATTGAGGTGTAGATGACCGTAGCTTCTGTCTCCCCACAAAAATCAACAATTAGACAGCTATCTATTAACAAAGCAGCTATGGGAGAGATCTGGAGTCCATTTAAGCAACTTCAGCAACTCAGTGGAACCAAATAACTGGAGATTACCACACAAAAATGGAAGAAAAGATTTATTTTTTCTGCATCATTCATTCTGCAAGCTGGAATTGCTCAGCATCATAAAGTAGCTTCCCAGCAAGAAAGAGTTCCCCTCATCAAGAAAGGAGAGTATGAGTAATAAGCTTCCATAGATTTTGGCACACAACACATTATCTGCATCAATTTCACCCCATCCTGAGACCAGCAAAACCGAGGCTTATGGAGATGTCTAGGAACAAAGAAAGAAAGAAGGGGCTACCAATATCAGCTATGCAGCTGAGCGTGACTATAGTTCCCAGTGACCTTCTCTGTAGAAACCGTAGCAGCTTTGTCATAGAAGAAACCAGTAACCACCACAACCACCTCAGAACCCCCTGTAGATTTCGCTGGCCTTTACCACACAGGTATTTGCATTCACTGGTGCCAGTCAACTGAGTCCCTCCTCACTTCTTCTCCTACCCTACCTCTACCAGAGTCTCAGGAACTGCACTAGAAGCCAACCCAGGTCTCTGTAGCTGTGTGAGTGAAACATTCCAGGCTTGACAACCCATAGCTGACCTCCACCCTGCATGTGCTCAGAGCTAACTCCTTCAGATTTCCACATACATGCCTCCCAGCCATATACAGACCCAGAGAGAGACTGTGCAGCCACTAGAGAGCACACCAACGGCCAGGGCTTCCACAGATGTTTGTGGACCCAGATTAGGCCCTGTCTTCTGTCACTGTCTGTGTCACAGTGTTAACCTGAAGCTAGCCACCCCAACTATGAATCTTTGTACCCCTGACCCAACAATCATCACCAGCCTCCACTGCCATACACCTGTGGCAAGAACCAGCAACCATGATAGTGCATGTTGACATCCAGGGTCTCTGCAGCTGCCAGTTGCACCCAGATGGCCTTGGTCCTTGCTGCCTGCCCTTGTCCCTGCCACTCCACAAATACCTGCAGAAGGCCCCCACAGCTGACCATGTGCACAATATCAGTTTCAGCCAACACTGCTGCTTGCCTTGGTCCCTAGCCACTTGACCTGAAGGTGCTGCTGAAGACCCCAGCAGCTCTTGCAGCCTCAGCAGACCCCCTGAAATGCTCACCATGAATCATGCAGTTGATAATGCTGTGAACCCCAACAGCCTGAGCCAATGAGTCACCACCCATGGACCAGCTCCCATCACATGTTCCTGGACTTGACACCCTGCATCACTAGAACAGTGGTCAAAGCACATTTCAGCATACCCCATGCACAGGTTAAGTTTACTCCTACAGAAGTCAGAACATAAAATCTAGAAGAGGTGACTGTTTTATTTTAATGCACAGTTATATATGCAAGGTTACAAGGGGCCATGAAGAAGCAGGGAAATATGACTCCACCAAAAGAATACAATAAACTTTCAGTACTTGTTCCAAAGAAATATAGATATAGTAATTGCTCAAAAAAAGAATTCAAAATAATTGTTATAAAGATGTTCAGAGAGCTACAAGAAAACACATATTAACAATTTAACAATATTAAGAAAGCAATATAAAAACAAAATGAGAAGTTCAATAGATATTTTTTTACATCTTTATTGGAGTAATTGCTTTACAATGTTGTGTTAGTTTCTGCTGTATAACAAAGTGAATCAGCTATATGTATGCATATATCCACATATCCCCTCCCTCTTGCATCTCCCTCCCACTCTCCATATCCCACTGCTCTAGGTCGTCACAAAGCACTGAGTTGATCTCCCTGTGCTATACAGCAGTTTCCCACTAGCTATCTGTTTTACATTTGGTAGTGTATATATGTCAGTACTACTCTCTCACTTCATCCCAGCTTCCCCTCCCCACCCCTGTATTCTTAAGTCCGTTCTCTACATCTGCATCTTTATTTCTGCCTTTCCACTAGGTCCATCAGTACCATTTTTTTAAGTTCCATATATATATACATTAGAATATGGTATTTGTTTTTCTCTTTCTGACTTTCTTTACTCTGAATGACAGACTCTAGGTTCATCCACCTCACTACAAATAACTCAATTCCATTCCTTTTTATGGCTGACTAATATGCCATTGTATATATATGTGCCACAACTTCAAGGAATTTTTGAAAAAACGGAAATTTTGGAGCTGAAGAATACAATAACTGAACTGAAGAATTCAATAGGGAGCTTCAACTAACAGACTAGAACAATCAGAAAAGCAAATCAGTGAGCTTGAAGACAGATCATTTGAAATTATCCAGTCAGAGGAGCAAAAAGAAAAAGAATAAAAATAAATTTAAAAGCCTACGGGTCTTATGGGACACCATTAAGAAAACAAGTGGAGGATCAGAAGGAGAAGAGAGGGAGAAAGGTGTAAAGAGTTTATTTAAAGAGATGATGCCTGAGAACTTCCCAAACCTGGGAACATATATTGGACATCCATGTTTATGAAGCTAATAGGTCACACCAATAGAAAATAATCTTCTCCAAGACACGTTATAATAAAACTGTCTAAAGCTAAAAAGAAAGACTATTTTAAAAGCAGCAATATATATATATATATTTATTTTTTTCTTGTACATGGAAACTTCCATATAAATACCATTTGACTTTTCAGTAGAAACCTTACAGGCAAGGAAAAAGTGGGAAGTTATATTCAAAGTGCTGAAAGAAAATAACTGCCAACCAAGAATATTTTACCCAGCAAAGTTGTCCTTTAGAAATGAAGGAAAGGTAAAGACTTTCCCAAACAAACAAAACTGAGGGAGTTTATCACCACTAGGCCTATCTTAGAAGAAATGCCAAAGGAGTTCTTCAAGCTGAAATAAATGACACTAACTAGTAACATGAAACCATATGAAAACATACAAAATACTAGTAAAGGCAAGTATTTAGTCAGAGTCAGAATATTCTAAAATAGTGGTGAGTTATTCACTTAACTCTAGTTAAGTTTAAAAGACAAAGGTATTAAAATAGATAGCTATATGTATAATAATTTTTTGATGGTTACACAATATAAATAGATGTAAAGTGTGACATCCAAAATATAAAATATGTAGGGAAAGTGAAAGGGTAAATATATTGTATACAATAGAAGTTAAGTTGTTATATGCTTAAGATAGACTGTTATAGCTCTTAGATGTCTCAAGTAAGCCTCAGGATAACCACAAAACAAAAGCTATTGTAAATACATGTAACATAAAGAAAATGAAATCAAAGTACACCACTACAGAAATTGTTAATTTACATAGAAAGATGTCAAGGGAGAAGAAAAGGAAAAAAGAAACTATAAAACAGTCAGAAAATAATTTAAAAAGTGGCTGTAGTAAGTCCTCCTTCTCTATTAATAATTAATTTAAATGTATGTGGATTAAATTCTCCAATAAAAAGGCATAGACTAGCTGAATGGATTAAAAAGAAAAACAAGATCCAACTATATGCTGACTACAAAAGACGCATTTCAGGGCTTCCCTGGTGGCGCAGTGGTTGAGAGTCCACCTGCCAATGCAGGGGACATGGGTTCGTGCCCTGGTCCAGGAAGATCCCACATGCCACAGAGAGGCTGGGCCCATGAGCCATTGCTGCTGAGCCTGTGTGTCTGGAGCCTGTGCTCCAAAACGGGAGAGGCCACAATAGTGAGACACCCACGTACCACAAAAAAAAAAAAAAAAAAAGACTCATTTCAGATTTAAGAACACACACAGGCTCAAAGTGAAAGGATAGAAAAATAAATCTTTTGCAAGTGAAAGACAAAAGCGAGAAGGGATAGCTGTACTTATAACAGACAAAATAGACTTTAAGCCATAAAAGGGAACAAGAGATAAAGAGGATCATTATATAATTATAAAAGGGTCAATTTATCAAAAAAGATATAGCAATTGTAAATATATATCCACCCAACACTGGAGCATCTAAATATATTAAGCAAATTTTAACAGATCTGAAGGGAAAAATTGCAACACTACAATTATAATAGGGGACTTCAATATCCTGCTTCCAACAATGAATAGATCATCCAGACAGAAAATCTATACCAAAACATTGGATTTGAATTAAAGTTTTCCAAATAGACCTAACAGACATATATGGAACAATCCATCCAGGAAGCAGAATGAACATTCTTCTCAAGCACACAGGCAACATTCTACAGGATAGATTATAGTTTAAGCTTACAATACAAGCCTTGTCAAATGTAAGAAAATTGAAACAAAACATATACAGAATCTCTATGTTGAAGACTAAAAATGCTAATGAAAGAAATATAAAAGTATCTAAATAAATGGAGAGATAGACTGTTCATGGATTAGAAGAATCAATTAGTAAAAATAACAATTTGTCTAAAATTTATATATTGTTTTGGTGGAATTCCTATAAAAATTCAAGCAACTTTTTTGTAGACGTATATAAGACAATTATAAAATTATGGGGAAAGGCAAATAAGCTGTAATAGCTAAGACAATTTTGAAAAATAATGAAATGTTAGGAATCAGTGTACCTGATTTCAAGATGTACTATATAGTTACATCAACAAAAACAGTATGATAGTGACAGAGGGATAGCTAGAAAAGAATAGAGAACCTCCAAATAGGTCCACACATGTACAATCAAATGGTTTTTGAAAAAAAGTATTAAAGCAATTAAATGGAGGAAAAATATGGTTTCGATTCTAGGAAAGGATTCTAGAGTAATTAGATATCCATAGGCAAAAAAATGAACCTGACTTAAATCTCACATCTTCTAAAAAAATTAATTCAAAATATATCAAAATTTTAAATGTAAAATGAAAACTAAAAACCTTTTTAAGGAACACATAGAAGAAAAATCTTAAGGACCTAGATCTTGATGAAGAGTTCTTAGACATGACACCAAAAATATGATCCATCAATTAAAATATCATTAAATTGGGCTTCATCAAAATTAAACAATTTTGTGAAACACCCTGTTAAGAGGATAAAAAGGTAAGCTACCCACTAAGAAAATATATTTACAATACACATATCTGAAAAAGTATTCATATCTAGCATATGCAAAAATGCACAAAATTCAAAAGTAAAATAACAAACTATCAAATTTAAAAATGGGCAAACAATGTGAAAAGACATTTTACTGCAGAGGATGCACCGATGTCAAGAAAGAATACGAAAAGATGTTCAAAGTCACTAGCCATCAGGGAAATGCAAATTAAGAGCACAATGTGATATCACCTCATAACTATAAGAATGGCTAAAATAAATAATAGTGACAGTAGCAAAAGGCTGTCGAAGATGTGAAAAAACGTAGTCTTTCATACATTGCTGATAGGAATGTAAAATAGTACAGCCATTTTGGGTGGGGAAGATCAAGATGGTAGAAAAGGAAGATGTTGGGCTTACCTTACCTCACAACCACATGAAAACCACAACTACGTATAGAGAAACTCCTGCTGAAATCAACCTGGGGACTAGCAGAACAGTTTCTCTACACCAAGCCTGTAAAGAATGATCAATAAGGAGTTGGCTAAGAAGGAAAGAGAAGTGACCTGGTCAGGACCTGCACCCCTAATGAGGGACAGAGAAAAAGAGGGGGATATCACATCCTCGGGGATCCTCCTTGGGGAGTGAGGGATTTAAGCCACATATTAGGAACCTCAGCCCTGGGGTCTGACACTGAGAAGCTGAGGCCCCTTAGCTGATTTGAAAAGCAGTAGGACATAATAGAGAGCTATAAGAAACAGAGACTGCTCTTGAAGAGCATGTGCACATATTTGCTTTCTCCTGGTCATGACAGGAAAGCAGCAGATTGAAAACTGCCTGGGGCAGCTTGCCAGGATAGTCTCAGCATGCCCCCCAGTCCACACCAGGCACCTGCTCCAGCCTTATTTTCTATGGCAGTGATCTCCACTGTGGTGGAGGCTGACATTGCTTAAGAGAGTGCACACAGCTAGGGAAACAGAGCCAGATCAGACCTGACCCTGCCTCAGATAAGTGGAGAGACAGCCATGGCTAGCACATCCGTCCCTGCCCACACTTAGGAGAAGCAAAACTAGCTGCATGGCAGAGACCAACATAAACTTCAGGAGAAAAACCAGCTCAGTAGTGTACCAGCAACCACCCTGGCCTCAACCCAGCCACTAACCAAGGTGCAAACCCTAGGGGGAAAAGTGAAATGAGCACAGAAGTGCAACTGCAAGTCCTCAAGCCCTGGCCATGTATCAAACCAAGGTGGAGACTGCCAGCACACCCAGGAGAAACCCAGCTCCCTCAGGGCTCTTGCTCCAGTCCCTTGGCTCCCAACCCCCACCCTAATAGGGCAGTGATAGCCATAGAGCATAGGAGAAGCCCTGGTTTGCACCTAGCTCTGGTTCCAGCATATCCAACTCCAGCCCTACCTCCCAAGAAGGCAGTGGCTGCCAGCACACCCTGGTGGAAGACACAGCCCATGCTCACTACAGATTCAACTCTCCCACAAAAGACATTGGGTATAGGCATACTGCAAAGTGATGCTCCCACACAAGGACACAACTTAAATATTGGAATAAGTAACTAATTACCACCTAATTACATAGAGACACATAAAGTTAAAAAATAGGAAAACAGAGGAATATGTTTCAAAAGAAAGAACAAGGAAAAAACATGAAGAAAACCCTAATGAAATAGAGATAATTTATCTACTAAAGAACTCAAAGACATGGTAATAATATTAACTGAACAAGGGAAAATAATAGATGAATACAGTGAGAATTTTGACAACTAGAAAATATAAAAAAGAACCATGTATGCTGAAGAATACAAAAACTGAAATGAAAAGTACACTAGAGGTAATTAAGAGAATAGGTGATACAGAAGAATACAAAAGCAACCTTGAAGATAGAATAATGGAAATCACCCAATCAAAATAGGAAAAAAAAAAACTTTATAAAGATAAGAATGGTTTATGGGACCACCAGGACAAAATCAAGTATACTAACATTGACATTACAGGAATCAAAGAAGGAGAAGGGAGAGAGGAAAGGGCTGGAAATGTATTTAATGAAATTATGGCTGAAAACTTCCCAAACCTGAAGTAGGAAACAGATATACAGGTATGATAAACACAGAGTTCCAAACAAGATGAAACCAAAGAGACCCACACCAAGACATACCATAATTAAAATTGCAAAAGTTAAAAATAATAAGAGAATTTTAAAGGCACATATAAGGGAACCCCCATAAAGCTATCAGATGATTTTACAGCAGAAACTTTGCAGTTCAGAAGGGAGCAGCATAATATATTTGAACTGCTGAAAGTAAAGAAGTTACAACTCAAGATACTTTACCCAACAAGGTTATCATTCAGAATTGAAGGAGAGATAAAGAGTTTTCAGGCAAGCAAAAACTAAAAGAATTCATCAATTCTAAAACAAACTTACAAGAAGTGTTAAATGATCTTCTTTAGGTGAAAAAAATACCACAGCAAGAAATAAGAAATTAGAGGAAAGAAAAATCCCAATTGTAATGGTACATATATTGTAAAGGTTATGGTCAAGCACTTAAATAAGTTAGTACAAAAGTTAAAAGACAAAAATTATAAAATCAACTATAGCCAAAATAAACAGTTAAGAAATAGACATGAAGTTGTAAAATATAACATCAAAAACACAAAATATTTGCGTGAGGGCAGTAAAAAATGCAGAGTTCTTAGAATGTGTTTGTACTCAAATAGTTATCAGTTTAAAACAAGTAGATATGGTTATAAGTCAACATATACGAAGAACACGGTTACCAAAAATCAAAAAACAACAAAATATGCAAAAACTAGAGCAAAAGGAACACAAATATAACACTAAAAAAAAATTCAAACCACAAAGGAAGAGACTAAAAGAAGAAGAAAATAGAGAACTACAAAGCAACCAAAAAACAAATAACAAAAGGGCAATAGGTAGTCACCTATTAATAATCACTTTAAAATTCAATGAATTAAATCAAAGGACAGATGGTTGCTGATTGGATTAAGAAACAATACTCATCTGTATGCTGCCTATAAAAGACTCATTTCAGAGCTAAAGTGACACACATACTGAAAGTGAAATGAAAGAAAAAGATATTCCATACAAATGGAAATGAAAAAAACTTGGGTAGCAATACTCATATCAGACAAGGTAGACTCTGAAACAAAGTCTATAATAAAGTACAAAGAAAGGCATTATATAATGATAAAGGAATCAATACAAGAAGAGGATACAACATTTGTAACATATATAAAACTAATACAAGGACATCTAAATAAATAAGCAAATATCAACAGGCATAAAGCAAATATCAACAGGCATAAAGGAGAAATTGACAATAATACAACAATAGTAAAGGATTCTAATACCCCACTTACATCAATGGACAAATTATCCAGACATAAAAATCAATAAGGAAGCAGTGGCCTTAAATACACTTAGAAAAGTTGAACTTAACAGATATCAATAGGACATTCCAACCAAAAATAACAGAATACACATTCTTTTCAAGTCTACAAGGAATGTTCTCCAGGATAGGTTACATGCTAGGCTACAAAACAAACCTCAACAAATTTAAGAGAATAGAAATTATTTCAAGCATCTTTTCTGACCACAATGGTATGGAACTAGAAATCAAATACAGAAAAATGAGAAAAATGTGAACACGTGGAGGTTAAACAACATGCTACTAGAAAACCAATGGATCCCTGAAGAGATCAAAGAGGAAATCAGAAAACACCTTGATACAAGTGAAAATAACAATACAACTTTTACAATCTATGGGACACAGAAAAAGCAGTTCTAAGAGTGAAATTTATAGCAATACAGGCGTACCTAAAGAAATAAGAAAAATCTCAAATAAATAGCCCAACCTACCTTTTAAGGGAATTAGAAAAAGATGAACAAACAAAGGCAAAAGTCAGCAGAAGGAAGGAAATAATAATGATCAGAGAGGAAATAAATTAGAAACAAACAAAAAAAAAAAGATCAGTGAAACCAAGAGCTGTTGCTTTTGAAAACATATAAAACACTGATAAGCCTTTAGCCAGTCTCATTAAGAAAAAAAGAGAGAGGACCCAGGTAAACAAAATACGAATGAAAGAGGAGAAATTACAAACTATATCACAGAATTGCAATCATAAAAGAATACTATGAACCGTTATATGCCAAACATTTGCACAACCTAAAAAAGAAATGGATAAATTCCTAGAAACATTAAATCATCCAATACTGAATCAGGAAGAAATAGATAAACTAAACAGACAGATTGCTAGTGTTGAAACAATCAGTAATAAAAAAAATAAAAGAAAAAAATAAAACTCCCAACAAACAAAAGTCCAAGACTGGACAGCATCACAGGTGAATTCTACGAAACATATAAAGAAGAGTGAATACACTTCCTTCTCAAACTATTCCAAAAAACTAAAAAGGTGGGGACACCCCAAATTAATTATATGAGGCCCCATTACCCTGATACCAAAATGATACCAAAATGATACAGAAAAAGAAAATTATAGACCAATATCTTTGATGAATATAGGTGCAAAAATCCTCAACAAAGTATTAGAAAACTGAATTCAACAACATCTAAAAAGATCATACACCATGATCAAGTGGGACTCATTCAAGAGATACAAGGATAGTTCAATATACCCAATCAATCAATGTTATATGCATATTAAGAAAACAAAGAATAAAAATCAAATGATCATTACAAGAGATGCAAAAATAGCTTTTGACAAAATTTAACACTATTTCATAATAAAAACTCTCAACAAATTGGTATAGAGGCAACATACCTCAATATCATAACAGACATTTATGACAAACTTACAGCTACCATCTTACTCAATTGTGAAAAACTGAAAGATTTTCCTCTAAAATCAAAAACAAGACAAGGAGGCACATTCCCACCATTGCTATTTAACATAATACTGGAAGTCCTAGCTACAGCAATCAGACTAGAACAAGAAATAAAAGGCATCAAAATTAGAAGGGAAGTTGTGAATCTGTCACTATATGCAGGTGATATAATACTATACATAGAAAACCCAGGACACAGGAAGAATATACATAAATCTGTTGCTTTTCTATACACAAATGAACTATCAAAAATAGAAAGCAAGAAATCAATCCCATTCAAAATCACATCAAAATGAATAAAATACCTAGAAATAAACTTGATCAAGGGGATGAAAGACCTATACTCTGAAAATTATGACAGTGATGAAGGAAATTGAAGATGGTTCAAATAAATGGAAAACTATCCTGTGTTCATGGATTGGAAGAATTAATATTGGTAAAATGTTTATATAACCCAAAGCAATCTACAGATTCAAGCTAATCCTTATCAAAATATCCATAACATTTTTAACAGAACTAGAACAGTCAATCTTAAAATTTGTATGAAACCACATAAAACCCCCAAAAGCCAATGCAGTCTTGGGGAAAAAAGAACAAAGCTAGAGATATACACTCCCTGACTTCAGACTATACTACAAAGCCACAATAGTCAAAGCAGAGTGTTACTGGCACAACAACAGACACATAGATCACTGGAACAGAATAGAGAGCACAGAAATAAACCCATGCACATTTGCTCAATTAACCTTTGTCAAGGGAGGAAAAATATACAATGACGAAAAGAGAGTCTCTTTAGTAAATGGTATTGGGAAATCTGGGCAGCTGCATACAACAGAATGAAATTAGAATATTTCCTCACATAATCTCAAAATGGATTAAAGACCTAAATGAAATACCATAAACCATAAAACTCTTAGAAGAAAACATAGGCAGATCAGACTTTGACATAAATCTTAGCAGTAGCTTTTCTGGATCTGTCTCCTCAAGCAAAGGATTGAAAAGCAAAAATTTTAAAATGGGACCTAATTAATCTTAAAAGCTTTTGCACAGCAAAGGAAATCATTGACAAAATGAAAAGACAACCTACTGAATGGAAGAAAATATTTGCAAATGATATGTCTGATAAAGGGTTAATATCCAAATTATATAAAGAACTCACACAACTCAATATTAAAAAGCAAGCCACATTGTAAAGCAATTATACCCCAATAAAGATGTTTTTAAAAAAAAATAAAAAAAAAAAAAAAGCAAGCCAATTTTAAAAATAGGCGGAAGAACTGAATAGATCTTTTTTTTCCCAAAGAAGACACACAGATGGCCAACAGACACATAAAATAATGTTCAAAATCACCAAGCATTAGGGAAATGCAAATAAAAATCACAATGAGATATCATCTCTCACCTGGGAAAATGGCTCTTGTCAAAAACAGAACAAATAATAAATCTAGGTGAAGATGTGGAGAAAAGGTAACCCCAGTTCACTGTTGGTGGGAATGTAAACTGGTACAGCCAACATGGAAAACAATATGGGGGCTCCTCAGAAAAACTAAAAATAGAACTACCATATGATTCAGCAATTCCACTCCTGGGTGTATAACCAAAAAACAAAAAGCAAAAAACAAAACACCGAAATTTAAAAGACATATGCACCCCAATGTTTGTAGCAACACTATTTACAATAGCCGAGATATGGAAGCAACATAAGTATCCATCAACGGATGAATGAATAAGGAAGATGTGTGATACACACACACACACACACACACACACACACACACACAATGGAATATTACAGAGCTATAAAAAAAGAATAAATTTTTCGCTATTTGGGGCCACATGGATGGATACAGAAAGTATTAAACTTGGTGAAGTAATTTTGACAAGGGAAGACAAATACTGTATGTTTTCTCTTATATGTGGAATTTAAAAAATAAAAGAAACGAGTGAATATAACAAAATAGAAGCAGACTGTTAGACATGAAACAATCTAGGAGTTATCAGAAGGGAGAGGTATAGGGGTAAGGGCAAAGTAGGGGAATGGGTGAAGTGGTACAATCTACTAAGTAGAAAGTAAATGATACAAAGCTCTTACTCTATGTAATGTAAACTACAGTGAATATAACAAATATTTTATAGTAACTTTGGATTATAATCTATACAAATATTGAATTACTATTTTGTATACCTGAAACTAATTAACAGTGTAAATCAACTATACTTCAATATAAAAATAAAATAAAATGGTACAGCTATTTTGGAAAACAGTTTGTCTATTAGTTTAAAAACTAAACATATGAGGTTGAGCATCTATTCATGTGCCTGTTGGCCATCTGCATTTCCTCTTTGGAAAAATGTCTATTCGGCTTTTCTGCCCATTTTTAATAAGGTTGTTTGTTTTTTTGATGTTGAGTTGTATGAGCTATTTTTTGTTTTGTTTTGTTTTGTTTGTTTTGTTTTTTGCTTTTTGTGGTATGTGGGCCTCTCACCGTTGTGACCTCTCCCACTGCAGAGCACAGGCTCCGGATGCGCAGGCTCAGCTGCCATGGATCACTGGCCCAGCCGCTCCGCAGCATGTGGGATCCTCCTGGACCGAGGCATGCACCCATGTCCCCTGCATCGGCAGGTGGACTCCCAACAACTGCAACACCAGGGAAGCCCCTGTATGAGCTTTTTATATATTATATGTTGTATTAATGCCTTATCTGTCATATCATTTGCAAATATATTCTACCATTCTGTAGGTTCTTTTCACTGGTTTTCTTTGCTGTGCAAAAGCTCTTAAGTTTAATTAGGGACCATTTGTTTATTTTTGCTTTAGGAGATAGGCCCAAACATATATTGCTACGACTTATTTTGATGAGCATTCCGCCTATATCTTCCTCTAGGAGTTTTATAGTAACCTGTCTTACATTTAGATCTTTAATCCATTTTGAGTTTCTTTTTGTATATAGTGTTAGAGAATGTTCTAATTTCATTCTTTTACATGTAGCTGTCCAGTTTTCCCAGCATCACTTATTGAAGAGACTGTCTTTTCTCTATTGTATATCCTTGCCTCCTTTATTGTAGATTAGTTGACCATAAGTGTGTGGGTATATTTCTGGGCTCTCTATTCGGCTCCATTGATCTAAGTGTCTGTTTTTGTGCCAGCACTATACTATTTTGATTACTGTAGCTTTGTAGTATGGAAATTCAAGTGAAAACCACAATGAGGTATCACCTCACACTGATCAGAATGACTGTCATCAAAAAGAACACAAATAACAAATGTTGGTGAATATGTAGAGAAAAGTGAACCCTCATACACTGTTGGTGGGGATATAAATTGGTGCAGACACTGTGGGAAACAGTATAGAAGTTCCTCAAAAAACTAAAAATACCACTCTCTCACATGGACATATATACACTACCAAATGTAAAATAGAGAACTAGTGGGAAGCAGCCGTATAGCACAGGGAGATCAGCTCAGTGCTTGTGTCCACCTAGAGGGAGGGTATAGGGAGGGTGAGAGGGAGATGCAAGAGGGAGGAGATATGGTGATATATGTACATGTATAGCTGATTCACTTTGTTATACATCAGAAACTAGCACACCAGTGTAAGGCAACTATACTCCAATAAAGATGTTAGGAAAAAAAAACTAAAAATAAAACTACCATAAGACTCAGCAATTCCAACCCTGGGTATATATCCAAAAGAAACAAAAACACAAATTTGAAAAGATATATGCACCCCAATGTTCATAGCAGCATTATTTACAGTTGCCAATGTATGCAAGCAACCTAAGTGTCAATCAGTGCATGAATGGGTAAAGAAGATGTGGTATATATACACAATGGAATACTAATCAGCCAAAGAAAAGAATGAAATTTTGCCATTTGCAGAAGGATTGATGGACTTGGAGGGCATTAAGCTAAGTGAAATAAGTAAGACAGAGAAATACAAATACTGTATGATATTACTTATATGTGGAATCTAAAACTTACAATAAACTATTTATTATAACGGAAAAGAAACACACTCACATGTATAGAGATGAAACTAGTGGTTACCAGTAGGGAGAGCAAAAGGGGGAGGGGCAATATAGGGGTAGAGAATTTTTAAAAGGGTTATTATGGGATTACATATGTGAAATCTGTGTAAAACTTTTGAAAATTATAAAGCACTATAGTATTTAAAGAATCATGCAGTAAAAAAATAAATTTTTAAAAAAGGCAAAAATGTAAACATAAATTATACAACCCAGTGATTGCACTCTTGTACATTTATTCCAGAAAAATAAAAATTTATACCCACACAAATATCTGTATGCAGATGTTCACAGCAGACTTATTTATAACAGTGAAAAACTGTTAACAACACATATGTACTACAATAAATTAATGGTTAAATAATGGTACACTCATAGTATGGAATGCCAAAAAAAGAACTATTTTTAAAATTATAGTTGATTATAATGTGTTAATTACTGCTGTACAACAAAGTGATTCAGTTATATATACATTTTTTATATTCTTTTCCATTATGGTTTATCACAGGATATTGAATATATCTCTTGGTGCTATACAGTAGGACCTTGCTGTTTATCCATTCTACATATAAAAGCTTACATATCCTAACTCTAACCTCCCACTCCATGCCTTCTCCAAAGCCCTCCCCCTTGGCAACCACCAGTCTGTTCTCTATGTTTGTGGATCTGTTTCTGTTTCATAGATAGGTTCACTTGTGTCATATTTTAGATTCCACATATAAGTGATATATGGTATTTGTCTTTCTCTTTCTGACTTAACTTTACTTAGAATGATAGTCGCTAGTTGCATCCATGTTGCTGCACATGACATAATTTCATTTCTTTATGGCTGAGTAGTATTCCATTATATACATGTACCACATCTTTTTTTACCAATTCATTTGTCAATGGATATTTAAGTTGTTTCCATGTCTTGGCTATTGCATATAGTGCTGCTATGAAAACAGGGGTACATGTATCTTTTTGAATTATAGTTTTTTTTTTCTGGATACATGCCCAGAAGTGGGATTGCTGGATCATATAGTAATTCTATTTTTAGTTTTCTGAGGAACCTCCATACTTTTTTTCATGGTGGCTGCACCAACTTACATTCCCACCAATAGTGTAGGAGGGTTCCCTTTTCTCCACAACCTCTCCAGCATTTGTTATTTGTAGACTTTTTAATGACGGCCATTCTAACTGGTGTGAGGTGGTACGTCATTGTAGTTTTGATTTGTATTTCTCTAATAATTATGCAAAGTTGAGGATCTTTTCATATGCCTGTTGGCCATCTGTATGTCTTCTTTGGAGAAATGCCTGTTTAGGTCTTCTGCCCATTTTTCAATTGGGTTTTTGTTGTTGTTGTTGAAGAACAAACTATTTATCAATGAACCAATTGGATGTTTCTCAAGGGCATTATGCTGAAGGAAAAAAAGAAAATACCACCCTGGTATATATATAACATGTTCAAATTTACAAAATCATAGTGATAGAAGAAATTTAATGTTTGCCAGAAGTTGGGAATTTGGGGGCAGGGGGAGAATAAAGTTGCTGTGACTATTAAGGTGTAGCAAAAGGAGATTTTTTAAAATTATAGTATAATTCAGTCTCTTGATTGTGATAGAGGTTACATCCATTTACACATGTGGAAAATGGCATAGAACTATGCACGTACACACACACACATTGTCCCAATTTTAACTTCGTAATTTAATATTGTACTACAGCTATGTAAGACATAATCATTGGGAGCAACTTGGTAAAGAGTACATAGGACCAGTCTATACTGTCTATGCAAATTCCTATGAATCTATAATAAATTCAAAATAAAATGTTATTATAAATTTAATACTATACCTTTTCAAAGATAAATAAAAATGTTCTTATTGGAGTTTTCATTTATTCTATTTTAAATTAATATATAGTGGTTTTCAATTGTACATTAATGCTTTGAATTAAACAGGTAAACAGAGAAAGTCAAATACTGCATGATTTCACTTATATGTAGAATCTACAAAAGCTGAACTCTGATAAACAGAGTTGAGTGGTGGTTACCAGGGGCTGGGAGTCAGGTAAATGGGGAGATAATTTTTGAAATGGTACAAACTTTCAGTTATGTAATTGGAAACTCTGGGGGCCTAGTGTATGTCATGGTGATAATAGTTATTAACCTAAGTGTTCATCAACAGATCAATGGATAAAGAAGATGTGGCACATATATACAATGGAATATTATTCAGCCATAAAAAGAAACAAAACTGAGTTATTTGTAGTAAGGTGGATTGACCTAGAGTCTGTCATACAGAGTGAAGTAAGTCAGAAAGAGAAAAACAAATACTGTATGCTAACACATATATAAGGAATCTAATAAAAAAAAAGAAAAAATTGTCATGATAAACCTAGGAGCAAGATGGGAATAAAGACACAGACCTACTAGAGAATGGACTTGAGGATATGGAAAGGGGAAAGGGTAAGCTGGGACAAAGTGAGAGAGTGGCATGGACATATATACACTACCAAGTGTAAAATAGATAGCTAGTGGGAAGCAGCTGCATAACACAGGGAGATCAGCTTGGTGCTTTGTGACCACCTAGAGGGGTGGGATAGGGAGGATGGGAGGGAGGGAGATGCAAGAGGGAAGAGATATGGGGACATATGTATATGTATAACTGATTCACTTTGTTATAAAGCAGAAACTAACACACCATTGTAAAGCAATTATACTCCAATAAAGATGTTAAAAAAAAAGTTAAAAAAAAATTGTATTATATGCATAATAGTTATTGAAAGAGTTAATTTTAAATATTCTCACCACAAAAGAAAAGAAATGAAAACTATGTGAGGGGATGGAGGGGTTAGCTAATGCTATTGTGGTAATCATTTTGATACATATATATATATATACGATCAACATGTACATCCTAAACTTACACAATGTTATATGTTATATGTCAATGGTATCTCATAAAATTGGAGGAGAAAGACTAAGAAGTTCTAGACAGTAAAATAATTGAAAATGGTTGTTCTATAACATAGACTAAAATTTATATACAGGTTTCTACCCAGTCAATTTTATTAAAAAAAACATTTATTTAACAAATGATAAATAACAGACTACCATTCCATCCTCACTAAAAAATTAGTGACCCCCTTAGCCATTAACCTCATCCTCCCCAGCACTTGTTGTTTTCTATTGTTGTTGCTATTATTATTACCATACTAGTAGTATAAAATATTTCATTGTGCTTTTGATTAGTATTTCCTTGATGGCTATTGATGTTGAGAATTATTTCATGTGTTTGTTGGTCATTTTATATCTTCTTTGGAGAAATATCTATTCAGAACATTTGTCAACTTTAGACTGGGTTGTCTGTCTCTATATTATTGAGTTGCAAGAGTCCTTTATAGATTGTATTGATAGATACAAGTACCTCATCAGATACGCTTTGCAAGTAGTTTCTCCCATTCTGTGATTTGTTTTTCCCTGTCTTGTTATTGTCCTTGAATTCACAGAAATTTTTAGTTTGATGAAGTCCAATTTATCTCTTTTCCTGTTGTCACTTGGGCTTCAAATATCATATATAAGAATTCAAATCCAAGATGATGAAAATTTATTTTATGCTTTCTTCTAAGAAATGTATAGTTTTAGCTCTTACATTTAGGTCTTCAATCCATTTTGAGCTTTTTGTATGTGATCCAAATTGTCTAAGCATCTTTTGCTGAATACTATTCTTTCCATCAATGAATGGTCTTGGCAGCCTTGTCAAAAATCAGCTGACAATAAACAAGGAGTTTTATTTCTGTACTCTCAATTTTATTCCATTGATCTATATGCCTATTCCTACTCCAGTACCACACTGTTTTGATTACTATATCTTTGTCATGTTATTGTAAATGGAATTGTTTTCCTAATTTTATTTTTTGCATTGTTTTCTGTATTGTTCACTGCTAGTGTATAGAAATACAACAGATTATTGCATGTTCATTTTGTATCCTTAACTTTGCTGAATCCATCTAACAGCACCAATAGTTTTCATTTTTTGTCAGTTCTTTAGGATTTTCTATGTATAAGATCATGCTATCTGAAAATAGATATAGTTTCACTGCATTTTATGTATTTCTTTTTTATAACTATTCTAGGTAGAATATCTAGTACAATGTTGAATTAAAGTAGCAAAAGTAGACATTCTTGTCTTGTTTCTGTTCTTAGAGGGAAAACTTTCAGTCTTTCTCATTAAGTATGTTAGCTATGTGTTTGTCATCAATGCCTGTTATGTTGTGGAAGTTCCCTTCTAGTCCTACTTTGTTGAGTTTTTCAATTAAGATATAATTGACATATAACATTAAGTTGTACAGCATAATGATCAATATTTGTATATATTGTGAAATTATCATTACAGTAAGTCTAGTTAACATTGATCACCACACAGTTACATCTTTGTGTGATGAAAACATTTAAGATTTACTCTCAGCATAATTTCAAATATACAATATAATATTAATTGTATTTACCATACTGTACATTACATCCCCCTGACATTTATTTTATACCTGAGAGTTTGTACCTTTTGGCCCCCTTCACCCATCCCACCTCTGTCAACCACCAATTTGTTTTCTATACCTATTCTTTTTTTTTAAGATGCCAGAATTAAGTGAGATCATATAGTATTTGTCTTCCTCTGTCTGACTTATTTCATTTAGTATAATGCCCTCAAGCTCCATTCATTATTATGCAAATGGAAATATTTCCTTTGTTTTTATAACTGAATAATACTGTAATGTATACAAGCATACCTTGTTTTATTGTGCTTTGCCTTATTGTGCTTTGCAGATATTGCATTTTTTACAAATTGAAGGCTTGTGCATCAAGCAACTCTATCAGAGCCATTTTTCCAACAGAATTTGTTCATGTCTCTGTATCACATTTTGGTAATCCTTGCAATATTTTAAAGTTTTTCATTCTTATTATATTTGTTATGGTGATCTGTGATCAGTGATCTTTGATGTTATTATTGTAATTGTTTGGGGGTACCATGAACCACACACACATAAGATGATTAATTGATAAATATTGTGTGTGTTCTGACCGCTCCACTCACCACCCATTCACCCATCTCTCTCCCTCTCCTTGGGTCTCCATATTCTCTGAGACACAACAATATTGAAATTAGGTCAGTTAATAACCCTACAATAACCTCTAAGTGTTCAGGTGAAAGGAAGTGTTGCATGTCTTGTGTTTTTTTTGTGTGTGTGTGTGTGTGGTACAAGGGCCTCTCACTGTTATGGCCTCTCCCATTGCGGAGCACAGCCTCCAGACGTGCAGGCTCAGTGGCCATGGCTCACGGGCACAGCCACTCCACGGCATGTGGGATCTTCCCGGACTGGGGCATGAACTCATGTACCCTGCATCGGCAGGCGGATTCTCAACCACTGCGCCACCAGGGAAGCCCACATGTCTCTCACTTTAAATCAAAGGTGAGAAATGTTTAAGCTTATTAATGAAGGCATTTCAAAAACAGACCAAAAACTAGGTGTTTTGCATGAGTTAGGCAAGTTGTGAATAGAAAAAAAAATACTCCTTGAAGGGAATTAAAAGTGCTGCTTCAGTGAATACACAAATGATAAGACAGGCAAACAGACATTACTGATATGGAAAAAGTTTGAGTGGTGTGGAAAGAAGATCAAACTAGTCACCACATTTCCTTAGGCCAAAGCCTAGTTCAGAGAAAGGACTTCACTCTCTTTGATTCTGTAAAGTCTGAGGTGAGGAAGCTGCCAAAGAAAAGTTTGAAGCTAGCAGAGGTTGGTTCATAAACTTTAAGGAAAGAAGTCATCTCCATAACATAAAAGTGCAAGATGAAGCTGCGAGTGATGATGTAGAAGCTAAAGTCTTACATGGAAGAAGATGCCATCTAGTATTTTCATAGCTAGAGAGAAGTCAATGTCTGGTTTCAAAGCCTCAAGTGATACACTGACCCACTAGTTAGTGAATAATGCAGCTGCTGATTTTAAGCTGAAGCCAATGCTCATTTACCTTTCTGAAAATCCTATAGCCCTTAAGAATTATGTTAAATGTGCTCTACCTGTGCTTTATAAATTTAACAACAAAGCCTGTATGATAGCACATCTGTTTACAGTATAGTTTATTGACTATTTTAAGCTTACTTTTGAGACCTAGTGCTCAGAAAAAGATTCCTTTCAAAATATTATTGCTCATTTACAATGCACCAGATTATCCAAGAGTTCTGATACATATGTACAATGAGGTGTACATGCTGTTTTCATGTCTGACACAGCATCACCTGAAGCCCATGGATTGAGGAGTAATTCTGAATTTCAAGTCTTACTGTTTAAACAATACATTTCATAAGTCTATATCTGTCATAGATAGTGATTCCTCTGATAGATCTGGACAAAATTAATTGAAAACTTTGTAGAAAGGATCTCCTATTCTAGATGCCATTAAGAACATTTGTGATTCATGGGAAGAGGTCAAAATATCAACATTTAAAGGAGTTGGGAAGAAGTTGACTCTAAACCTTATGGATGACTTTGTGGGGTTCAAGACTTCAGTGGAGGAAGTAACTGCAGATGTGGTGGAAATAGCAAGAGCACTAGAAATAGAAGGGCAGCCTGAAGATAATGCCTTATTTACTACAATCTCATGATAAAACTTTAATGAATGAGGAGTTGCTTATTATGAATGAACAAAAAATGTGGTTTCTTGAGATGGAACTTACTCCTCGTAAAAATGCTGTGAAGATTGTTGAAATGGCAATAAAGAATTTGGAATATTACATAAACTTAGTCAATAAAGCAGTGGCAGGTATTGGGAGGACTGAATCCAATTTTGAAAGAAGTTCTACTGTAGATAAAATGCTATCAAACAGAATGGCATGCTACAGAGAAATCATTTATGAAAGAAAGAGTCAAAGTGACAAACTTTAACTTTGTCTTGTTTTAAGAAATAGCCACAGCCACCCCAACCTTCAGCAGTCACCATCCTAATCAGCAGGCAGCCATCAGCATCAAAGCAAGACTCTCCACTAACAAAAGGATTATGTCTTGCTGAAGACACAGATGATGTTTAGCATTTTTAGCAGTACTATATATATATATATATATATATATATATATATATATATATATATATATATATGTATGTACATTTTTAAAATATAATGCTATTGCACACTTAATAGACTATGGTTATAATGTAAGCATAACATTTATATGCACTGGAAAACCAAAAATTTTGTGTGACTTTCTTCATTGCAATATTCCCTTTATTGTGGTTGTCTGGAACTGAACCTGCAATATCTCCTAGGTAAGTATGCCTGCATTTATACCACATTTTTCTTATCCTTTCATCGATCTATGGTTGCTTTTATGTATTGGCTATTGTAAATAATTCTGCATTAAATATAGGGTGCATATTTCTTTTTGAGTTAGTGTTTTTATTTCCTTCAAAGAAATACCCAGAAGTTGAATTACTGGATCATATATTGGTTCTATTTTTATTTTTTTGAGGAACCTCCATACTGTTTTTCATGGTGGTTGCACCAGTTTACATTCCCACCAACAGAGGACAAGCTTGCCCTTTTCTCCACACCCTCACTAACACCTTTTATTTCTTGTCTTTTTGATAATAACCATTCTAACAAGTGTGATGAGATATCTCATTGTGGTTTTGATTTGCATTTCCCTAATGATGAGAGACGTTGAGCACCTTTTCATATACCTGCTGGCCATTTGTATGTCTTCTTTGGAAAAATGTCTGTTCAGATTCTCTGCACATTTTATAATTGGATTTTTTGGTAGGTTTTGTTTTGTTGTTGTTTTGCTATTGAATTATAGTTGTTGAATGGTTTTTATCATAAAATAGTACTGGAATTTGTTAAATTTTCTATGCCTATGATAGAATTTTACAGTCCTAGAAAATATTAATACATTATCTAGATATAAAAGGGAGATTAAAATGTATATTAACATACTATTTTTGTTAATATAAGCATAAATATGTTTCACCCATAGTTTCTCCTCTGGACCAATGTTATAGGAGCATCCTTGTTTCTTTACACATGGGTGTGTGTATACTGAATGTCTTGAGGCTCCACTATCCTGTCAGTAGAAATAAGCACATGGTTACATTATTTACAGTGCACATTACCCTGTTTATTAGCATCCTCCTCCTTTGCACACAGGACCTTATTCCTATACCATGCTACACCATCCCTCCAATACTTTATCATTCATCTTCCAGGACAGCCCAAATCTGCAGACCCTTCAAAGTTCTTTCAAAATTTACCATATTACTTGCTAAATACATTCTTGCATTCTTGTTTCTTTCTTCTCTAATCTCTCATTTCACAGGGGCTCAAAAATTAAAGTATCCTATGCCCTGAAACCCATACCTTTCCTCTCTTCTCTCTTCTAAAGAAGAAAAATTATATATATAATTATATGTAAAGTTATGTATATATGAGATTATATATGTATATAGGGACTGAGTTTTTTGCCATTCTCCTGGGATGTTGTCCCTATTGTTTTCAGTATGGAGACTCCCAAAGAATGTTGAGAGTATACTTTTGGACTTGTGAAAGAACTTGTGATTTTGTGTTGAAGCAGAGAAGGTAACAGAGAAGACATATGAAGACAAGATCATGTAAAAATGCAGCATCATTCAGAATGGGATAAACATCTGGAGGTAAATACAAAGTTTCACTTTTGGTGGGTATGATGGGAGCCCAGACATCATGGCAAATGCGCTTCATGCCAAAACATTTTCTGATGCTCCTTGGTTACTGTCAGATGGAATTATATCAACAAATCTAGGAGACCTTCAAGATGGCGGAAGAGTAAGAAGTGGAGATCACCTTCCTCCCCACAAATACATCAGAAATATAGCTACATGTGGAAAAACTCTGCAGAACACCTACTGAAAGTTGACAGAAGACCTCAGACTTCCCAAAAGACAAGAAACTCTCCATGTCCCTGGGTAGGGCAAAAGAAAAAAGAAAAAACAGAGACAAAAGAATAAGGATGGGAACTGCACTTCAGGGAGGGAGCTGTGAAGAAGGAAAAAATTCCACACACTAGGAAGCAACTTCACTTGCAGACACAGAGGGTGGCAGGTGGGTTGTTTTGGAGTCACGGAGGAGAGCACAGCAACAGGGGTGCAGAGGGCAAAGCAGAGAGATCTCTGCATAGAGGATCAGTGCTGACCAGCACTCACCAACCTGAGATGCTTGTCTGCTCATCCACCAGGGCAGGTGGGGACTGGGAGCTGAGGCTCAGGCTTCGGAGGTCAGATCCCAAGGAGAGGATGGGGTTGGCTGCGTGAAAAAAGCTTGAAGGGGGATAATGCACCACAGCTAGCCAGGAGGGAGTCTGGGAAAAACTGTGGACCTGCCTAACAGGCAAGAGATCATTGTTTCGGGGTGCACAAGGAGAAGAGATTCAGAACACTGCTTAAACGAGATTCAGAGAAAGGTGCAAGAGGTGGCTATCAGCACGGACACCAGAGATAGGCATGAAATGATAAGGCTGCTGCTGTAGTCACCGAGAAGCCTGTGTGCAAGCACAGATAACTATCCACAGCTCCCCTCCTGGGATACTGTACAGCCCTCCACTTCCAGGGTCCTGTGATAGAGGGAAAACTTCCACAGGAGAACACACGGTGAACTTCAGGCTGTTGCAATGTCATGCTGGCCTCTGCAACCACAGGCTTACTGTGCACTACATACTCCACCATCTCCCCGGCCTGAATGAGACAGAGCCCCCAATCAACTGCTACTTTAACCCTGCCTTGTCTAAGCAAAGAACAGATGCCCTCAGATGACCTAAATGCAGAGAAGGGGCCAAATCCACAGCTGAACCCCAGGAGATGTGCAAACAAGGAAGAGAAAGGGAAATCTCTCCCAGCAGCTTATGGAGCAGCAAATTAACTCTCCACAATCAACTTGATGTACCCTGCATCTGTAGAATACCTGAACAGACAATGAATCATCCCAAAACTGAGGTGGTGGACGTTGGGAGCAACTATATATATATATATATATATATATATATATATATATATATATATATATATATATTTATCTTTTTGTCAATGTGTGTGTGTATGTGTATGCTTCTTTGTGTGATTTTGTCTGTATAGCTTTGCTTTTACCATTTGCCCTAGGGTTCTGTCTGTACTTTTTTTTTTTTTTTTTTGGTACAGTTTTTAGTGCTTATTATCATTGGTGGATTTATTTTTTTGTTTGGTTGCTCTCTTTTTCTTTGTTTTATTTTTTATTACTTTTTAATTTTTAATAAGTATTTTTGATATTAATAACTTTATTTTACTTTATATTTTCTTTCTTTCTTCCATTCTTTACACTTTTATTCTGAGGCATGTGGCTGAAAGGGTCTTGGTGCTCCAGCTGGTGTCAGAAATGTAAATCTGAGGTGGAAGAGCCGAGTTCATGACATTGGTCCACCAGACACCTTTTGGCTCTGTGTAACATCAAATGGAAAAAGCTCTCCTAGAGATCTACTTCTCAAAGCTAAGACCCAGCTCCACTCAACAACCAGAAAGCTACATTGCTGGACATCCTTGCCAAACAACTAGCAAGAAAGGAGCACGAGTCCACCCATTAACAGAGAGGCTGCCTAAAATAATAATAAGGTCAAAGACACCGCAAAACATACCACTGGATGCAGTCCTACCCACCAGAAAGACAAGATCCAGCCTCATCCACCAAAACACAGACATTGGTCCCCTCCACCAGGAAGCCTACACAATCCACTGAACAAACATTAGCCACTGGGGGCAGACACAAAAAACGATGGGAACTACGAACCTGTAGGCTGTGAAAAGGAGACCCCAAACACAGTAACTTAAGCAAAATGAGAAGACAGACAAACACACAGCAGATGAAGGAGCAAGGTAAAAACCCATCAGACAAAACAAATCAAGAGGAAATAAGCAGTCTACCTGAAAAAGAATTCAGAATAATGATAATAAAGATGATGCAAAATCTTTGAAATAGAATGGAGAAAATAGAAGAAACGTTTTACAAGGACCTAGAAAAACTAAAGAGCAAATAAATGATGATGAACAACACAATAAATGAAATTAAAAATTCTCTAGAAGGAATCAATAACAGAATACTGAGGGAGAAGACGTATAAGTGACCTGGAAGATAAAATAGTGGGAATAACTACCACAGAGAAGAATAATGAAAAAAGAATGAAAAGAATTGAGGACAGTCTCAGAGACCACTGGGACAACATTAAATGCACCAACATCAGAATTATAGGGGACCCAGAAGAAGAGAAAAAGAAAGGGACATGAGAAAATATTTGAAGAGGTTATAGTGAAAACTTTCCCAATATGGGAAAGAAAATAGTCAAGTAGAGGAAGCACAGAGAGTCACATACAGGATAAACCCAAGGAGAAACACCTCAAGACACATATTAAACAAAATGTCAAAAAGTAAATACAAAGAAAAGATACTAAAAGCAGCAAGGGAAAAATAACATACAAGGGAATCACCATAAGCTTAACAGCTGATCTTTCAGCAGAAACTCTACAAGGCAGAAGGGAGTGGCAGGACATATTTAAAGTGATGAAAGGGGAAAACCTACAAACAAGATTACTCTAACCAGCAAGGATCTCATTTAGATTTGATGGAGAAATTAAAACCTTTACAGAGAAGCAAAAACTAAGAGAATTCAACACCACCAAACCACCATTATAACAAATGATAAAGGAAATTCTCTAGGCAGGAAGCACAAGACAAGGAAACGACCTGCAATAACAAACCAAAAATAATTAAGAAAATAGTAATAGGAACATACATATCAATAACTACCTTAAATATAAATGGATTAAATGCTCCAATCAAAAGACATAAACTACGTGAATGGATGAAAAAACAAGACCCATATATATGCTGCCTACAAGAGACCCACTTCAGCCCTAGGGACACATACAGGCTGAAATTGAGGTTATGGAAAAAGATATTCCATGCAAGTGGAAATTAAAAGAAAGCTGGAGTACCAATTCACATATCAGACAAAGTAGACATTAAAATACAGACTATTACAAGAGACAAAGACAGACACTGCATAATGATCAAGGGATCTATGCAAGAAGAAGATATAACAGTTGTAAATATTTATGCACCAACACAGGAGCACCTCAATATATAAGGCAAATTCTAACAGCCATAAAAGGGCAAATTGACAGTAACACAATCATAGTAGGGGACTTTAAAACCCCACTTTCACCAATGGACAGATCATCTAAATGAAAATAAATAAGGAAACACAAGTTTTAATGATACATTAAACAAGATGGACTTAGTTGATATTTTTCACATTCCATCCAAAAACAACAGAATACACTTTATTCTCATGTCCTCAAGGAACATTCTCCAGGATAGATCATATATTGGTTCACAAATCAAGCCTTGGTAAATTTAAGAAAACTGAAATCGTATGAAGTAGCTTTTCCAACCAAAATGGTATGAGACTAGATATCAATTACAGGAAAAAATCTGGAAAAATACAAACACATGGATGCTAAACTATACACTACTTAATAACCAAGAGATCACTGAATAAATCAAAGAGGAAATAAAAAAATACCTAGAAATAAATGGCAATGAAAACACGAAGGCCCCAAACCTATGGGATGCAGCAAAATCTGTTCTAAGAGGGAAGTTTATAGCAATAAAATCCTACCTCAAGAAGCAAGAAACATCTCAAATAAACAATCTAACTTTACACTGAAAGCAATTAGAGAAAGAAGAACAAAATAAAAAATGCCAAAAGTTAGCAGAAGGAAAGAAATCATAAAGACCAGATCAGAAATAAATGAAAAAGAAATGAAGGAAACAATAGCAAAGATCAATAAACCGAAAAGCTGCTTCTTTGAGAGGATAAACAAACTGGATAAATCATTAGCCAAACTCATCAAGAAAAGAAAGAAGACTCAAATCAATAGAATTAGAAATTAAAAAGGAGATGTAACAACTGACACTGCAGAAATACAAAGGATCATGAGAGATTACTACAAGCAAAACTATGCCAGTACACTGGACAACCTGGAAGAAATCAACAAATTCTTAGAAAAACACAACCTTCTGAGACTGAACCAGAAAGAAATAGAAAATATGAACAGACCAATCACAAGCACTGAAATTGAGAGTGTGAAGAAAAATCTTCCAAAAAAAAAAAGCCCAGGACCAGATAGCTTCAGGCAAATTCTATCAAACATTTAGAGAAGAGCTAACACCTATCCTTCTCAAACTCATCCAAAATATAGCAGAGGGAGGAACACTCCCAAACTCATTCTATGAGGCTATGATCCCCTGATGCAAAAACCAGACAAAGATGTCACAAAGAAAGAAAACTACAGGGCAATATCACTGATGAACATAGATCCAAAAATCCTCACTGAAATATTAGGAAACAGAATCCAACAGCACATTGAAAGGATCATACACCATGATCAGGGAGGGTTTATCCCAGGAATGAGAGGATTCTTCAGTAAATGCAAAACAATAAATGTGATACACCATATTAACAAATTGAAGGAGAAAAAACATATGATCATCTCAATAGTAGCAGGAAAAGCTTTTGACAAAATTCAACACCATTTATGATAAAAACCCTCGAGAAGGCTTTCCTGGTGGCACAGTGGTTGGGAGTCCGCCTGCCAATGCAGGGCTCGTGCCCCAGCCCGGGAAGATCCCACATGCTGTGGAGCAGCTGGGCCTGTGAGCCTGTGCGTCCGGAGCCTGTGCTCCACAACGGGAGACGCCACAAGAGTGAGAGGCCCGTGTACAGCAAAAAACAAACAAACAAACAAACAAAAACCCTCCAGAAAGCAGGCATAGAGGGAGCTTACCTCAACATAATAAAGGCCATATATGACAAATCCACAGCAAACATCATTCTCAATGGTGAAAAACTTAAATCATTTCCACTAGGATCAGAAAGAAGACAAGGTTGCCCACTCTCACCACTATTATTCAACATGGTTTTGGAAGTTTTAGCCACAGCAATCAGAGAAGAAAAAGAAAAAGAAAGGAATCCAAATGGCAAAAGAAGTAAAGCTGTCACTGTTTGCAGATGACATGATGCTATACATAGAGAACCCTAAAGACACAATCAGAAAACTACTAGAGCTTATCAATGAATTTGGTAATGTAGCAAGATACAAAATGAATGCACAGAAACTTCTTGCATTCCTATACACTAATGATGAAAAGTATGAAAGAGAAGTTAGGGAATCACACCTATTTACCATTGCAACAAAAAGAAGAAAATACCTAGGAATAAACATATCTAAGGAGACAAAGGACCTATATGCAGAAAACTATAAGACACTGATGAAAGAAATTAAAGATGATACAAACAGAGAGATATACCAAGTTCTTGGATTGGAAGAATCAACATTATGAAAATGACTATATTACCCAAAGCAAGCTACAGATTCAATGCAATCCCTATCAAAAAAAAAAAATGGAACTTTTCACAGAATTAGAACAAAATATTTCACAATTTGTATGGAAACACAAAAGACCCCACTCGGTCGAAGCAATCTTGAGAAAGAAAATCTGTGCTTGAGGAATCAGGCTCCCTGACGTCAGACTATACTACAAAGCTACAGTAATCAAGACAGTATGGTACTGGCACAAAAACAGATATGTAGATCAGTGGAACAGGATAGGAAGCCCAGAGAAAAACCCATGTACAAACGGTTACCTTATTTTTGATAAAGGAGGCAAGAATATAAAATGGAGAAAAGACAGCCTCTGCAATAAGTGGTGCTAGGAAAACAGGACAGCTACATGTAGAAGAATGAAATTAGAACACTCCCTAACACCATACACAAAAATAAACTCAAAATGGATTAAATACCAAAATGTAAGGCTAGACACTATAAAACTCTTAGAGGAAAACATAGGCAGAACACACTATCATGTAAATCACAGCAAGATCCTTTTTGACCCACCTCCCAGAGAAATGGAAATAAAAACAAAAATAAGCAAATGGGGCATAATGAAACTTAAAAGTCTTTTGTGTAGCAAAGGAAACAATAGGCAAGACAAAATGGCAACCCTCAGAACAGTAGAAAATATTTTCAAATGAAGCAACTGACAGAGGATTAATCTCTAAAATTTACAAGCAGCTAATGCAGCTCAATATCAAAAACAAACAACCCAATTCAAAAATGGGCAGAAGAAGTAAAGAGACATTTCTCTAAAGAAGATATACTGATTGCCAACAAACACATGAAAGAATGCTCAACATCACTAATCTTTAGAGAAACATAAATCAAGACTACAGTGTGGTATCCCCTCACACCAGTCAGAATGGCCATCATCAAAAAATTTACAAAGAGTAAATGCTGGAGAGGGTGTGGAGAAAGGTGTACCCTTTTGCACTGTTGGTGGGAATGTAAATTGATACAGCCACTATGAACAGTATGGAATTTCCTTAAAAAACTAAAAATAGAACTACCATACGACCCAGCAGTACCACTACTGGGCATATATCCTGAGAAAAGCATAAATCAAAAAGAGTAATGTATGACAATGTTCATAACAGCTCTACAATAGCCCAGACCTGGAAGAAACCTAAGTGTCCATCAGCAGATGAATGGATAAAGAAGATGTGGAACATGTATACAATGGAATATTACTCAGCCATAAAAGGAAATGAAATTGAATTATTTGTAGTGAGGTGGATGGACCTAAAGTCTGTCATACAGAGTGAAGTAAGTCAGAAAGAGAAAAACAAATACTGTATGCTAACATATATATATATATATATATATATATATATATATATATATATATATATATATGGAATCTAAAAAGAAAAGTAGTTATGTAGAGCCTAGGGGCAGGACAGGAATAAAGACACACACTTAGAGAATGGACTGGAGGACACGGGGCAGGAGAAGCATAAACTGGGACGAAGTGAGAGAGCGTCATGGCCTTATGTATACTAACAAATATAAAATAGATAGCTAGTGGGAAGCAGCCGCATAGCACAAGGAGATCTGCTCAGTGTTTTGTGACCACCTAGAGGGGTGGGATGGGGAGGGTGAGAGGGAGATGCAAGTGGGAGGAGATAAGGTGATAAATGTATATGTATAGCTGTTTCACTTTGTTATAAAGCAGAAACTAGCACACCATTGTAAAGCAATTATACTCCAGTAAAGGTGTTAAAAAAATAACCAAATTGGACCTAATTAAACTTAAAATTGTTTGCACAACAACAGAAACCATAAATAAGAGAGAAAAAACAATGCTCAATTGAGAGAAAATATTTGCAAACAAAGCAACTGACAAAGGATTAATCTACAAAATATATAAACAGGTAATGCAGCTTAATCTCAAAAAAATCAAGTAACCCAATCAAAAAATGGGTGCAAGACCTAAACAGACATTTCTGCAAAGAAGACATACAGATGGCTAACAAACACCTGAAAAGATGTTCAACATAACTAATTATTAGAGAAATCCAAATCAAAACTGCAAAGAGATATCACCTCACACCAGTCAGAATGGCCATCATCAAAAAAAATCTACAAGAAATAAATAATGGAGAGGCTGTGGAGAAAAGGGATCCCTCTTGCACTGCTGGTGGGAGTGTCCATTGATACAGACACTATGGAGAACAGGAAGGAGGTTCCTTAAAAACTAAAAATAGAACTACCATGTGACCCAGCAATCCCACTCCTGGGCATATATCCAGGGAAAACCATAATTCAAAAAGACACAGGCACCCCCATGTTTATTGCAGCACTATTTACAGAAGCCAGGACATGGAAGCAACCTAAATGTCTATCAACAAATGAATGGATAAAGAAAATGTGACCCATATATACAATGGAATATCACTCAGCCATAAATACAATGAAATAGTGCCATTTGCAGAGATGTGGATGGACCTAGAGACTGTCATACAGAGTGAAGTAAGTCAGAAAGGGAAAAACAAGTATCATATATTAACGCATATATGTGGAATCTGAAAAAAACTGGTATAGAGAATCTTATTTATAAAGCAGAAATAGAGACAGAGACATAGCGAACAAACATATAGATACCAAGGGGAAGGGGGCAGTAGTGGGATGAATTTTGAGATTGACATTTAAACACTATTGATACTATGTATAAAGTAGATAACTTATGAGAACCTACTTTATAGCACAGGGAACTCTCCTCAATGCTGGTGAACTAAATGGGAAGGAAATCCAAAAATGGAAGGAATATACGTATATGTATAGCTAATTCACTTTGCAGTACAGTAGAAAGTAACACAACATTGTAAATCAACTATTATCCAATAAAGATTCAAAAAAAAACAAATACAAATCTAAGTTTACTCTTAGTAGTTGTCAGAAATAGAAAAAAATTGGAGAAGCTCTGTAACTTATTTTAGACTATGCAGTAAGTTTGTGAAGGACTATTTTCCAGTTTACATCATTGCCTTGAGATGAGCTATTAAGTAAGATACTCATGTGTGAAGAAGGTAGAAAGAATCATCTTGAAAGATTACCTTTGACAAGCCTGTCTGATTAGACTAGTTTGCAGAACACTCTTTTAGTGAAGAGTTTTTAAGCTTTGGAGAGAGAGAGATGTGAATACGGATTTTCAAGTATCTTCTTCAATATGATCATTCTTCGAAGTGTCTTTTTTAAAATATACTTTCTCTAGTAGAACTAATTTCTTTTCTTCTTTAGTTAAAATAACTTATCTTTCCAATGTCAAAAGAATATTTATTTTCAATGAGAAAATATTTTTCAGATAAAATAAGCAGAAAGGAAGGCAGCAAGAAAACAAGAATAAAGGAAAGAAAGAAAATATAAATCAACCATAATTTAATTATCTATGCATTCATGGTAATCATTAAATTTGAAATATAATATTAATAATGTTATACAATCTACTCATCTTAGTATATTTGGTAAATAATCAACTGCAACACTATTTTAAATTGCTACATAGTATTTATTCTTTTGATTATGTAGACCATAATTTATAGTACCACTTAAGTTATCACCAATACAGTAGTTCCCCCCCTTCCTAACCACACTTTCACTTTCTGAGGTTTCAGTTACGTACAGTCAACTGCCGATTCAAAAATATTAAATGAAAAATTCCAGAAGTAATTCACAAGTTTTAAATTGTGCACTGCTCTGAGTAGCATGATGAAATCTTGCATCAACACATTCCATCTGGCCAAGGACGTGAATCATCCCTTTGTCCAGTGCATCCACACCATATAGACTACCCACACATTTATAAAGGAAAAACCATGATATACATAAGGTTTGGTACTATCCATGGTTTCAGACATGCCCTGGGGTTCTTGAAACATATCCTCTGCAGATAAGAGTTGGGGGGCTACTGTATTTTTTCATAAAATATACTGTGATCCTTGTAGCTAAAACTGCATGTATCCTTAATTATTTCTTTAAGCTAAATACCTAGAAGTTGAACCATAGGGTTGAAAGGAATGGTCATTTTTCTAAGACTTTTGTTATTTAACGTAAGATTACTGCCTAAAACTATTATAGCACTTTGCCTTTTACAGAGGGCTCGTTCATAAACTCATTTACTCCTTACTACAATCCTTAGAGATAGGTATTGGTGTTATCCCTATTTTGCTGATTAGGAAATTTACTCAGAGAGGTTAAGTGAAGTAAATCCAATATAGAGAGCCAGGAAGCACTCAGACTCAGGTTATCTGCCTCCAAAATCTATGTTCTTTCCACGATACCACAGTCTGTGGTTATGGATTTCCACATTCTGGATAGTCTCAAAATGTAGCACATGATTCCTAATCACACATATTTTAGTAGTACAGTCCATCTTCTTTCTTTCAACTTGATGTTAGAGTCTATTTGATTATTAAAGCCTTGAGAACACTTGTAATGTGGTGTTAGAGATAATGTGGGAGTATAGCAATTTATATCAACAGCTCTATCAGGGTTTTATTTTTTCTTTTAAAAAATCATGGGCAATTTTAACATTGGACTCCAGATAAGTTTCTCACTATTTTAATGTGCAATTCTTTGATTTCTAGAAGTTAACATCCATAGTCCTTTTTTCTCCTATTTCTTTGTTCCATGGTGCCTTTGTATCCTTTTCTCTCTGATTTGCTTTCTGAATCCCTCTATCTCACTATCTATGTCTGTTTTCTGTCTCTTTTACTCTTGGTGTCTGTCTGTCTCTCTCTCACACACATACAAACATGCAAAATACTCTCACACATCTCTGTGTGACAAGTTAAGAACAAGAAAGTGTCTGGTGGACCATATTCATAAAATATGGATAGGATTAGGAATCATGCGCTGCATTCTGAGACTACCCAAAATGTGGAAACCAGTAAATGCGGACTGTGGTGTCACGGAAAGAACATAAAATTTGGAGGCAGATAACCTGAGTCTAGTCCTTATTGGCTCTCTAAGCTTGGGTTTACTTCACTTGACTTCTCTATTTCCTTACCAGCAAAATGGAGATAATAACAAAACTTACCTCTAAGGATTGTAGTAAGGATTTAAAAAGTTTTTGAGGGACTTCCCTGGTGGCTCAGTGGTTGAGAGTCCGCCTGCTGATGCAGGGGACACGGGCTCGTGCCCCGGTCTGGGAAGATCCCACATGCTGTGGAGCAGCTAGGCCCGTGAGCCATGGCTGCTGAGCCTGCGCATCCGGAGCCTGTGCTCCACAATGGGAGAGGCCACAACAGTGAGAGGCCCGTGTACCACAAAAAAAAAAAAAAAAAAAAAAGTTTATGAGACAGCCCCTTATAAGGTAAAGTGCTATAAAAATACCAGTTTTTACAGTCCTCATTATCCAAAATACTTCAGATTCTTTGGGTTCAAAGTCTGGCTCTATCATCTGCCACTTATATGACCTTGGACACATTTCTTAACTTCTCTGAACCTTTGTTTTATCATGTATATAATGGAATTGATAATATTACCTATCTCATAGGATTTTTTTGAAAGCTAAATATAAACCTCTTTGCCCAGTGTCTGACATACAGTAAGTGTTCACTAAATATTTGCTCCTTTGCTATTATCATTCAGAATTGTGTCCTGTTAACATTAAAATGTACTTCAGGGGTCCTGATAGCACCTGTCTCTGGTAATTTTCCAGCAAACAGGTGACTTCTAGTGGAATTGGACCAATCTTTCTGGCATTTCTTGTTGAGACACAGCATAACACATAAATACAAAACTTACTATTTCTCTTTTAAGGTCTAGGGGGTGTTTCTCCACATTACATGAAATTTGCTCAAAGGTTGTGTCTACCTGCATCCTCAGTGTCTAACATACTATACCACTTAATTAGTGTTTTCTGTTAATGACTGTATGATTTGAAGGGTGGCTGAAAAAGACATGCTGCTAAAGTGTTTAAAATCATACAGTTTAAATTTTTAGTGAAACATTGACTTCTGTCTCATTCTCTTTTAAAGCATAAATATTCAAACTCATTCATACCAAGATGTCAGGGACTTCATCATAGACTCATGTAGCTGAAAGGAATGTCAAGTTTGTTCCCTTGAGCATAAGTTTTCCAGAGGAACTCTAAGCACCATAATAAGGATACATTTCTAGAAATATTATTGCTGAAAAAAATGTGCCTTCCTGAAATGTACTAATTTACAATTCAACTAACAGGGCCTGTTTTCCCTGAACACTCACCAAGATGACATATTATCATTTACTTTAATTGATGTTATTTTGACAGGATACATATATCCTATTTTTGTATTAATTTGTATTTATTTGATATTGAGGTTAGCTATTTTTTCATGGTTATGGATAGCTTGCAATTTTTCTTTAGTGAATTCCCAGTTTATGTCCCTTGTCCATTTTTCATTGCAGTGGCCTTCTTTTGTATTATTACATTTATAATAACTGTTTTTAGGGCTGTTAAATTTTTGTTGCATATGTTGAAAATAGTTTCCTCCAGTTTGGTACTTGCCTTTTGACTTTGTTTATGATGTATTTTGTTCTAGATTTTTTTTAAGATATATATATATATATATATATACTTTTTTAGCATTTTTATTGGAGTATAACTTCTTTACAATGGTGTGTTAGTTTCTGTTTTATAACAAAGTTAATCAGCTATACATATATTCCCATATCTCCTCCCTCTTATGTCTCCCTCCCACCTTCCCTGTCCCACCCCTCTAGGTGTTCACAAAGCACGGAGCTCATCTCCCTGTGTTATGTGGGTGCTTCCCACTAGCTATCTATTTTACACTTGGTAGTATATATAAGTACATGCCATTCTCTCACTTCATCCCAGCTTACCCTTTCCACTCCCTGTGTCCTCAATTCCATTCTCTAGTAGGTCTACATCTTTATTCCTGTCCTGTCCTGCCCCTAGTTCTTCATAACCATTTTTTTTTTAGATTTAATATATATGTGTTAGCATACAGTATTTGCTTTTCTCTTTCTGACTTACTTCACTCTGTATGACAGACTCTAGGTCCATCCACCTCACCACAAATAACTCAATTTTGTTTCTTTTTATGGCTGAGTAATATTCCATTGTATATATGTGCCACATCTTTATCCATTCACCTGTTGATGGACACTTAGATTGCTTCCACATCCTGGCTATTGTAAATAGAGCTGCAATGAACATTGTGGTACATGACTCTTTTGAATTATGGTTTTCTCAAGGTATATGCCCAGTAGTGGGATTGCTGGGTCATATTGCACTGTTGGTGTTCTAGATTTTTATTATTTTTATATAATGAAAAATTTCATGATTGAATGGCTTTCCATTCTTCTTGAAACAAAACCCAGACTTCATATTGTAACTAAAAGGTCATCCATTATTTGGCTCATATTTACCTCTCTAAATTTATTACATTCCAGTTTTCTATAGTTAACTATTATCTGCCATAGTGTCCCCTTCATGTTCTATGAACATGCCATGTCAATTTTCTTTTAAGGTCTTTGAACATCCCATCTCTTCTTTCTGGACACTTCTTACCCAAGTTTTTGATGAATGCCCTCTTCAGATTATTCAAGAATGAATACAAATATCACGTCATAAAAACTTTCATTGACCACCTAATCTTAAATTAGTTTATTCTAGGTATTTCATTTCACATAATTCCTTTAATTCTTTCATTGTACTTCATACAATTAATAACTAGCTTTTTGCCCTACTCTTCCCAATTCGTGAATGCAAAGACTGTTTTTATCTTGTTCACCTGTATAAACTCTGTGTCTAGGAAGCACCTAGCAAATAGTAAGTACTCAATAAAGATCTGTTTAAGAGGATATATCTTACTTTTTGAATATAATTTTAAGTATCTATTTTATGTAGTTGACTATTATTGTAAATATGACTTTGTATATTCAAGCCAAATCCAACTTTTCATTTGATTTTAATCAACATTATAGCATAAACTTTTCCATACATCATTAAAATATTCATTAAATAATTTTAATGGGTCTATAGCATTATGTCATATGGATAGAGTACAATTTATGCAATCGTTTCTCTGTTATTGGTCATTTACACTGTTTGCTATTGCTTGCTATTATAGATAGCACCAGAATGAACATTTTTGTCAAAAACATTTGTAATCAAATTTAGTTCACTAAGATATTTCTCAAAATGGAATTACTAAGTCAAAATGTGTGAACATTTTAAAAACTCCTGATACATTTTTCCAAACTGCTTTTCCCAAAGGGAGTCATCTATTTTCATTGCAGTAAAATATTAGCAAGACTAGTCTCCCACACATTGTGAGTACTCAAAACTACTTCCATATGTGGTTTACAGAAACCTAAACTTTGGGTATGTGGGTCACTTGAAATTCCCACTATCAGTCATCCCTTTTGTGCCACATAGTCTGCAAGGACCTATACCCATATATCCTGCATGGTAACCAATGATGCTCTCAGGAAGCATGAGCACATTATCATAGATTATTTTATTATATTGAATGACTGAAATCAGAGTCCTGAGGGAATGGAACATAGACCAGGTAAATTTTGATAAGTACATGTACATGAGAGAATGTAGGGTAGAGAATACCCAGATCTTACAGGAGTCCTTCAATGGCAGAAATTGCCTTATTTATTTCACTTTATGCCCTTAAAGATGTACAGCATTGTCTTTAACTTATTATACACAGCAAATACAGAATGAACAATAAAACTATATTAATATAGCAGATTACAGAGTATTTCATAGCCATTATTTATTAAATATTCACTATAGTCTTCAGAGAGAAATATTGGTAGCTTCTCTTTACATATAAGGAAACTGAGGCTCAGAGAATCCCAGATAAAAGAGGTAAACTGACTTGCATAAGGTCAAACAGCCAATAAGTAGAAGAATCAGGACTTGGAGCCAGTCTGTTTGACTCTAAAGCTGTGCTTCTACTTCATTATGGTGATTGTCTGAGTGAGCAAAGAAGAATAAGAGTACAGATACTGTCAAGACCACAGAGGCAAGTAAGGCAACATCTTTGCACCCATAATGGGAGACTAAAACAAACTCTAAAGGAGGTAGAAGCCAGAATAAAGCAAGTTAAAACTAAGACTGTTTTTTTTTTCATAGACTCTCCTCTTCCCTCTCCCTCTTTTTTTATATCTTTAAAAAGTAATCATTATCATTCTGATGTGCCACTCCTATGGTTTGCATGTGTACTTTCCATCACATCACAAGGAGGACTTGGCCACCCTCCTTTGGTCTGTGATTGGAAGGAAACCATGTCCATGGCATCTTTAGATATATGTCAACAATCCAAGGGTAGCCACACTGTGTATCAGAAACTAGTGATTCATTACCATGGCTTGCAGATGACATAGAAAGAAACTTAGCTGTTTAAACTAAGTTTGATTTTCCAAAGCAAAACATAGGCTAAATTTCTTTCTCTCCAAAGACTTCATGTATCTTGAGTAACAAGAAATAAGTTTTATTTTAAAAAAGTTTTTAGTGCAGTGAAATGAGGATTTGTGTTTCTTGGTGTTCCATTAATTGTATTACGAAAGTCTTTATAGTTACCCTTCCATAAGGCACAGTTCTTAGTTTTAAAAATTTGTCAGGTGTCCCAAAAATGCATTGCTGGTCCAGGTTTCAATGCCTTGTCTTTATTTTTCTTATGTTTACATACATAATTATCTTTCCTTTAAGCCTTGACACAGACTGTCTCTAGAGACTGTTAGCAAATATTTCTCCTATCCCAAACCTGAGTGAGACTGACCACATACTTTGGAAACTGAAATCTACTGTCTTCCATGGACCAATCATCTATAAGTTCCCAAAAGGCTGAAGAACATTAAAAGGTCAAATTTTATGGAGCTTAACAGTCAATACAATCATTGGATTCCATTTTTGATCAAATGGTGATAATAAAATGATATATATACTTTTTGTTCTTTTGGATTATTTGACAATAGCCAACTAAGACAACAAGATAATTCACATCACTTTATTGAACTATCCCTTACAGACTGACATGTGTTTGGATTTTCCCCTTGAAGATAGTTTTACTTTCAACTTGGGGAGAACAGAAAAAAAGGTTTGATTTGGTTAGGTTTATTTATACTTGGAAAAACTTTCTTTTGAAATTTCCTTTTATTCCTGACATTGTACTAAAATTATGCTTAAATAAAATATGCTATAAAATTACCACTTAAAATGACTGTATTAAGTTTTCAATGCATTGCTGAACTTTAGTTCCCAATATTTTATTTAGCTTTGAGTCTATATTTATAAATAAAAGTAATTTATTTTTATGTGTTTATCTTAATAAGGACCATATTGCATTACAAAATGAATTAGAAGCTTACATCTGTTTCTATATTTTAGGAGCAATTATGAAAAAAGGAAATCTACTCATTGAAAATTGTAAATAATGCATCATGGATACTTGCCTTTGGTGGAGATATGTTTAACTTTTCTTAATTTCTTATGCAGTCAATGGTTTCATTTTATAAAAATATTTTTGTTAAAATTTTTATTAAAGTATAATTGATGTACAATGTTATATTAGTTTCAGGTGTACAATATAGTGATTTTATATTTTTACATGCTGTACTTCATTTAAAACTATTATAATCACCTGTGGCCACCAGCTTCCTTGCACACCTGGAGCCACCAGGGTTCCCACAATCCAACCACTTGTGCCACCTCTGCACCCTGTCCTCACCAGGACATACCCAAAAAGTGATCCAAGGCAGCCTTGGGAGCAGATTCCTGGGGTGGCCTACACACAGAGGTGGGGATAAAACAACAGCTGAGCCCCAGGGGCAGAGCAACTAAGGAAGAGGATTGAAAATTTTTCCATCAGCTCCACAAGTTGCAGATTAAATCCCTGTGAACAGCTAAGTGGACCCTGAATGTATGGAATATCTGAATGGATAGTGTGTGTTCCCACAAATGAAAATGCTGGTGCACCACAGAATTCCCGGCCCCAAGGAATATTAATCAGTGAGAGCTCTCATGGAGGCCTCCACCTTAATCCAAGACGTGGCACCACCCAACTGCCTGAAGCCCCCAGTGCTGGATGCCTCAAACCAAACAACAAAAAAGAGAGGAACACAAACCCACCCATGAGCAGACAGGCTGCCTAAAGTCATACTAAGCTCACAAACACCATAAAACACAACACCTGACATGGTCCTGCCCATCAGAGGGAAAAGACTCAGCTCCACCCATGAGAATGCAGGCACCAGTCCCTCCTACCAGGAAGCCTACACAAGACACTGGACCAAACTCACCCACTAAAGGCAGAGACTGAAGCAAAATGAACTACAACCACGTAGCCTGGGGAAAGTAGATCTCAAGCACAGTAAATTGGACAAAATGAGATGACAGAGAAATATGTTGCAGATGAAAGAGCAAGGTGAAAACCTACAAGACCAAATAAATGAAGATGAAATAGGCAATCTACCTAAAAAAAAATTAGAGTAATGATAGTAAAGATGATCCAAAATCTTGGAAATAGAATGGAGTCACAGATTGGAAGATAAAAGAAATGACTAACAAGGACCTAGAAGAACTAAAGAAAAAACAATCAGTGATGGACAACATAATCACTGAAATGAAAAATACAATAATAGCAGAATAACTGAGGCAGAAGAACAAATATGTGTGCTGGAAGATAGAATGGTTGAAATAACTGCAGCCGAGCAGAATAAAGATAAAAGAATGAAAATAAATGAGGACTGTCTCATAGATATCTGGGACAACATTAAGCACAACAAAATTCGAATTATGGGGGTCCCAGAAAAAGAAGAGAAAGGGAAAGGGCCTGAGAAAATATTTGAAGGGATAACAGTCAAAAAATTCCCTGACTTGGGACAGGAAATAATCAATCAAATCCAGGAAGCACAGAGAGTTCCCTACATGTTAAACCCAAGGAGAAACATGATGAGACACACATTAATAAAACTAACAAAAAATACACAGAAAGAAAAATATTAAAAGGAGCAAGGGAAAAGCAACAAATAGCAGACAAAGGAACACCCATAAGGTTATCTGCTGATTTTTCAGCAGAAATTCTGCAGGTCAGAAGGGAGTGGCAGGATATATTTAAAGTGATAAAAGGGAAAAACTGTCAACCAAGATTACTCTACCCAGCAAGGATCTCATTCAGCTTCAATGGAGAAATCAAAAGCTTTACAGACAAGCAAAAGTTAAGAGAATTCACCACCATGAACCCAGCTTTACAAGAAATGCTAAAGGAACTTCCCTAGGCAGGAAACAAAAGATAAGGAAAAGACCTACAGAAACAAGCCCAAGACAATTAAGAAAATGGTAATAAGAACACACACTTTGATAATTACCTTTAATGTAAGTGGATTAAATGCTCCAACTAAAAGACACAGACTGGCTGAATGGATACAAAAACAAGACTGTGTATATGCTGTCTACAAGAGACCCATTTCAGACCTAGTGACACATACAGACTGAAAGTGAAGGGATGGAAAAATATTCCATGCAACTGGTAATCAAAAGAAAGCTGGAGTAGCAAAACTCATATCAGATAAAATAGACTTTAAAATAAAGACTGTTGCAAGACACAGGAAAGGGCACTACATAACGATCAAGGGATCAATCCAAGAAGAAGTCATAACAATTATAAATATTTATGCAACAAACATAGGAGAAATTTAGTACATAAGGCAAATGCTAACAGCCATAAAGGGGAACTCGACAGTAACACAATCATAGTAGGGGATGTTAACACCCCACTTTAACCAATGTACAATTCATCCACAGAGAATTAATCAGGAAACACAAGCTTTAAAAGACAGAGTAGACCAGATAGATTTAATTTTATTTTTAGGACATTCAACCCAAAAGCAGAAGAATACACTTTCTTCTCAAGTGCACACAGAACATTCTCCAGGATAGATCACATTTTGGGTCACAAATCAAGCCTCAGTAAATTTAAGAAAACTGAAATCATATCAAGCATCTTTTCTGACCACAACACTATGAGATTATATATCAATTAGAAGGAAAAAAAACTTACATATACAAACACAGGGAGGCTAAACAATATGCTACTGAATAACCAAGAGATCATTAAGGAAATTAAAGAGGAAATTATAAAAAATACCTAGAAAGAAATGAAAGTGAAAACACAACAATGCAAAACCTATGGGATGCCACAAAGGCAGTTCTAAGAGGGAAGTTTATAGCAATACATTGTTACCTCAAGAAACATCTCAAATAAAAAACCTAACCTTACACCTAAAGCAATTAGAGAAAGAAGAGCAAAAAGCCCCAAAACTTAGTAGAAGAAAAGTAATCATAAGTATAAGAGCAGAAATAAATGAAGAAGAAATGAAGAAAACAACAGCAAAGATCAATAAAACTAAAAGCTGGTTCTATGAGAAGACAAACACAACTGATAAACCTTTAGCCAGACTCATGAAGAAAAAAAGAGAGGGGATACAAATCCACAAAATTAGAAAAGAAAAGAAGTTACAAATGGCACTGAAGAAATACAAAGGATAATAAGAGACTACTATAAGCAACTGTATGCCAATAAAATGGAAAACCTGGAAGAAATGGACAAATTCATAGAACAGTAAAACCTTCCAAGACTGAATCAAGATGAAATAGAAAATATGAAGAGACAAATCACAACACTGAAATTGAAACCATGACTTAAAATCTTCCAACAAACAAAAGCCCAGGGACAGATAGCTTCACAGGCAAATTCTATCAAATATTTAGAGAAGAGCTAAAACCTATCCTTCTCACTCATCCAAAATATTGCAATGAGAGAAATACTCCCAAACTCATTCTATAAGGCCACCATCACCCTGACACCAAAACCAGACAAAGATATCAGAAAAAAGAAAATTACAGGCCAAGATCACTGATCAACAGAGATACAAAAATCCTCAACAAAATACTAGCAAAAAGAATCCAACAACAAATTAAAAGGATCATAAACCATGATCAAGTGAGGTTTATTCCAGGAATGCCAGAATTCTTCAATATATGCAAATCAATCAATTTGATACAACATATTAACAATTTGAATGGTAAATACCATATGATCATCTCAATACATGCAGAAAAAGCTTCTGACAAAATTCAACAACTATTTATGAAAAACTATCCAGAAAGTGGGCATGGAAGGAAACTACTTCAACATAATATAGGCCATGCATGTCAAACCCACAGCAGACGTCATTCACAATTGTGAAAAATTGAAAGCATTTCCTCTAAGACAAGGAACACAACAAGGGTGATCATTCTTGCCACTATTATTCAACATAGTTTTGGAAGTTCTTTTGTTTGTTTGTTTTGTTTTGTTTTGTTTTTTGTATAGCCTGACTTCCTAGAGTTCATATCAGTGTTTACACAGCTTAATGATAAGTCAATGATTTGGACAGAGATTTTGCTCAGACACCTCAAATCTGGTAAGTCTTTTACCCTCTGGTGATGGGTCTGCTTGGATATGGGTTGGGGAGTTCATTTAGTGTTCAGCAGTTATCAAGTCTGTCTTTTTTTTCTTTTTTTTAAATTTAATTTTATTTATATTTTTATACAGCAAGTTCTTATTAGTCATCAATTTTATAAACATCAGTATATGCATCTTAATCCCAATTGCCCAATTCATCACACCACCACCCACACCCCCCCACAGCTTTCTCCCCTTGATGTCCATACATTTGTTCTCTACATCTGTGTCTCAATTTCTGCCCTGCAAACCGGTTCATCTGTACCATTTTTCTAGGTTCCACACATATGCATTAATATACGATATTTGTTTTTCTCTTTCTGACTTACTTCACTCTGTATGACAGTCTCTAGATCCATCCACGTCTCAAAAAAGGACCCAATTTCATTCATTTTTATGGCTGTGTAATATTCCATTCTATATATGTACCACATCTTCTTTATCCATTCGTCTGTCGATGGGCATTTAGGTTGCTTCCAAAACGTGGCTATTGTAAATAGTGCTGCAATGAACATTGGGGTGCATGTGTCTTTTGGAATAATGGTTTTCTCTGAGTATATGCCCAGTAGTGGGATTGCTGGATCATACGGTAATTTTATTTTTAGTTTTTTAAGGAACATCCATACTGCTGTCCATAGTGGCTGTATCAATTTACATTCCCACCAATAGTGCAAGAGGGTTCCCTTTTCTCCACATTCTCTCCAGCATTCGTTGTTGGTAGATTTTCTGATTACACCCATTCTAACTGGTGTGAGGTGGTACCTCATTGTAGTTTTGATTTGCATTTTTCTAATAATTAGTGTTGCTGAACAGCTTTTCATGTACTTCTTGGCCATCTCTATGTCTTCTTTGGAGAAACGTCTATTTAGGTCTTCTGCCCATTTTTGCATCAGGTTGTTTCTTTTTTTTTTTTAATATTGAGCTGCATGAGCCCTTTGTATTTTGGTGATTAGTCCTTTGTACGTTGATTCGTTTGCAAATATTTTCTCCCATTCTAAGGGTTGTCTTTTCATCTTGTTTATGGCTTCCTTTGCTGTGCAAAAGCTTTGAAGTTTCATTAGATCCCCTCTGTTTATTTTTGTTTTTATTTCCATTACTCTAGGAGGTGGATAAGAAAAGATCTTGCTATGATTTATGTTAAAGAGTGTTCTTCCTATGTTTTCCTCTAAGAGTTCTATAGTGTCCAGTCTTACATTTAGGTCTCTAATCCATTTTGAGTTTATTTTTGTGTATGGTGTTAGGGAGTTTTCTAATTTCATTCATTTACATGTAGCTGTCCAGTTTTCCCAGCACCACTTACTGTCTTTTCTGACAGCAAAAAGAAAAAAGGAGAAAAGAGACTGTCTTTTCTCCATTGTATATCCTTGCCTCCTTTGTCATAGACTGGTTGACCATAGGTGCATGGGTGTATCTCTAGGCTTTCTATCTTGTTCCATTGATCTGTGTTTCTGTTTCTGTGCCAGAACCATATTGTCTATATTACAGTAGTTTTGTAGTACAGTCTGAAGTCAGGGAGTCTGATTCCTCCTGCTCCATTTTTTTCCCTCAAGAGTGCTTTGGCTATTCGGGGTCTTCTCTGTCTCCATACAAATTTTAAGATGATTTGTTCTATTTCTGTAAAAAATGCCATTGGTAATTTGATAGGGATCGTGTTGAATCTGTAGGTTGCTGTGGGTACTATAGTCATTTTCACAATATCGATTCTTCCAATCCAAGAATATGGTATATCTCTCCATCTGTTGGTATCATCTTTAATTTCTTTCATCAGTGTCCTATAGTTTTCTGCATACAGGTCTTTTGCCTCCCTAGGTAAGTCTATTCCTGTGTATTTTATTCTTTTTGTTACAATGGTAAATGGGAGTGTTTCCATAATTTCTCTTTCAGATTTTTCGTCATTGTTGTATAGCAATGCAAAAGATGTCTGTGCATTAATTTTGTACCCTGCTACTTTACCAAATTCATTTATTAGCTCTAGTAGTTTTCTGGTGGCGTCTTTAGGATTCTCTATGTATAGTATCATGTCATCTGCAAACAGTGAGAGCTTTACTTCTTCTTTTCCAATTTGTATTCTTTTATTTCTTTTTCTTGTCTGATTTCCATGGCTAGGGCTTCCAAAACTATGTTGAATAATAGTGGTGAGAGTGGACAATCTTGTCTTGTTCCTGGCCTTAGAGGAAATGCTTTCAGTTTTTCACCATTGAGAATGATGTTTGCTGTGGGTTTGTCATATATGGCCTGTATTATGTTGAGATTGGTTCCCTCTATTCCCACTTTCTGGAGATTTTTTATTATAAATTGGTGTTGAATTTTGTCAAAAGCTTTTCCTGCATATATTAAGATGATCATATTGTTTTTATTGTTCAATTTGTTAATATGGTGTGTCACATTGATTGATATGCAAATATTGAAAAATCCTTGCATCCCTGGGATACATCCCACTTAATCATGGTTTATGATCCTTTTAAAGTGTTGTTCGATTCTGTTTGCTAGTATTTTGTTGAGGATTTTTGCATCTATATTCATCAGTGATATTGGTCTGTAATTTTCTTTTTTTGCAGTATCTGTCTGGTTTTGGTATCAGGGTGATTGTGGTCTCATAGAATGAGTTTGGGAGTCTTCCTTTCTCTACAATTTTTTGGAAGATTTTACGAAGGATGGGTGTTAGCTCTTCTCTAAATGATAGAATTCACCTGTGAAGCCATCTGGTCCTGGACATTTTTTGCTGGAAGATTTTTAATCACAGTTTCAATTTCATTACTTGTGATTGGTCTGTTCATATTTTCTATTTCTTCCTGGTTCAGTCTTGGAAGGTTATATCTTTCTAAGAATTTGTCCATTTCTTCCAGGTTGTCCATTTTATTAGCATAGAGTTGCTTGTAGTAGTCTCTTAGGATGCTTTGTGTTTCTGTGGTGTCTGTTGTAACTTCTCCTTTTTCATTCCTAATTTTATTGATTTGAGTTATCCCCCACATTTTCTTGATGAGTCTGGCTAGTGGTTTATCAATTTTGTGTAACTTCTCAAAGAACCCGCTTTTAGTTTTATTCATATTTGCTATTGTTTTCTTTGTTTCTATTTAATTTATTTCTGCTCTGATGTTTATGATTTCTTTCTTTTTGCTAACTTTGGGTTTTGTTTGTTCTTTCTCTAGTTCCTTCAGATGTAAGGTTAGCTTGTTTTTTTGAGATTTTTCTTGTTTCTAGGGTTCTAGGGCTTTCTTGAGGAAGGCTTGTATAGCTATAAACTTCCGTCTTAGAACTGCCTTTTCTGCATCCTGTAGGTGTTGGAACGTTGTGTTTTACTTGTCATTTGTCTCTAGGTATTTGATTTCCTCTTTGACTTTTTCAGTGATCTCTTTGTAATTTAGTAATGTATTGTTTAACCTCCTTGTGTTGGTGTTTTTCACATTTTTTTCTCTGCAATTAATTTCTAATCTCATAGCGTTCTGGTCAGAAAAGATGCTTGATATGATTTCAGTTTTCTAAAATTTACTGATGCTTGATTTGTGACCCAAGATGTGATCTATCCTGGAGAATGTTCCATGCATAGTTGAGAAGAAAATGTAATCTGCTGTTCTTGGATGGAATGCCCTATAAATATGAATTAAATCTGTCTTGTCTATTGTGTCACCTAAAGCTTCTGTTTCCTTATTTATTTTCATTTTCATTGGTCTGTCCATTGATGTGAGGTGTTAAATCTCCCACTATTATTGTGTCACTGTGTCCTCTATTATGGCTGTTAGCAGTTGCCTTATGTATTGAGGTGCTCCTATGTTGGGTGCATATATATTTATAGTCATTATATCTGCTTCTTGGATTGATCCGTTGATCATTATGTAGTGGGAGTGGCATGATATACTTAAAGTGTTGAAAGGGAAGAACCTAAAACAAAGATTACTCTACCCAGCAAGGATCTCATTCAGATTCGATGGAGAAATCAAAAGCTTTACAGGCAAGCAAAAGCTAAGAGAATTCAGCACCACCAAACCAGCTCTACAACAAATGTAAAGAAACTTCTCTAAGTTGGAAACACAATAAAAGAAAAGGACCTGTAAAAACAAACCCAAAACACTTAAGAAAATGGTCATAGGAACATACATATCAATAATTACCTTAAACGTGAATCGATTAAATGCTCCAACCAAAAGACACAGGCTTGCTGAATGGATACAGAAACAGACCCACATATATGCTGTCTACAAGAGAGCAAATTCAGACCTACGGACACATGCAGACTGAAAGTGAGAGGATGGAAAAAAATATTCCATGCAAATGTAAACCAAAAGAAAGCTGGGGTAGCAATACTCATAACAGGTAAAATAGACTTTAAAATAAAGAATGTTACAAGAGACAAGGAAGGTCTGGCTTGTAGGGTTTCTGCTGAGAAATCAGCTGTTAACCTTATGGGAGTTCTCTTGTATGTTATTTGTCATTATTCTCTTACTGCTGTCATTAATTTGTCTTTGTCTTTAATTTTTCCAATTTGATTATTATGTGTCATGGCGTGTTTCTCCTTGGATTTATCCTGTATGGGACTCTCTGTGCTTCCTGTACATGGGTGGCTCTTTCCTTTCCCATGTTAGGGAAGTTTTTGCATATGATCTCTTCAATTATTTTCCCTGTCCTTTCTCTCTCTCTTCTCCTTCAGGGACCCCTATAATGTGAATGTTGTTGTATATAATATTGTCCCAGGGGTCTCTTAGGCTGTCTCTATTTCTTTTCATTCTTTTGTCTTCATTCTGTTCCTCAGTAGTGAATTCCACCATCTGTCTTCCAGATCACTTATCCATTCATCTGCCTCAGTTATTCTGCTATTGATTCCTTGTAGTGTAGTTTTCATTTCAGTTATTGTATTGTTCATCTCTTTTTGTTTGTTTTTTAATTCTTCTAGGTCTTTGTTAATCATTTCTTGCATCATCTCGATCTTTGCCTCCATTGTTTTATCGAGGTCCTAGATCATCTTCACTGTCATTATTCTAAATTCTTTTTCTGGAAGGTTCCTTATCTCCCCTTCATTTAGTTGTTTTTCAGGAGTTTTATCTTGTTCCTTCATCTGGTACATAGCCCTCTGCCTTTTCATCTTGTCTGCCTTTCTGTGAATGTGGTTTTTGTTCCACAGGCTGCAGGATTGTAGTTCTTCTTGCTTCTGCTGTCTGCCCTCTGGTCTAGTTTTGGAAGTTTTATTCACAGCAATCAGAGAAGAAAAGGAAATAGAACAATCCAAATTGGAGAAGAAATAAAGCTGTCACTGTTTGCAGATGACATGATCCTATACATAGAAAACCCTAAAGATGCTCTCAGAAAATGACTAGAGCTCATCAATGAATTTAATAACGTCACAAGATACAAAATTAATACACAGAAATCTCTTGAATACCTACACACTAACATTGAAAAATCAGAAATAGAAATTAAGGAAACAATCAAATTTACTATTGCAAAAAATAAGAGTAAAATATCTAAGAATTAAACTATTTAAGGCAGAAAAAATCCTGTATGCAGAAAACTATAGGACACTGATTAATAAAATCAAATAAGACACAAACTGTTGGAGGGATATACCATGTTCTTGGATTGGAAGAATCAACACTGTGAAAATGACTATACTACCCAAAGCAATCTACAGAGTCAATGAAATCCCTATCAAATTACCAATGGCAGTTTTCAAAGAACTGGAACAAAAAATTTTTCAGTTTGTATGGAAACACAAAAGACCTGGAATATCCAAAGGAATCTTGAGAAAGAAAAATGGAGCTGGAGCCTGATGCCTCCCTGACTTCAGTCTATACTACAAAGCTCCATTAATCAAGACAGTATTGTACTAGCACAAAAACAGTAATATAGATCAATGGAGCAGGATAGAAAACCCAGAGATAAACTCATGCACCTATGGTCACCCTATCTTTGATAAAAGAGGTATGTATATGCAATGGAGAAAAGACAGTCTCTTTAATAAGTGGTGCTGGGAAAACTTCACAGAATGAAATTAGAACACTTCCTAACACCATACACAAAAATAGACTCAAAATGGATTAAAGACCTAAATGTAAGGCCAGACACTATAAAATTGTTAGAGGAAAACTTATGCAGAGCACTCTTTGATATAAATCACAGCAAGATCCTTTTTGACCCACCTCCTGGTATAATGAAAATAAAAACCAAAATAAATAAATGGGACCCAATTAAACTTAAAAGCTTTTGCACAGCAAAGGAAACCCTAAAAAAGATGAAAAGACAATCCTCCGAATGGGAGAAAATATTTGCACATGAAATATTTGCAACTGGCAAAGGGTAAATCTCCAAAATATACAAGCAGCTCATGCAACTCAATATCAAAAAACAATCAAAAATTGGGCAGAAGGCCTAAATTGACACTTCTCCAAAGTAGACATACAGATCAACAACATACACATGAAAATATGCTCAACATCAATAATTAGAGAAATGCACATCAAAACAACAATGAGACATCACCTCACACCGGTCAGAATGGCCATCATAAAAAATTCTACAAACAATAAATGCTGAAGAGGGTGTGGCCAAAAGGGAACCCTCTTGCCCTGTTGGTGGGAATGTAAATTCATACAGCTACTATGGAGAACAGTATGGAGGTTCCTTAAAAAAACAAAAATAAAAGTACCATATGACCCAGCAATCACAGTACTGGGCATATACCCTGAGAAAAATGTTATTCAAAAAAATACATGTATTCCAAAGTTCATTGCAGCACTACTTACAATAGGCAGGTCATGGAAACAACCTAAATTTCCATCGACAGATGAATGGATAAAGAAGTTGTGGTACATATATACAATGGAATATTACTCGCCCATAAAAAGTTTGAATTGGGCCATTTGTAGTGATGTGGATTGACCTAGAGTCTGTCATACAGAGTAGTAATTCAGAAAGAGAAAAAAAAATACTGTATATTAGTGCATTTATATGGAATATAAAAAATGGTACTAATGAACCTATCTGCAGGGCAGGAATAGAGACACAGATGTAGAGAATGGACTTGTGGAAACACAGGGGGAAAGGGAGGGTGGGATGAATTGAGAGAGTAGCATTGACTTATACACACTACCATGTATAAAATAGAGGATATGGGGAGGGGGAAGGGTGAGCTGTGACAGGGCAAGAGAGAGACATGGACATATACACACTAACAAACGTAAAGTAGATAGCTAGTGGGAAGCAGCCGCATGGCACAGGGATATTGGCTCGATGCTTTGTGACAGCCTGGAGGGGTGGATTAGGGAGGGTGGGAGGGAGGGAGTCGCAAGAGGGAAGACATATGGGAACATATGTGTATGTATAACTGATTCACTTTGTTATGAAGCAGAAACTAACACACATTGTAAAGCAATTATACCCCAATAAAGATGTTAAAAAAATAAAAATAAAAATGGGCAAAAAATAAATAAATTAATTAAATAAAATAGATAGCTAGTGGGAAGCTGCTGTATAGCACAGGGAGATCAGCTCTGTGCTCTGTGATGACCTAGAGGGGTGGGATGGGGAGTGGGAGGGAGGCTCAAAAGGGAGGGAATATATGTATACATATAGCCGATTAACTTTGTTGTACAGCAGAAACTAACACAACACTGCAAAGCAATTATACTCCAATAAAAAAATAAATAAAATAATAAAATAAATGTATTATAAAATATTGTTTACCTTACCTGTGCTGTGCATTACACTGTTGTATTTTCTTTCTTTCTTCCTTCCTTCTTTTCTTTCTTTCTTTCTTTCTTTCTTTCTTTTTCTTTCTTTCTTTCTCTCTTTCTTTCCTTAATTCCTTCCTTTATTTATTTAAAGTATAGTTGATTTACAATATTACATTACTTTCGGGTATATAGCATAGTGATTGACTATATTTTTAGATTATACTCCGTTAGAGAATATTAAAGATAATGGCTATAATTCCCTGTGCTATACTGTGTATCCTTGTATCTGATCTATTTTATATATAGTAGTTTGTATCTGTTAATCCCATACCCCTAATTTGTTCCTACCCCCTTCCCTATACCCTTTGGTAATGACAAGTTTGCTTTCTAAATCTGTGAATCTGTTTCTATTTTGGATATACATTCCTTTGTATTATATTTTAGATTCCACACACAAGTGATGTCATACAGTATTTGTCTTTCTCTATATAACTTATTTCACTAAGCATAATATTCACTGATATTCACTTTGCTGCAAAAGGCAGAATTTCATTCTTTTTTATGGCTAAGTAATATCCCATTGTGTATATATATATATATATATATATATATATATATATATATCATATTTTCTTAATACAATCATCTTTTGGGCACTTGGAATGCTTCCATGTCTTGGCTATTGTAAATAGGGCTTCTATGAACACTGGGTGGGGGGCGTGTATCTTTTTGAATTAGTCTTTTTTTCTAGATATATGCCCAGGAGTGGAATTGCTGAGTTATATAGTACCTCTATTTTTGGTATTTAAGGAACCTCTAAAATTATTTTCCATAGTGGCTGCCCCAATTTACGTTCCAACCAGCAGTGTAAAATGGTTCCCTTTTCTTCACATCTTGTCCAATATTTGTTACTTGTAAATGTTTTGATGATAGCCATTCTGACGGGTGTGAGGTGATATACCATTGTTTACATTGGCATTTCTCTGATAATTAACGATGTTGGACATCTTTTCATTTGTCTGCTAGCCATCTGTATGTCTTCTTTGGAGTAATGTCTGTTCAGGTCTTCTGCCCATTTTTTGATTGGATTTTTTTTTGATATGGATTTGCATGAGCTGCTCATGTATTTTGGATATTAACCTTTTATTGGTCACATAATTTGCAAATTTTTTCTTCATTCCATAAGTTGTCTTTTCATTTTGTCATTGGCTTCCTTTGCTGTACAAAAGCTCTTAAGTTTAATTAGGTCCCATTTGTTTACTTTTCATTTTATTTCTTTTGCCTTAAGAGACTGATCCAAAAAAATATATTGCTGCAGGTTATGTCAAGGAGTGTACTGCCTATATTCTCTTCTAGGAGTTTTATATTTCTGTTCTTACATTTAGGTCTTTAAATGATTTTTAGTTTATTTTTCTAGAAGGTGCAAGGGAATATTTTAATCTAATTGTTTTACATGTGACTATCCCATTTTCCCAGCACCACTTGTTGACGAGACTATTCTCCATTGTATATATGTGCCTCCTTGTCGTAGATTAATTGACAATAGGGGTGAGGGATGTCTTATTTATTTTATACCTAGTAGTTTGTACTTATTCATCCCATTCTGCTATCTTGCCCCCTCCCCACACTTCTTCCAACAGCTGTTTTGTTCTCTGTAGCTATGAGTGTATTTATATTTTGTTATTTTTTTCATTTGTTTTATTTTTTAGATTCCACATATAAGTGAAAACATGCAGTATTTGAATTTCTCTGACTTAATTCACTAAGCATAATACCCATCCATGTTGTTGTAAATGGCAAAATTTAGTTTTTTTATGGCTGAGGAATATTCCATTTTATATATGTATATCACATCTTCTTTATCCATTCATCTGTTAATGGACACTTTGGTTGTTTCCATGTCTTGGCTATTGTAAATAGTGTTGCTATGAACATTGGGGTGTATATACCCTTTCAGATTAATGTTTTCATTTATTTTGGATAATATCCAGGGGTAGAATTGCTGGATCATATGGTAAATCTATTTTTAATCTTCTGAGGAACCTCCATACTGTTTTCCATACAGGCTGTACCAATTTACATTCACACCAACAGTGAACTAGGGTTCTATTTTCTCCACATCCTTGCCAACATTTATTATTTGCTCTCTTTTGAAGATAGCCATTCTGACAGATTTAAGGTGATATCTCATTGTGGTTTTGATTTGCATTTCCCTAATGCTTTGTGATATTGAGCATCTTTTCATGTGCCTATTGAACATCTGTATGTCTTCTTTGGAAAAGTGGCTAATTGCATCTTCTGCACATTTTTTAATCGGTTTGCTTTTTGGGTATTGATATCTATGTCTTTTGGATATTAACCCCTTATCAGAAGTAACATTTGCAAATATCATCTCTCATTCTGTAGGTTTTCTTTTTGTTTTGTTGATGGTTTCCTTCACTGTGTAAAAGCTTTCGTATTTAGTTACATCCAATTTGTTTATTTTTTAATTTTGTTTCACCTGCTCAGGATGACAGATCCAAAAAATATTGCTAAGAATCATGTCAAAGACTGTGCTGCCTATGTTTTCTTCTAGGAATTTTATGATTTCTGGTCTTACACTTAGGTCTTTAATTCATTTTGAATTTATTTTTGTATATGGCATTAGAAAATGTTCTATGGTTTCATTTTTATATTCTTATTTCATTTGGATAATTCTTTTTTTTTTTCTTGTGGTATGCAGGCCTCTCACCGTTGTGGCCTCTCCTGTTGTGAAGCACAGGCTCCAGATACGCAGGCTCAGCAGCCATAGCTCACGGACCTAGCTGCTCAATGGCATGTGGGATCTTCCCGGACCGGGGCACAAACCTGTGTCCCCTGCATTGGCAGGCGGACTCTCAACCACTGCATCACCAGGGAAACCTGGATAATTCTTTTAATAGAAAATCATCCATTTCAATGAATTTTAAAATTGATTTGCATTAGATATCATACCATTGCCTTACATTATCTTATGTTGGTTATTCAGTGTCCTTTTTATTTTCTACTATCTACATTATTGGTAATTCTAACCTTGGTCTCATTAAGGTCACATTCATAATTACTGATTTATTCATCTAAGGTTTCCTATAAGATCTAGTATATAATCTAGTATATAATACATTCCATGGATGTTTCATAACCTATACTCCCTTTCTATGTAATGTAATGTCTACCGACTATCCATTATGCCTTACTGTCTTTTTTAGTGCATCTCAAAATGTTATTTGTTTTGAAGCAATTGTATTTTTCTTCATTTACCTAATTGCTGAGTCATGCTTTATAGTACTATTTTCTGATTAAAACCAATATGTATACTAAAGAAATTCTAGCAAATCAGACAAATTAAAGTAGAAAATTGTAACTATTCATAAGCAAGTTTACCAAAGATAACCAAATTTAATATTTCAGTGTTGTTTTTCAAGTTTTTCTTTTATGCATTTGTATATAATTATGGCTGAGACCATTCATAATATCATATATTTATTTACAGTCATCTCCAAGGTTTGCTCCCACACAAAAGATTGAAATAAGCATTTAGAAAGAAGGTAGAGACAAAAATGAGTTTTTAGGATGTGGGAAAATGTGAACAAAATCCAAATGCATGTATCACAACATTCTGAGTGTATGATACATATTTTTTTATTAAAAGGGAAAAACACCTTAAAATGTAAATGCTTCCCATGAAATATATTTTACTGAATTAGGTTATAGACTAATGCTACAGTGATTAAACTCATGATCTCTGGACTCAGACTTCCAGGATTATAAAATTCCCAGCCCTATCACTAATTATAAGCTGTATATCCTTGACCAAATTATATAACCTCTCTATCTTGTGTTTTTGTTTTGTTTTTTGTAATCTAGCAAATGAGGATAATTATCATACCTATCATGGAATTGTGAGGATTGTGACAAACCATATAAAGCCCCTCACATTCTTATATTTTATCATTATTTCTCAAGACCTGTTAGATATAAGGTATTTTATTTTCATAATTCTTATGATCCACCTCCTCACCCACCACACAAAAGTGCATTCAAGTTCCTCCATATTATAGGCCTCTATTTTTTAAATTGACATATAACTGAAAAACATTATATTAGTTTCAGGTGTACAACAGAGTAATTCAATATTTGTATATATTGCAAAATTTTGACTACAATAAGTCTAGTTAACATTCTTCATCATATATAGGTACAAATTTTTTTTCTTGTGATGAGAACTTTTAATATCTACTTTCTTAGCAACTTTAAAATATTCAATATGGTATTGTGCACCATAATTACTGTGCTGTACCTTACATCCCCATGACTTATATATTTTATAACTGGAATTTTGTACCTTTTGCCTCTTGTCACCCATTTCATCAACCCTTCATTCTTACCCCACCCTCACCTCTGGCAAACACCATTCTGTTCTCTATAATTATAGCTTTTTTTTTTGGAGGAGTGTCCTAATATGAGATCACATAGTATTTGTTTTTCTCTATCTCACTTATACTAAGCATAATGTCCTCAAGTTTCATCCATGTTGGTGCAAATGGCAAGATTTCATTGTTTTTATTATGTCTTAATAATATATATTTCTCACATTTTATTCATTAATCTGTCAATGGACATTTAGGTTGTTTCCATACCTTCACTATTGTAAATCATGATGCAGTGACCATGAAGGTGCATATATACTTTCCAGTTATTGTTTTTATCTTCTTCAGATAAGTATGCAGAAGTAGAATTGCAGAAGCCACAGTACTTCTATTTTTAAATTTTTGAGGAACTTCCATACTGTTTTCCATAGTGGCTCAACCAATTTACATTCTCACCAATAGTGTACTATGATTCCCTTTTCCACACATCCTTGCCAATACTTGTTATTTCTTGTATTTTTGATAATAACCATTATAATAAGTGTGAGGTGATATCTCATTGTGGTTTTGATTTGCATTTCACTGATGATGAGTGATGTTCAGCATCTGTTCATGTAACTGTTGACCATTTGTATGTTTTCTTCAAAAAATTGTCGACCCAGATCCTCTGCCCATTTTAAGATTGGATAATTTGGGGTTTATTTGCTACTGAGTTGTATGAGTTTTTAAATATATATTTGGATATTAACTGTTTATCAAATACATGATTTTCAAATGTTCTTTTTTCCCATTCTGTAGGTCATCTTTTCATTTTGTCACTGGTTTCCTTTGCTGTGCAAATCTTTTAAGTTTGATTAGGTCCCATTTGTTTATTTGTGATTTTATTTATTTTCCCTTGGGAGATTGATCTATGAAAATATTGCTATGATTTATGTCAAAGAGTGTTCTGTCTATATTATCTTCTAGGAGTGTTATGGTGTCATGTATTACATTTAGGTCTTTAAACCATTGAGCTTATTTTTGTATACAGTGTGAGAGAATGTTCTAATTTCATTGCTTTACTTTTGTATCTTCAGCTTTCCCCGCACAAATATTAAAGAAATTGTGTTTTCTCCATTGTATATTCTTGCCCCTTTGTTGTAGATTAATTGACCATAGATGCATGGGTTTATTTCTGGGCTCTCTACTATGTTCCACTGATCTATGTGCATGTTTTTGTGCCAGTACCATGCTGTTTTACTATAGCATTGTAGTATAGACTGAAGTCTCAAAAGGCCATACCTCCAGCTTTGTTCTTCTTTCTCAGGAGTGATTTGGCAATTATGGGTCTTTTGTGGTTCTATATAAATTTTAGGATTGTTTGTTCTGTTTCTGTGAAAAATATCATGGGTATTTGGAAGGGTTTGCATTAAATCTGTTGATTGCTTTGGGTAGTATGGTCATTTTAACACTATTAATTCTTCCAATTCATGAGCATGGGATATCTTTCCATTTCTATGAATGAACTTCAATTTTCTTATCAATATTTTTTAGTTTTCAGAGCATAGGTCTTTCACCTCCTTCGCATGATGTATGTTTCTAGAAATTTGTCCATTTCTTCTAGGTGGTCCAATTTGTTGGCATAAAATTGTTCATAGTATTCTCTTAGGATTTTTTGTATTTCTGTGTTATTGGTTGTAATTTCTCCTCTTTCACTTCTTGTTTATTTGAGTCCTCCTTTATTCTTCTTAGTGAACCTATCTAAAGGTTTGCCAATTTTATCTTTTCAGAAAACCAACTCTTGGTTTTATTGATTCTTTTCCATTGTGTTTTTTATTTCTATTTCATTGATTTCCTCTGTGATCTTTATCATTCCCTTTATTATGTAGACTTTGGGCTTTGTTTTTTCTTCCTTTTCAATTCTTTTATGTGGTAAGTTGGGTTGTTTATTTGAGATTGTTCTTATTTCTTGAGGAAGGTTTGTATTCCTATGAACTTTCCCTTTTAGAACTACTTTTGCTGCATCCCACAGATTTTGTAAAGTGTTTCCTTTTTGTTTTCCTCAAGGTATTGTCTTATTTCTTCTTTGATTTTGCCATTGACTTATAGGTTTTTTAGTAGCATTTTGCTTAATCTCCACATGTTTGTTCTTTTCCTGTTTTTTCTTTCTGTAGTTGATTTCTAGTTTCATACAACTGTGGTAAGAAAAGTTGCTTAATATAATTTCTATCCTCTTATCTTAAATTTGTTGAGGTTTGCTTTGTGATCTGCTATGTGGTCTATCTTACAGAACATTCCTTACACACTTAAAAAAGGTGTATTCTGTTATTTTTGGATATAGTGTCCTTTAGATGTCAATTAAGTCCAATTTGTCTATTGTGTCATTAGGACCTCTGTTGCCAATTGATTTTCTTTCTGCATGATCTGTCCATTGATGTCAGCAAGAATTAAAGTCTCTTACTATTATTGTATTCCTGTCAATTTCTCCCTTTATGTCTGTTAGTATTTGCTTTCTATACTTAGGTGCTCCTATATTGGGTGTGTTTATGGTAATGAGTGTTATTATCCTCTCCTTGTATTGATGTCTTTATCATTATATAAGGCCTCTCTTTGTTTTTCTTTATAGCATTTGTTTTAAAGTTTATTTCATCTGATATGAGTATTGCTACCCCCATTTTCTTGTCATTTCCATTTGCATGAAGTAACTTTTCCTATTCCCTCCCCTTCAGTCTGTGTATGTCTTTCACGCTGAAGTGAATCTCTTATAGGCAGCATATTATATCTCTTTTTTTTAAATCCAATGCTCAGTCTTTTAATCTGAGCATTTAAAGTAATTATTGAGTGGTATGTATGAATTGCCATTTTAACCCATTTTTTCCAGTTGTTTCTGTAGTTCTTCTTTGTTCATTTTTTACTCTTTTTTGTTTTAACTTTTGTGTTTTGATGATTTTCTTTTGTATTATGCTTTAATTTCTTTTTTGTTTTTGTGTATCTACTGTATGTTTTTTATCTGTGGTTACCATGGAGTTCAAGTATGTTTACCCATAACTATATCTACTTGCTTTAAACTGTCATTCAAGTTTAAATACTTTCTAAAATATCTATGGTTTTATATACCACTCCCCTACATTTTGTGATTTTGATGTCCTATTTTATATCTTCATGCTTATCCTTTTTCTGTTTGTTGTAGTTATAATTGCTTTTACAATTTTTTGATTTTTTTTTTAATCTATGTAGTAGCTTAGTTAAGTGATCTCCAATTCTTACTATATATTTGTCTTTTCTATTGTGATTTTCTCCTTTCTATAAATTCTTGTTTCTTTCCTACTTAGAGAAGATACTTCAATAGTTCTTTTAGGTTAGGCTTAGTATTGCTGAATTTTTGCTTGTTTGAGAAATTCTTTACCTCTCCTTCTATCCTAAATGGTAATTTTGCTAGGTAGAGTATCCTACGTTGTAGATTTTCCCCTTTCAGCACTTTGAATATATCATGCCACTCCCTTCTGGCATGAAAAGTTTCTGCAGAGAAATCAGCTGATAACTTTATGGGATTCCCTTGTAACTGATTCTTTTCTTTTCTCTTGCTGCCCTTAGAAACCTCTCTTTATTTTTAATTTTACCATTTTAATTATGATATGTCTTGGTGTGGGTCTGTTTGGGTTCATCCTGTTTGGGACTCTCCGTGTTTCCTGTACCTGGATATCTGTTTCCATTTTTAGACTTGGGGTGTTTTCATCCATAATTTCTTCAAATACGTTTTCAATTCCCTTCTCTCTCTCTCTGCACTTTATGGAACACTTATTATGTGTAGGTTAGCACATTTCATATTATCCCATCAATTTTGTATGTTACTTTCTTTTTCTTTTTTCATTTTTCTTTGTGTCTACTGATTGTGTGGTTTCCATTATTCTAACTTCCAGATCATTTATTCATTCTCCCATGTCATTTAGTCTTCTATTCATTACTTCCAGATTGTTTTTTATCTCAGTGATTGAATTGTCTTTATTTGATTGATTCATCTTTATAGTTTCTAGTTCCTTGTTACAGTAATCTTTCTTAATTCAGTTAGAATTTTAATACCACCTGTTTGAACTCAGTGTATGGTCAATCAATGATGTCTGTTTAATTATTTATTCTTTCAGGGGATTTTTCTTACTATATTAATTGGGAGTGGTTCTTCTACCTTTTCGTTTTACTTAACTTTCTCTGTCTCTATGAATTTAAGAGAAACAATTATCAATTGTGGTCTCAAAGGGGTGTTTTTATGTGAGAACATTCTTATGTAGGCTCTGTGTGTCCAGTGTCTTTGGTGTGAGAGCTGATTTTGATATGGATGTCAGCCACATCTTTCCTCAGAGTGTTCTGACCACTATCATTTTGATAGTGGCTGTGGTTGGTGTTGGAAGATCTAAAGCCTGTGCAGTGAATGAGGTCGGACTTCTCTGCTGCATGGCTGTGGCCACCCTTTCAGGGGTGGGGTCTGGTCTTCTGCCTTTGGATCAGAAGCTCTGATTTTCAGGCTCAATCAGACATCATTCCCCTTTATTGAGTGGCCTGCCCCAAAGGAGGAGAGTGCTGAAGCAAGTGAGGCCAGTGCACTCAGATAAGACTGATTTACCACCTTTATAGGCATTCATGGCTCTGCTCAGATGCAGCCAAAGGTTACATATCTTCCCCTGTTGTAGTTGTTCCAAATCTAGTGCAAGGCTGTGGTGTGGAGTGGGCAGGACTGGAGTATTTGCTAGGTGGGAACTTGGGATTGTAGCTGCAGATATTGAAGTGACCTCATAGATCTGGGTTGCCTCTGTGGCAGTCTTTTCCTAGGACCCATCTGCCCAGATGTAGTGCCAAGATGTGGTGTGGAGTGGGTGAGGCCAGAACACTTGCTTAGCTAGGAAACAGACTGCAGTGTGATGGTCATGGTGGCTCCCACGTTGCTACCCATGTAACTGCCAACAATGACCACTGCTCCTCTACCTGGACCACATCCAAGTCTCCCAGGACTTTTGTGTCCCTAGATCAAGTCTTCTCCTAAGACCTGTTTGCTTCAGATCCAGCACCAAGCTGTAGTGTGGAGTGGGTGGGGCCAGAGCACTCAATAGGCTGGGAGATAAACAATGCTGTTCGCAGGGATTCTAGAGGCACCACCCAAGTAAGTACTGACAATGGCCGCTGCAGCCCCACCTTGACCACACACCAGACCCCCAGACCATTTCTGCATTGCTAGTCTTTTCCCAGGGTCCAGCTGCCCTAGATCCAGCACCAAGCTGTGGTGTGGAATGAGTGAGGCCAGGGTGTTAACCTGGCTTGTATTGAGGAGTGTGGCAAGGTGGCATCTGGCAGTGCAGAGCTCTCTCCACACTGTTTGTTGGCAAGTCAGCACCCGTGCACTCTTCATGAGTAGAATCTAGTCTTCTCCAGCCCCCCCCCCTTTTTTTTTTGCGGTATGCAGGCCTCTCACTGCTGTGGCCTCTCCCGTTACAGAGCACAGGCTCCAGATGCACAGGCTCAACGACCATGGCTCATGGGCCCAGCCGCTCCACGGCATGTAGGATCCTCCCGCACTGGGGCACGAACCCGTGTCCCCTGCATCGGCAGGCATACTCTCAACCACTGCACCACCAGGGAAGCCCCTCCAGCCCTTTCATCTGTCCCAGCATCCAAGGAGGTTTGCCTCCTCTGTGTAGGACCCCAGGACTGAGACACCCAGTGTGTGGCTCAACCTATTCACTCCCCAGGACGAGTGTCTGCCTGTGCAGACTTTCTCTTCCTTTCATATTCCTTCCAGGGGCAAAGGTCCTGATGCTATGCCTTTTTTCCTTTCTGCCTGGTTATGTGGAAATCTTTCTTGCAGATTTGATTGTGTAGTTTTTCTGCCAGTTTCCAGTTAGTTTTCCATGAGAATTTTTCCACATGTCAATGTGTTTTTGATGTGTTTGTGGGGAGAGGTGAGTTTCATGTCCTTCTACTCTGCCATCCAGATCCAATCTCACATTCAAGTCTATAATTCATTTTGAGTTAGGTTTCACAAATGCCATTGGAATTTTGATAGGGCTTGTGCTGAATCTGTAGATTGCTTTGGGTAGTACAGACATTTACACAATATTGATTCTTCTAATCCATTAGCATGGAATATCTTTCCAATTATATGTATCTTCTTCAAGTTTTTGTTAATGTTGTTTCATCAATATCTTATAGGTTTCAGAATAGAGGTCTTTCACTTCCTTGGTTAATTTTATTCCTAGACATCTTATTATTTTTGATGAGATTGTAAATGTTATTGTTCTCTTAATTTCTCTTCCTTATAATTCATTATTAGCTCATGGAAATGCAACCAATTTTTGTGTATTGATTTTTTATGCTGCAACTGTACTGAATTTATTAATTCTAACGGTTTAGGGTGGAGACTTTAGGGTTTTTCTTGTCTTGTTCTTGATCTTAGAAGAAAAGATTTTAGCTCTTCATCATTGAGTATGATGTTAGCTGTAGGATTGTCATATATGGCCTTTAGTATGTTGAAGCACATTCCCTCTATACCCATTTTGTTGAGAGTTTTTATTATAAATTGAGTTTTATTTTGTCAAATACTTGTTTCTGCATCTATTGAGTTGATCATAAGATTTTTATCCTTCATTTGTTAATGTGGTGTATCTCATTGATTTGCAAAATTTGAACCAACCTTGCACCCCTGGCATAAATCCCACTTGATCATGTTGTGTGATGCTTTTAATGTGCTGTTAAATATGGTTTGTTAGTATTTTGTTAAGGATTTTTGCGTTTATGCTTATTATATACATTGGCCTGTAATTTTCTTGTGGCTTCCTTGTATGTTCTTGGTATCAAGGTAAAGCTCACCATGTAAAATGGGTTTGGAAATGTTCCCTTCACTTCTATTTTTTGGAAGAGTTTGAGAAGTATAAACATTAACTCTTCTTTGAATGTTTGGTAGAATTCGTCAGTGAAGCAATATCTTCCTGGACTTTTATGTGTTGGGAGGTTTTTGATTACTGCTTCAATCTCCTAACTAGTAATTATCTATCATATTTTCTATTTCTTCATGATTTAGTTGTGGGTGATGGTTTAATTCTAGGAATGTATTTCTTCTAGGTTGTCCGGTTTGTTGGTATAAGTATCCATAGTAGTATGTTCTGATCTTTTGTATTTCTGGGTTATCACTTGTAGCATTTCCTGCTTCATTTCTGATTCTATTTATTTGAGTTCTCTTTCTTTTTTTCTTGGTAGGTCAGTTTTGTTTATCTTTCAAAGAACCAGCTTTTGGTTTAATTATTTTTTTATTTTCTTTTTTAGTTTCTACTTTATTTATGTTATGATCTTTTTTTATTATTTCCTTTCTTGTACAAACTTTGGACTTCATTTGTTTTTTTTCTAATTCTTTGAGGTGTAAATTTATATTGTTTATTTGAGATTTTTCTTGTTTCTTGAGGTAAAAATGTATTGCTATGAGCTTCCCTGTTTGAACTACTTATTCATATCTCATAAATTTTGATATATTTTATTTACAATTTTATTTGTCACAAGGTATTTTTTGACTCCTCTTTTGAAGTCTTCATTGACTCATAGGTTGTTCAGTATTACGTAGTGTAATCTCCACGTATTTTTAATTTTCTGGTTTTCTTCTTGTAACTAATTTCTAGTCTCATACCTTTAAGGTGGAAAAAGATGTTTGATATGATTTCAATATTCTTAAATATGTTAATACTTGTTTTGTGGCCTAACTTATGATCTAGCCTGGAGAATGTTCCGTGTGCACTAAGAATGTTTATTTTGTTGCTTTTGGATGAAATGTTCTGTATATAACTGTTATGTCTGACAGGTCTAAAGTGTCCATTAAAGACAATGTTTCCTTACTGATTTTTTGGCTACATGATCCACCCATTGAAGTAAGTGGAGTATTAAAGTCTCCTATTATTATTGTTTTATTTTCCATTTCTCCCTTTCATTCTGTTAATATTTGCTTTATTTATTTAGGTGATCCTAAGTTAGGTGAATTAATATTTACAAATGTTATGTACTATGGTTAGAGTTACCCCATTATCATTATGTAATATCCTTCTTTCTCTCTTACAGAAATCTTTGTTTTAATGTTTATTTTTGACCAATATAAGTAGAGCTACCTCAGCATCCTTTGGTTTCCATTTGCATGGAGTATTTTTCCACTCCTTCACTTTCAGTCTGCATATGTTCTTACATATGAAGTGAATCTCTTATAGTCAGCATAGATTTATTTTTCTTCACATCTTTATTAGAGTATAATTTCTTTACAATGGTGTGTTAGTTTCTGCTTTATAACAAAGTGAATCAGTTATACATATACATATATACCCATATCTCTTCCCTCTTGGGTCTCCCTCTCTCCCACCCTCCCTATCCCACCACTCTAGGGGGTCACAAAGCACCGAGCTGATCTCCCTGTGTTATGTGGCTGCTTCACACTAGCTATGTATTTTACATTTGGTAGTGTATATATGTCCATGCCACTCTCTCGCTTTGTCCCAGCTTACCCTTCCCCCTCCCTGTATCCTCAAGTCCATTCTCTAGTAGGTCTGCATCTTTATTCCCGTCTTGCTCCTAGGTAATTCAAGACCATTTTTTGTTGTTGTTTTTTAGATTCCATATATATGTGTTAGCACATGGTATTTGTTTTTCTCTTTCTGATTTACTTCACTCTGTATGGCAGATGCTAGGGCCATCCACCTCACTACAAATAACTCAATTTCGTTTCTTTTTATGGCTGAGTAATATTCCATTGTATATATGTGCCACATCTTCTTTCTCCATTCATCTGCTGATAGACACTTAGGTTGCTTCCATGTCCTGGCTATTGTAAATAGAGTTGCAATGAACAGTGAGGTACATAACTCTTTTTGAATTATGGTTTTCTCAGGGTATATGCCCAATAGTGGGATTGCTGGGTCATAAGGTAGTTCTATTTGTGTTTTTATAAGGAATCTCCATACTGTTCAATATAGTGGCTGTATCAACTTACATTCCCACCAACAGTGCAAGAGGGTTCCCTTTTCTCCACACCCTCTCCAGCATTTATTATTTCTAGACATTTTGATGATGGCCATTCTGACCGGTGTGAGATGATATATCATTGTAGTTTTGATTTGCATTTCTCTAATGATTAATGATGTTGAGCATTCCTTCATGTGTTTGTTGGCAATCTGTATATCTTCTTTGGAGAAATGTCTATTTAAGCTTTCTGCCCATTTTTGCATCAGGTTTTTTTTGTTTCATATTGAGCTGCATGAGCTGCTTGTAAATTTTGGAGATTAACCATGTGTCAGTTGCTTCATTTGCAAATATTTTCTCCCATTCTGAGGGCTTTTTTTTTCGTAATGTTTATGGCTTCATTTGCTGTGCAAAAGTTTTAAGTTTCATTAGGTCCCATTTGTTTATTTTTGTTTTTATTTCCATTCCTCTAGGAGGTGAGTCAAAAAGGATCTTGCTGTGATTTATGTCATAGAGTGTTCTGCCTATGTTTTCCTCTAAGAATTTGACAGTGTCTGGCCTTACATTTAGGTCTTTAATCCATTTTAAGTTTATTTTTGTGTATGGTGCTAATGAGTATTCTAATTTCATTATTTTACATGTAGCTGTCCAGGTTTCCCAGCACCACTTATTGAAGAGGCTGTCTTTTCTACACTGTATATTCTTGTTTCCTTTGTCAAAGATAAGGTAACCATATATGCGTGGGTTTATCTCTGGGCTTTCTATCTTGTTCCATTGATCTATATTTCTGTTATAGTGCCAGTACCATACCGTCTTGATTACTGTAGCTTTGTAGTATAGTCTGAAGTCAGGGAGCCTGATTCCTCCATCTCCATTTTTCTTTCTCAAGATTGCTTTGGCTCTTTGGGATCTTTTGTGTTTCCATATGAATTGTGGAATTTTTTGTTCTAGTTCTGTGAGAAATGCCATTGGCTGTTTGGTACAGATTGCATTGAATCTGTAGATTTCTTTGGGTAATATAATCATTTTCACAATGTTGATGCTTCCAATCCAAGAACGTGGTATATCTCTCTATCTATTTGTATTATTTTTAATATTTTTTACCAGTGTCTTATCATTTTCTGCATACAGGTCTTTTGTCTCCTTAGGTAGGTTTATTCCTAGGTATTTTATTCTTTTTGTTGCAATGGTAAATGAGAGTGTTTTTGTAATTTATCTTTCAGATTTTTCATCATTAGTGTATAGTAATGCAAGAGATTTCTGTGCATTAATTTTGTATCCTGCTACTTTACCAAATTCATTGATTAGCTCTAGCAGTTTTTTGGTAGCATCTTTAGGATTCTCTCTGTATAGTGTCATGTCATCTGCAAACAGTGACAGCCTTACTTCTTCTTTTCCAATTTGGATTCCTTTCATTTCTTTTTCTTCTCTTATTGCTGTGTCTAGAACTTCCAAAACTATGTTGAATAATAGTGGTGAGAGTGGGCAACCTAGTCTTATTCCTGATCTTAGTGGAAATGATTTCAATTTTTCACCATTGAGGACGATGTTGGCTGTGAGTTTCTCATATATGTCCTTTGTTATGTTGAGGTAAGTTCCCTCTATGCCTACGTTCTGTAGGGATTTTATCATAAATGGGTGTTATACCCTGAGAAAACCATAATTCAAAACGAGTCATGTATCAAAATGTTCATTGCAGCTCTATTTACAATAGCCAGGATATGGAAGTAAGCTAAGTGTCCATCAACAGATGAATGTACCCATGTGGCACATGGGTGGAATGTGGAAGGTGTGGCACATATATAGTGGAATATTACTCAGCCATAAAAAGAAAAGAAATTGAGTTATTTGTAGTGAGGTGAATGGACCTAGAGTCTGTCGTACAGAGTGAGGTAAGTCAGAAAGAGAAAAACAAATACCGTATGCTAACACATATATATGGAATCTAAACAAAAAGAAAAAATAAAGGTCATGAAGAACCTAGGGACAAGACGAAAATAGATGCAGACCTACTGGAGAATGGACTTGAGGATACATGAAGGGGGAAGGGTAAGTTGGGACAAAGTGAGAGAGTGGCATGGATATATATACCCTACCAAATGTAAAATAGATAGCTAGTTGGAAGCAGCCACATAGCACGGGGAGATCAGCTCGGTGCTTTGTGACCAGCTAGCAGGATGGGATAAGGAGGGTGGCAGGGAGAGAGATGCAAGAGGGAAGAGATATGGGGATATATGTATATGTATAACTGATTCACTTCATTATAAAGCAGAAACTAACACACCACTGTAAAGCAATTATACTCCAATAAAAACGTTAAAAAATAAAAATATATGTTAAAAAATGAAAAGATGCCACCTGCCAAAAAAGATAAGGAAAAGAAAAGAAAAAAAGAGAAGAAAAGAAGATAGAAGAAAGTAAAATGAAAGCCAAAAGGAAAAAATATATAAAGAAAAGCGAAGTGGAAAAAAAAAGTTTTTTTTAAAGGAAGAAGAAAAAGAAAAAATCACATGGCTCCTGCTTTAGCAAGGCAAAGGAAGAGCATTGAAGATGATATCTACCAGTCTCCATCTCCAGAGAATATCCAAGCAGGACCCTCAGACTGATGCTTTAAAATTTGCAACTGGGTCCCTTTCACAGAAAGTCTAAGCACTTTTCAAAGGGCTGTTTCTGTGCTGGGCCCTGGAGCAGGTGAGATATATGTGAGGCCTTTAAGAGTCATTTTTAAGTTCACCATATCCCCACTGATGTTGTGGGCTTGAGTGCTGTTGGTCTTGAAAGCCTGATGTTTGGCAGGGACTCATCTCTCAGATGTGAGTATTAAACGTTGGGGTGCCCAACGTCAGATACAGACCCTTTGCTCCTCAAGATGAATATTTGTGTTTTGAATTCCCTCCTGATTGTGGGTCATCATAGTTGGGGTGGGGTTTATGAGGAGGTTGTGTCTTAGCCTTTCCTACCTTCTTCAATGTGGTTTTTGTCTCACTCTTCAACGTGGAGTGATTCCTCCACTGGGTTTTTTGGCTTTTTTCAAAGGAAACTCTTCAGCATATATTTATAGATTTGGTGTGTCCCTAGGATGAGGTGAGTTCAGGGACTTGAACCAGAACTAGGCTTCTACATAGCCTCATTACAGCCTCATTACTTATTGCTCCCTCATATAGTTCTAGCCAAACTATAGTATTCAGTATTAGTCACCTTCCAGTTTTTTTCTCTTTCCTTCCTTGGCTCAGGAGGATTTCCAATAAGAATGCTTACTCTTCTTTGGTATTTAAAAACAATTTTCAAACTTTTCTATCATGTAAGACCAAGTTCAAATGCAATTTCTCAGGTCAAGGAAATCTGCCCTCCCTCAACTCCAGAAGATCAGGAAATCTGCTAGTCTATGATAACAGCTCCTGAAAGTTTGCTACTCTCCATCTTTCTCCTTAGTAACCAGCTTGAAATTCAGCTTTTGTAAACCAATTTTTCCCTCCCTACTTTACAAATTCCGCACAGTTTACTTGGACAAAGTAATACCTATATTAAAAAAGGAAACTTGGGCTTCCCTGATGGTGCAGTGGTTGACAGTCCGCCTGCCGATGCAGGGGACACAGGTTCGTGCCCCGGTCCTGGAGGATCCCACATGCCGCAGAGCGGCTGGGCCCGTGAGCCATGGCCGCTGAGCCTGAGCGTCCGGAGCCTGTGCTCCGCAACGGGAGAGGCCACAACAACGAGAGGCCCGGGTACCGCAAAAAAAAAAAAAGAAAAAAAAAAAAAGAAATAAGGAAACCTATTTCCTGTTCCAAAAACAAAATTGTGGTTAATTATTGAAATGTCAGGAATTGAAAATAACTTAATTATTCATTGATGGTAAATTTGGAACTTTGTGAGATTAATTAACTCTTTCAAAGCCTTAGAGAATAGTAGCATACTTTTACTTGTAATTACATATTGTGTTTCTAATGTACTTAAAGGCACAGTATTACCTCTGAAGAGTTAATATGACACCCAAACTACTTACTAGTTAAAAGAGGAATGTGGTTTAAAATTTCTATTTAAGCAGTACCTTACTTTTATGGTGGGTTACATTCCTGGAAAACACACAAAAGCATGTGAGGAGAAACTGATTTTCTTATAGAAGCAATTTTATAATAAGTGAGTTCAATTTTCAAATAAGAGAATGATGCTTAATATTTTTTTATAAAAATGACCTCATGTTCCATAAAGATTATCTATCAATTTAATCTATGATAAATGCTATATCTATAGTCTGTACTAGTAATTAAAGTTTTCTAAAAGTAAACAGCATAACCAATCATGCATAAACTGTATTTAAGATCATATAGATTATTGTACAACTTTACTATATTCCTCAAAATCCCTTTCTTTTTTTAAACCAAAACTATCACAAAACTAAAGAGTATTTCATTAAGGTTATGAGATTCTGAATGGTTAATAATTGGATTGTGACACACGTCTTACAGAGATTTTTGGGAAATGTACAGCTTTTTTAGTTGACTTCTTGAAAAGCTGATTCAAGGATATATGTCTGCTATCCTCTTTGTCACACAGAATGTCCTTGCCCAAATTGGTCATTGTAATACCTTAAGGTAGGCTTACCTATTTCTTGAACTGTTATTTCATTAGATCAAGCACTGTTACCTTTCCCCCTAACATTATATAAGGCAATCCAGCCTTTAAAATTCAAGAACGAATCATTGCTTGTTTTGAAGTTATCTTTTTCTCTCTCATTACAATAGAGATTCACATGTCAGAAAAGGCCCAAAGATTCCTCTTTAATGGTGGACAGATTAAATTTAATTTGGTCACAAACCCACACATCTGGTGCTTGAAGCACAGCCTCTTGTCAACAACGTGAAAGGAGGGAATATGAAGTGTGACTATTTGGAACTGAGGTTCCTTTTGTTCACAAAGATAACAGGATATGTAGTTCCAAGTGGGTTTCTTTCACAATAATCTCCTTAGAGTAGGGTTGCCTATGAATATCTGGAAACCCTCTTTAGGCTATGCCTTTAGATTCTGGTTAATAAAGCACACACACACAAAGTTTCATTACTTTATAATTACAGAACTCTCTTCTTCCCTAGAAAACTTATGTTTTTTTTTCCTTTTAATTCCTCCTTTTTCAGTTGTCCCTACTTCCTCTTCCATAGACATTGTATTCAAATGGATATCTGAGGACTACCACTTCCCTTCTCCTCCCTGTACACCGAGTGTCTATGCTACTTAAACTGCAGGAATAAAAAAAACTGAGAGTGATGATGGGCTTCCCTGGTGGCGCAGTGGTTGAGAGTCCGCCTGCCGATGCAGGGGACATGGGTTCATGTCCCAGTCCGGGAAGATCCCACATGCCGCAGAGCGACTAGGCCCGTGAGCCATGGCCGCTGAGCCTGCGTGTCCGGAGTCTGTGCTCCGCAACGGGAGAGGCCACAACAGTGAGAGGCCCGTGTACCACACACACAAAATATAATAATAATAATAAATAAAAAATGAGAGTGATGGATTGAGCTTCATAAATGCCAACCCAAGAATCTGAGGATTGCTTGCATTTAAAACCTCCATAGTAATTCTGAAACAGTAACAATAACCTTTAAAAAAAATGAAGATAAGATTTCCAGAAAGAGGACATAAACTATTCTGCCATTCATTTATGAAGTGATAATATTATGCTTCCAATACAATTCTGTAAGCTCTGCTCACAGAGAAGTTTCTTAATAAACACAAATCTGTTCAGAGCGATGCATAGTAATGTTTAAGAAGAAAGGTTGGTTGAACTCAAAAAAATCTAAATTTTACAGAATGCTTATTTTCCAGCCTTATAGATTTTTTTTCTTTCTTCCATTTATGGATTTATATTACCAACATTAAGACTTAAGTATATTTTGTGTTAATAATGAACTACTTGTGTGTCCTATACCCCGATCATCAGGACTCTGTAGTTTGGGACAGTATTAGAAAAATCTATTTTTTGATACCTTGCAACCTGAAGCCTGACACACCATCCCCACAAGCCACAGACTTTTCAAATAATCTTCGAAAAATTGTATAGAAACGATCTTGGTCTTGGATGGCTTAAATTTAGTCTGTGTTTTCACCATTCAAACCAAGTTTAGCATTAACCTAGTGAATAATAACACAAATAGAGGTAATAATTTAAGCATATGTCGTGTATTCAGGACAAATTTTGCTCACCACTGATTATCTCCAGGGAAGTTGTTTCATCTGTCTGAGGTTCCCTTTATTCATTTGTATAACCTTCCACAACTTTATTAGAAGAGCTAGATAAGATGCTATATGTGGAAGTACCCAGGAAAGTGGTAACCCAGAATACAATAGACATCCAACATATTTTCAATGAATGAACAAATTCCCATGCCCTTTATTCAATAAGAGGTTTGTGTCCTAAAATTGATGCACATGTTGCTTCAACATTCACACCCCCTTGCCTGTGCATTTATACTTTAGAAAGACTGAAGATTTTTTTGCTCTCATTCACAAATAATGGTCTTCGTATGAAAGAGATTTGTTTTTACATTCTGGAAAAGATTCATGCATTTATTGTATCATTAACAACATCACATTTAATAAAGAAAGGTTTAAGATAAAATATCCAATTTCCATTTGTTTAAAACATCTGTAAAGCCTTGATCTAGATCTCTTAAGTAAGAAAGTGCCTTGAATTTCAAAGAGGAAACATACAACTCCCATCTTCCCTTCCTCTCCCTCATTTTTCACACTCTCCCTCCACCATCACAACCCTGTGAGCACAACTATTTCTGTTGTTCCCAAAGTTCAATTAACAAAATTGTCTGGCTGGTCATTTTCACCTTTGGAAAAAGCCAGGAAACGTAGTTAAACAAAGCCATAATCAAAGAGTTATTTTATTTTTAACCAATCATTGATGAACCACTCTCCCTGCTCATTAGGTGGGAACGAGTCACGGAGCTGCCATGGCGGGATAGTTGGTCACGAAACTCTGAAGCCATGAAGTAGTAGAGAATTGGATCCAAAAGGCAGCAGAGACTTGCAAGGCATAGACAAAAAGGGTGGAAATACAGTGAGCTTTGGACAATGGGACAACTGCTAATGATGGTTTCCTTTACCATGGTGTAAAAAATAAAGTTAATATGATAGGGAGTGAAACAGATGAAGAAGACTGCAGCACACATGTAAACCATCCGCAGTGCTTTCTGCCTCTCACTGATTCCCTGGAAAGCCACTGGTGGTTTTCGCAAGGATATAGTGGTTTTCCAGGTACACCATGCAATGATGACTACTGGGATCACAAATCCTGCCAGCTCAGCAGCTGTAATCATCCCAACCAAAGCCATTGCATTCATTTTCCTGTAACCAAGATCAGCAAAGCAGGACTCAGTGTTGTTGGCTAAGTCTGTGCTTCTTATGATGGGAAATGGCAAACAGGCAGTCCCCACGATGACCCAGACGGCAGCACTGATGCCCACATCATACCTACGCTTCCAGTCTCTGGCCCTGAAAGGCTTGAGGAGAAAGAAGCACCTCTGAAGGCTGATGCATGTCAGGAAACAAATGCTGGCATACATGTTGAGATACTTTAGGTAGAAGCACAGCAGGCAAAGGGCCCTCTGGAAAGGCCAGTGGTGGCTGATGTAATAGTAAATCCGGAGGGGTAAGGACAGCACATGAGCAAGGTCAGCCACAGAGAGGTTGATCATGAAAATGATGGCTTTATTTTTCTTGCTGATGAAGCGGCACAGAACCCACAAGGCTGCACTGTTGGCCAGTAGACCAGGGATGAATATGAGGATGTAGGTGGTGGCATAGAGGGAGTATTGAAATGTCAAATTAGTGACATTGCAGTGAGTCTCAGCATTGCTGGTACTGTTGCTGCCCATCTTGAATATTTCAGTATATTCATCAAGGTAAGCCGTGAAGTTATGATCCCTGCCCAAAAAAAAAAAAAAAAAAAAGAAAGAAAGAAAGAAAAAGGGTATAATGGTTAACCAGTACTTTAGCTGACACCCAGAATTTTTAAAATTGAAATATAGTTGATTTACAAAGTTTCAGGTGTACAGCAAAGTGATTAAGTTATACCAGATTCTTTTCCATTACAGGATATTACAAGATATTGAATATAGTTCCCTGTGCTACACAGTAGGTCCTTTTTTTAAATCTATTTTGTATACAGTAGTGTGTACCCCTTAATCTCAAATTCCTAATTTATCCCTCTCTCCCTTTCCCCTCTTTTAACTGTAAGTTTGTTTTCTATGTCTGTGAGTATATTTCTGTTTTGTAAATAAGTTCATTTGTACCATTGTTCTGGATTCTACATGGAAGTGATATCATATCATATTTGGTTTTCTCCGTCTGACTTACGTCACTCAGTATGATAATCTCTAGGTCCATGCATGTTGCTACAAATGGCATTATTTCATTCTTTTTATGGCTGAGTAAGATTTATATATATATATGTATATATATATATATATATATATATATATATATATATACACACACACACAAAACTATATATATATATATATACACACACAACCACATCTTCACCCATTCATCTGTAAATAGACACTTAGGTTGCTCCCATGTATTGGCTTTTGTAAATAGTGCTGCTATGAACATTGGGGTGTATGTACCTTTTTGAATTAGAGTTTTTGGTTTTTCTGGATATATGCTCAGAAGTGGGATTGCTGGATCATATGATAACCATTTTTGGTTTTCTTAAGGAACCTCCATACTGTTCTCCATAGTGGGTGTACCAATTTACATTCCCACCTACAGTGTAGGAGGGTTCCCTTTTCTCTATGCCCTCTCCAATATTTATTATTTGTAGACTTTTTGATGATAACCATTGTGACCAGTGTGAGGTGAGACCTCACAGAAACACAAACGACTCAGAATAGCCAAACAATCTTGAGAAAGAAATGTGCTGGAGGAGGAGCTTCAAGATGGTGGAAGAGTAAGATGCAGAGATCACCTTCCTCTCCACAAATACATCAGAAATACATCTACATGTAGAAGAGCTCCTACAGAACACCTACTGAAACTGACAGAAGACCTCAGACCTCCCAAAAGGCAAGAAACTCACCCACGTACCTGGGTAGCACAAAAGATAAAAACAAAGACAAAAGAATAGGGATGGGACCTGCATCAGTGGGAGGGAGCTGTGCAGGAGGAAAGGTTTCCACACACTAGGAGGCCCCTTCACAGGAGGAGACTGCGGGTAACGGTGGAGGGGGAGCTTTGGAGCCACGGAGGACACGCAGCAACAGGGGTCAGAAGGGCAAAGCAGACAGATTCCTGCACAGAGGATAGGTGCCGACCAGCACTCACCAGCCCGAGAGGCTTGTCTGCTCACCGCCGGGGCAGGCGAGGGCTGGTAGCTGAGGCTCGGGCTTCGGTCAGATCCCAGGAGAGGACTGGGGTTGGTGGCGTGAACACAGCCTGAAGGGGTTAGTGCACCACGACTAGCCGGGAGGGAGTCTGGGAAGAAGTCTGGACTGCCGAAGAGACAAGAGACTTTTTCTTGCCTATTTGTTTCCCAGTGCGCAAGGAGAGGGGATTAAGAACGCTGCTTAAAGGAGCTCCAGAGACAGGCACGAGTCGTGGTTATCAGCGCGGATCCCAGAGACGGGCATGGGATGCTAAGGCTGCTGCTGCAGCCACCAAGAAGACTGTGTGCGAACACAGGTCACTATCCACACCTCCCCTCATAGGAACCTGTGCAGCCCGCAACTGCCAGGGTCCTGTGATCCAGGGACAACTTCCCCAGGAGAACACACGATGTGCCTCAGGCTGGTGCAATGTCACACTGGCCTCTGCCACCGCAGGCCCTCCCTGCATCCGTACCGATATCTAGCCCCGGGCTGAGTGAGCCAGAGCCCCCGAATCAGCTGCTCCTTTAACCCTGTCCTGTCTCAGTGAAGAACAGACGCCCTCAGGCGACCTACACACAGAGGTGGGGCCAAATCCAAAGATGAACCCCGGGATCTATGCGAACAAAGAAGAGAAAGTTCCCCCAGCAGCCTCAGGAGCAGAGGATTAAATCTCCACAATAAACTTGATGTACCCTGCATCTGTGGAATACCTGAATGGACAACGAATGATCCCAAATTGAGGAAGTGGACATTGTGAGCAAAGAGATATATAATTTTTTTTCTTCTCTTTACGTGGGTGTGTATGTGTATGCTTCTGTGTGTGATTTTGTCTCTATAGATTTACTTTTACCATTTTTCCTAGGGTCCTGTCTGTTCATTATGGTTTTTTATTATTATTACTTAAAATTTTTTTTCTTAATTTTTTTTTATTTTAATAACTTTATTTTATTGTATTTTACATTATTTTATTGTATTTTATCTTGTTTCTGTCTTTCCCTCTAAATTTTATCCCTTTTATTCAAAGCCATGTGGATGAAAGGCTCTTGGTGTTCCAGACATGCATGAGGGCTGTGCCTCTGAGGAGGGAGAGACAAGTCAGGACACTGATCCACAAGGGACCTCCCAGCTCCATGTAATATTAAACAATAAAATCTCCAAGAGACTTTTATCTAAACACAAAGACCCAGCTTCACTCAACAACCAGAAAACTACAGTGCTGGACACCCTATACCAAACAACTAGGAAGACAAGAACACAACCACATCCATTAGCAGAGAGGCTGCGTAAAATCATAATAATGCCACAGACACCCCAAAACACACCACCAGACGTGGACCTGCTCACCAGAAAGACAAGATCCAGGCCCATCCACCAGAACACAGGCACAAGTCCCCTCCACCAGGAAGCCTAAACAACCCACTGAACAAACCTTAGCCACTGGGGACAGACACCATAAACAACGGGAACTACGAGCCTGCAGGCTGAGAAAAGGAGACCCCAAACACAGTAATTTAAGCAAAATGAGAAGACAGAAAAACACACAGCAAATGAAGGAGCAAGGTAAAAACCCACCAGATCTAAAAAATGAGGAGGAAATAGGCAGTCTACCTGAAAAAGCATTCAATATAATGTTAATAAAGATAATCCATAATCTTGAAAATAGAACAGAGAAAATACAAGAAACGTTTAACAAGGACCTAGAAGAAGTAAAGAGCAAAAAAACAGTGATGAATAACACAATAAATGAAATTAAAAATTCTCTAGAAGGGATCAATAGCAGAATAACTGAGGCAGAAGAACGGATAAGTGATCTGGAAGATAAAATAGTGGAAATAACTACTGAAGAGCAGAAAAAAGAAAAAATAATGAAAAGAATTGAGGACAGTCTCAGGGACCTCTGGGACAACATTAAAAGCACCAACATTAGAATAATAGGGCTTCCAGAAGAAGAAGAGAAAAAGAAAGGGACTGAGAAAATATTTGAAGAGATTACCATTGAAAATTTCTCTAATATGGGAAAGGAAATAGTAAATCAAGTCCAGGAAGCACAGAGAGTCCCAACCGGATAAATACAAGGGGAAACAGGCCAAGACATATATTAATCAAATCATCAAAAATTAAATACAAAGAAAATATATTAAAAGCAGTAAGGGAAAAACAGCAAATAACACACAAAGGGATCCCATAAGGTTAACAGCTGATCTTTCAGCAGGAACTCTGCAAGCCAGGATGGAGTGGCAGGACATATTTAAAGTGATGAAGGAGAAAAACCTACAACAAAGATTGTAGGATCCTACCCAGCAAAGATCTCATTCAGATTTGATGGAAAAATTAAAAACTTTACAGACAAGCAAAAAGGAAGAGAATTCAGCACCTCCAAACTAGCATTACAACAAATGCTAAAGGAACTTCTCTAGGCAGGAAACAGAAGAGGAGGAAAAGACCTAAAATAACAAACACAAAACATTAAGAAAATGGTAATAGGAACATACATATCGATAACTACCTTAAATGTAAATGGATTAAATGCTCCCACCAAAAGACACAGATTAGCTGAATGGATCCAAAAACAAGACCCATATATATGCTGTCTACAAGAGACCCACTTCACACCTAAGAAAACATACAGACTGAAATTGAGGGGATGGAAAATGTTATTCCATGCAAATGGAAATCAAAAGAAAGCTGGAGCAGCAGTTCTCATATCAGACAAAATAGACTTTAAAATAAAGACTATTACAACAGACAATGAAGCACACTACATAATGATCAAAGGATCGACCCAAGAAGAAGATATAGCAATTATAATATTTATGCACCCAACATAGGAGCACCTCAACACATAAGGCAAATACTAACAGCTATAAAAGGGGAAATCGACAGTAACACATTCATAGTAGGGGATTTCAACACCCCACTTTCACCAGTGGACAGATCATCCAAAATGAAAATAAATAAGGAAACACAAGGGTTAAATGACACATTAAACAAGATGGACTCGATTGATATTTATAAGACATTCCATCCAAACACAACAGAATACACATTCTTCTCAAGTGCTCATGGAACATTCTCCAGGATAGATCATATCTTGGGTCACAAACCAAGCCTTGGTAAATTTAAGAAATTGAAATCAAATCAAGTGTCTTTTCTGATCACAGTGCTATGAGACTAGATATAAATTACAGGAAAACATCTGTAAAAAATACAAACACATGGAGGCTAAACAATACACTACTTAATAACCAACAGATCATTAAAGAAATCAAACAGAAAATCAAAAAATGCCTAGAAACAAATTAGAATGAAAACACGAGGACCCAAAACCTTTGGGATGCTACAAAAGCAATTCTAAGAGGGAAGTTTATAGCAATACAATCCTACCTTAAGAAACAAGAAACATCTCAAATAAACAACCTAACCTTACACCGAAAGCAACTAGAGAAAAAAGAAAAAAAAGCCCCAATGTTAGCAGAAGGAAACAAATCCTAAAGATCAGATCAAAACTAAAAGAAAAAGAAATGAAGGAAATGATAGCAAAGATCAATAAAACTAAAAGCTGGTTCTCTGAGAAGATAAACAAAATTGATAAACCATTAGCCAGAATCATCAAGGAAAAAAGGGAGAAGAATCAAATCAATAGAATTAGAAATGAACAAGGAGAAGTGACAACTTACACTACAGAGGTACAAAGGATCATGAGAGATTACTACAAGCAACTCTATGCCAATAAAATGGACACTGTGGAAGAAATGGACAAATTCTTAGAAATGCCCAACTTACCGAGACTGAATCAAGAAGAGATAGAAAATATGAAGAGTTCAATCACAAACAGTGAAATTAAAACTGTGTTTAAAAATCTTCCAACAAACAGAAGCCCAGAACCAGATGGATTCACAGGCGAATTCTAACAAACATTTAGAGAAGAGCTAACACCTATCCTTCCCAAATGTTCCAAAACACAGCAGAGGGAGGAACACTCCCAAACTCATTCTAAGAGGCCACCATCACCCTGATACCAAAACAAAACAAAGAAGTCACAAAGAAAGAAAACTACAGGCCAATATCTCTGATGAACCTAGATGCAAAAATACTCCACAAAATGCTAGCAAACAGAATCCAACAGCACATTAAAAGGATCATACACCATGATTTAGTGGGGTTTATCACAGGAATGGAAGGATTCTTCAGTATACGCAAATCAATGAATGTGATACACCATATTAAAAAATTGAGGGAGAAAAACAATATGATCATATCAATAGATGCAGAAAAAGCTTTAGAAAAAATTCAACACCAATTTATGATAAATACCCGCCAGAAAGTAGGCATAGAGGGAACTTTCCTCAACATAATAAAGGCCATATATGACAAACCCACAGCTAACATTGTCCTCAATGGTGAAAAACTGAAAACTTTTCCACTAAGATCAGGAACAAGACAAGGTTGGCCACTCTCACCACTCTTATTCAACATAGTTTTGGAGGTTTTAGCCGGAGCAATCAGAGAAGAAAAAGAAATAAAAGGAATCCAAATCAGAAAAGAAGAGGTAAACTGGCAGTGTTTGCGAATGACATGATACTAAACATACAGATTCCAAAAGATGCTACCAGAAAACTGCTAGAGCTAATCAATGAATTTGGTAAAGTAGCAGGATACAATATTTATTCACAGATATCTCTTGCATTCCTATACACTAATGATGAAAAATCTGAAGATGAAGTTAAGGAAACACTCCCATTTACCACTGTAACAAAAAGAATAAAATATCCAGGCATACACCTACCTAAGGAGACAAAAGACCTGTATGCAGAAACTTATAAGACACTGATGAAAAAAATTAAAGATGATAAAAATAGATGGAGAGATATACCATGTTCTTGGATTGGAAGAATCAACATTGTGAAAATGACTCGAATACCCAAAGCAATATACAGATTCAATGCAATCCCTAACAAAATTCCACTGGCATTTTTCACAGAACTAGAACAAAAAATTTCACAATTTGTATGGAAACACAAAAAACCGCAAATAGCCAAAGCAATCTTGAGAAAGAAAAATGGAACTGGAGGAATCAGGCTCCCTGACTTCAGACTATACTACAAAGCTATAGTAATCAAGACAGTATGGTACTGGAACAAAAACAGAAACACAGATCAGTGGAACAGGATAGAAAGCTCAGAGATAAACCCATGCACATATGGTCATCTTATCTTTGATAAAGGAGGCAGGAATATACAGTGTAGAAAAGAGAGCCTCTTCAATAAGTGTTGCTGGGAAAACTGGACAGGTATATGTAAAAGTATGAAATTAGAACACTCTCTAACATCATACACAAAAATAAACTCAAAATGGATTAAAGACCCAAATGTAAGGCCAGACACTATCAAACTCTTAGAGGAAAACATAGGCAGAACACTCTATGAAATAAATCACAGCAAGATCCTTTTTGACCCACCTCCTAGAGAAATGGAAATAAAGACAAAAATAAACAAATGGGACCTAATGAAACTTCAAAGCTTTTGCACAGCAAAGGAAACCATAAACAAGACCAAAAGACAACCCTCAGAGTGGGAGAAAATATTTGCAAATGAAGCAACTGACAAAGGATTAATCTCCAAAATTTACAAGCAGCTCATGAAGCTCAATATCAAAAAAACAAACAACCCGATGCAAAAATGGGCAGAAGACCTAAATAGACATTTCTCCAAATAAGATATACAGATTGCCAGCAAACACATGAAAGAATGCTCAACAACATTAACCATTAGAGAAATGCAAATCAAAACTACAATGAGATATCATCTCACACCAGTCAGAATGGCCATCATCAAAAAATCTAGAAACAATAAATGCTGGAGAGGGTGTGGAGAAAAGGGAACCATCTTGCACTGTTGGTGGGAATGTAAATTGATACAGCCACTGTGGACAACAGCATGGAGGTTCCTTAAGAACTAACAATAGAACTACCATACAACCCAGCAATCCCACTACTGGGCGTGTACGCTGAGAAACCCATAATTCAAAAAGTGTCATGTACAGGGCTTCCCTGGTGGCTCAGTGGTTGGCAGTCTGTGTGCCAATGCACGTGACACTGGTTCATGCCCCAGTCCAGGAGGATCCCACATGCCACAGAGTGGCCGGTCCCGTGAGCCGTGCCTACTGCGCCTGTGTGTCCAGAGCCTATGCTCTGTAATGGGAGAGGCCACAGCAGTGAGAGGCCCACATACCACAAAAAAAAAAAAAAAAGAGTCATGTACCAAAATGTTCTTTGAAGCTCTATTTACAATAGCCAGGACATGGAAGCAACCTAAGTGTCCATCAACAGATGAATGGATAAAGAAGATGTGGCACATATATACGATGGAATATTACTCAGCCATGAAAAGAAACGAGGTTGAGTTATTTGTAGTGAGGTGGATGGACCTAGAGTCTGTCATACAGAGTGAAGTAAGTCCAAAAGAGAAAAACAAATACCATATGCTGACACTTATATATGGAATCTAAGAAAAAAAATTTCATGAAGAACCTGGGGGCAAGATGGGAATAAAGAGTGAGATTACTAGACAATGGACTTGAGGATATGGGATGGGGGAAGGGTAAGCTGTGACAAAGTGAGAGAGTGGCATGGACATATATATACTACCAAGCGTAAAATAGATAGCTAGTGGGAAGCAGCTGCATAGCACAGGGAGATCATCTCGGTGCTCTGTGACCACCTAGATGGGTGGGATAGGGAGGGTGGGAGGGAGGGAGATGCAAGAGGGAAGACTTATGGGAACATATGGATATGTATAACTGATTCACTTTGTTATAAAGCAGAAACTAACACACCATTGTAAAGCAATTATACGCCAATAAAGATGTAAAAAAATAGATAAATAAAAGAGGCAGTTTGGAGCAAGAGCCTTAAAGTCATACAGACCTGGTTTGCCATCCCGGTTCTCCCACTTTGATTCATTCGGAAAATATTACTTGAGTGTCTACTATGTACTAGTTATTGTACTGAAACAGAGCAACATGATTGCTTCCCTCATGGAACCTATATTTATTGGAGAGTGATGTAGACAGACACTGAACAAATCAATTAAAAAGAAAAAAATCAGAGAATTCTATGAAGAAAATTATAATATGATAAGTTGATAAGAGTAACTGCATATCTACTGTAGATTGTATGATCAGGGAAGGCTTTTCTGAGGAGGTGACATTTGAACCTGAATGATGAGAAGGAGCTAACCACGTGAAGACCTAGTGGAGAAGTATTCTAAGCAGAGAGAACAGCAAAGGCAAAGGCCCTAAGACAAGAATGAGCTTCACTTATTAAATAATGGAAAGAAGACCAATGTATCTGGAGTTCAGGTATGAAGGAGAGAGTAGTTAAGAGATGAGGTAGGGGAATAGATATGGGCTTGATCTTGGGGGCTCTACCATGGTTAGGTGCTGGATTTCATTAAGACCTACTCATTATCTATGAGACTCATTATCTATGAAACAGAAACACATATCAATGGAACAGGATAGAAAGCTCAGAGATAAACCCATGCACATATGGTCACCTTATCTTTGATAAAGGAGGCAAGAATATACAGTGTAGAAAAGACAGCCTCTTCAATAAGTGTTGCTGGGAAAACTGGACAGGTATATGTAAAAGTATGAAATTAGAACACTCTCTAACACCATACACAAAAGTAAACTCAAAATGGATTAAAGACCCAAATGTAAGGCCAGACACTATCAAACTCTTAGAGGAAAACATAGGCAGAATACTCTATGAGATAAATCACAGCAAGATCCTTTTTGACCCACCTCCTAGAGAAATGGAAATAAAGACAAAAATAAACAAATGGGACCTAATGAAACTTCAAAGCTTTTGCACAGCAAAGGAAACCATAAACAAGACCAAAAGACAACCCTCAGAGTGGGAGAAAATATTTGCAAATGTAGCAACTGACAAAGGATTAACCTCCAAAATTTACAAGCAGCTCATGAAGCTCAATATCAAAAAAACAAACAACCCGATGCAAAAATGGGCAGAAGACCTAAATAGACATTTCTCCAAATAAGATATACAGATTGCCAGCAAACACATGAAAGAATGCTCAACAACATTAATCATTAGAGAAATACAAATCAAAAGTACAATGAGATATCATCTCACACTGGTCAAAATGACCATCATCAAAAAATCTAGAAACAATAAATGCTGGAGAGGGTGTGGAGAAAAGGGAACCGTCTTGCACTGTTGGTGGGAATGTAAATTGATACAGCCACTATGGAGAACAGAATGGAAGCTCCTTAAAAGCTAACAATAGAACTACCATACAACCCAGCAATCCCACTACTGGGCATGTACACTAAGAAAACCATAATTGAAAAAGAGTCATATACTGTGCTTCCCTGGTGGCGCAGTGGTTGGCAGTCTGCGTGCCAATGCAGGTGACACTGGTTCGTGCCCTGGTCCAGGAGGATCCCACATGCCACAGAGTGGCCTGTCCCGTGAGCCGTGCCCGCTACACCTGCACATCCAGAGCCTGTGCTCCACAACGGGAGAGGCCACAGCAGTGAGAGGCCTGCGTACCGAAAAAAAAAAAAAAAGACTCATGTACCAGAATGTTCTTTGGAGCTCTATTTACAATAGCCAGGACATGGAAGCAACCTAAGTGTCCATCAACAGATGAATGGATAAAGAAGATGTGGCACATATATAGAATGAAATATTACTCAGCCATAAAAAGAAATGAGGTTGAGTTATTTGTAGTGAGGTGGATGGACCTAGAGTCTGTCATACAGAGTGAAGTAAGTCCGAAAGAGAAAAACAAATACCATATGCTGACACTTATATATGGAATCTAAGAAAAAAAATTTCATGAAGTACCTAGGGGCAAGATGGGAATAAAGAGTGAGACCTACTAGAGAATGGACTTGAGGATATGGGGAGGGGGAAGGGTAAGCTGTGACAAAGTGAGAGAATGGCATGGACATATATATACTACCAAGCGTAAAATAGATAGCTAGTGGGAAGCAGCTGCATAGCACAGGGAGATCATCTCGGTGCTCTGTGACCACCTAGATGGGTGGGATAGGGAGGGTGGGAGGGAGGGAGATGCAAGAGGGAAGAGATACGGGAACATATGGATGTGTATAACTGATTCACTGTTATAAAGCAGAAACTAACACACATTTGTAAAGCTATTATACGCCAATAAAGATGTTAAAAAAAACCGAAAACGTAAGGTGCTGGAGGAATCATACTCATTGATTTTAGACTATGCTGCAAAGTTACAGTAATCAAACAGTATGATACTGGCACAAAAAAACATATAGATCAATGGAACATTATAGAAAGCCCACAAATGAACCCACACACTTATGGTCAATTAATCTAATGATGAAGGAGACAAGAATATACAATGGAGGAAAGACAATCCCTTTAATAAGTGGTGCTGGGAAAACTGGACAGCTACAGGTAAAAGAATGAAATTAGAACATTCTCTAACACCATACACAAAAATAAACTCAAAATTGATTAAAGATATAAATGTAAGAGCAGATACTATAAAACTCCTAGAGGAAAACATAGGAAAACATTCTTTGACATAAATCACAGCAATAGTTTTTTTTTAAAAATCCATCTACTAGAGTAATGGAAACAGAAGCAAACAAGGTGGACCTTATTAGATTTAAAAGCTTTTGCACAGCAAAGGAAACCATCAACAAGACACAAAGACAACTTATTGAATGAGAGAAATTATTTGCAAACAATGCAATTGACAAGGGCTTAATTTCCAAAATACACAAACAGCTTGTACAGCTTAATTTAAAAAAAAAAACCAATCAAGAAATGGGCAGAATATCTAAACAGACATTTCTCCAAGAAGACATACAGATGTCCAACAAGCATATGAAAAGATGCTCAACATCATTAATTATTAGAGAAAAGCAAATCAAAACTATGATGAGGTGTCACCAGATATGTTTTTATACCTACAGAGTCATAGGATATTAAAATTAGAAGGGATTTGTTTACAGATGAAGAATAAGATGCTCAAGGAAGATATACTATTGATCCAAGGTCACCCAGTGAATCAGTTAGAGAACCATGGAATTGTCATCCAACTGCCTTACCCTACCAGATTGTCAAAGATGTGTCTTGCAGGTAAGGAAGTCCTGAAATATTCCATCGGTTTTTCTAACCACAGAAAAAGAATGTGATATTTGAGTCTGTTTCTTTTGTATCAAGACTTCTCTTGCCTCAAGCTCTGGTTGGGATGACCACTGTTCACTACTTCCCAATTGCAATGGTAGAAATCCAGTCTTGTTGTTCAGGTCTTCTTGCCTCTCCTCTGTCTGCCACCTTGCTCACTGAGTCCTGACTTCCTAACTTGGCATCACAGCACCTGGAAAACAGATCTGCCTCCTTTAGCCTGCATTACCAGTATCCTGGTTGATTTTCAGGGCTTGGGAGTATTACCTCCTTATTATTCTATCACAATAGCTGGTGGTTTTCATGCATTTTCTCTCTTTCTCTTAGCTTAGGTTTCATTCCAAATTTACATGAAAATTTTCAGTAATATATGGATTTAGAAGCTGAACCAGGATATTTTCCCTTATGTGATTGGGAAGGGAAGAGACCTATTCTCTATCTAAGGGGAATTCTGTACTGGTGTGACATCATGTCTTGGCAGATTATCTAACAGCCACAGTGAACATTGATTAAGGTACCAGCAAAATAGGCCACCAAAATCATTTTTCTGAAACAATTTAAGATTTAATATTTTTTTCATTATTCATCATAATGAGAAAGTTTTTTGGACTTCCTTAATTTATTTTATGTTTTAGTATAGTTTTTATTGTGTATTATATGTAAGACATGGGGAATATACAATAATTTTTAGGGCTTCTCACATTCTGGCCGTGGATTTATGCAGGCTGTTTGCAAATAAGAATGGCAGGACAGCAACAACCTTGTTATTTTATTTGTAGAATTTTGGACTGAAGAGGACCTTTAAAAAACATTTAATTCAGCCACCATATGATATAGGTAGAAGAAGCAAGGCCCAGAGAGGGATTTATTAAGGCCACAAATCTACTAAATGAAAGATCTGGACTTCTAAAAGGAGGAAAAAGGTGGTTAATCTTTACACACACCCTTCTGTCCATCATTTGTTTTCCTCTCAAAGACAAATTTTACAAACATAGCTTCTGTCCATACTGCAGGAATGTTTATTGCCTTTAGAGCTAGAATTGGAAAAAAAAGTACTGAGGTTTTCTCAGTGGAGTTTTGTTGTTGGTATTGTTTTAAGTATGTTTACAAAAACAAAGGAGTGGCCTATTTTAGATTCTCTTCATAAGTAGCAGAATAACTTCCTATATCATTCTAAGTCTACTCCAGGGAATAGAAATGTGATAAAAGAACAGAACCACAAAGGATTAATTCACAGATAAAAGAGAGTCAACTTTATAAGCTACCATTACTCTAAAGAGTACTTTCATTTTCCCTCCTCTTATACTCCCTATTTGACCTATCTGTGATATATCCTAAAGAGTCATGCAGTCATCTTGCTTGTGTATGTATGACTTAGAACAAAGGTAGGAGTACTCACAGGTGAAACGAAAGGAAACAATTATAATGGTCTATCAATGATGTACCCCAGAATCTGCAATGGAATTTTTCACATGCATTACATAATTCAATTCTCACAACCATCGTAAGTTACTATTATTACTCTTATTGTGCAGATGAGAAACTGAGGTTCAGAGAGATTCAGTAAATTATCTTAGGTAACAAAGTTAAAAAATGGTAAAAATGGGATTTACTACCCATTTACTACCATGATTTACTACCATGCCTGACTTGTTCCAAAGTCTGTGCTATTTCCATTATACCACTTGCCTCTCCCTGCTCAGGAGGGACTTTTTAATAGAATGAGGATCATTGTGATATCTGGAGGGCACATTATGGCAGAACCTTTCTAACCCCATAGTAGGACCTTATGATCTTGTAACATTAGAATTACTCTAGCTATGCCATCAGGATATAACTAAACATCTGTCCCCACACATGTCACCCAACCCTCCTTACCACCCACTTTTATCTCACATATTATCTCACATTTTATTGCACATATTATCTCATTAATCCTCATAGCAGCCCAGTGATTATTTCCATATTACTTCAGTATTGATCCTGTTTCTACTATTATCTATTATCTATGCATAGGCTTGTGACAGAACAAGGGAGGCTATATCAAGTGC